>NC_142038.1:62693342-62995384 GCF_982192425.1 Myodes glareolus
AAGCAGGGTAGTCTCTTGAGGACAGCTCAGGTGACCTCAGACTAACAGAAGCCTTGTTTATTTGCTCTGAGATACAGAACTGAGCTCATGTGAGCAGTGTGTCAAAGGCCTTCCTCCAAGCTTCTTGAGTCCTCCGGAAATACCACAAGGCGGTCACTGCTGGAGGGGCCATGTGTGAAGGTCTGTTGTATGAATTCTTTCCCTGGGGAAATAGCAACAAATGCTGAAGATGGTGCCAATGACAAACCCAGGTTTGGGTTTACTGGAGCCTAACTTGGGGAATTAATGGGCTTATTTGACTTATGGGAACATGGATGTCCCCAAAGCAGCCATACCACCTAACAATCTCACCCAGTGTGATTGACAGTTTCCCATGGCTACATAGATGGAGTCTCCCTTCAGTTAACTTTCCACCCTCCATATACTCTACCCCTTCCAGAGATCCTAAGGCTTACAGCATACAGCTGGCCAGAATCTCAGGCAAGAGGCCAACAATACCCTCCAATGCCTCCTGCTGTGAGGGACCATCAGTCTTGGGGGTCTTAGTTCCAAGCCTCAGTTGCGTGACACCACACGGTGCTGGCACCCTCTCGCTTCCTTCTGAAGTGAGAACTGAACTGAAATGAGGCCATATGAGACCATGGTGAGGGCTGCTTAGCGTCACATTGGGTTCCAGGATATCTTAATGGGTCACGAGTCTTTCAGAAGGGAAGCACCCTTCTTACAGACACACAAGTGAACTTCCTCTTAGTTGATGAAAGAGACTTCTGGTCTTTACTTTCTACTCATTTAAAATGAGTCACAGTTTTAAATATAGTTTTAGGGATTTTCACAAATGTATACTTGTATCACTAGAGTCAACTAACTTCTTAAAGGCAGATGTGTTCCCTGTATCCCCGTAAGGCCGCCAGAACAGCTGGAACAGCAATAACCCCAGCATTTACGGTCTTGAGACAGGAGGATTAGGAGTGTGAGGCCAGCCTGGGCTACATAGCAGAACTCTAAGACAAATAAACAATATGTAATACCATAGGATAGGAGCTCAACAGAGAGCCACTAAGAGGAAAGAAAACACTGATCTTGCGGGTGAGCTTTTTACTTCACCCTGCATTTTCCATTCTCTTTTCCCCAAAGAGCAGCTGCAACACATTGGCTCTCTCTGTAGCTGGTCCGTCTGCAGTATTCTGAATGGAAGCCAGTGGCATTTGTAATCATAGGATCAGAAAGAAGGTCAGGCATGCTCCCCACAAATTGGTAACAGTGTACAGGAGGAAGAGTAGCCTTACTGTTAGTTTCCTTTCCTTTATCCAAGCAGATAATCAGTGAGGACTGAGGGCAAGAGCCACCAAGCCCAGCCAGTAAATGTTTCTTGGTGATGATGATAAAGTATTAAGGTTATTTTGTTGTTTTCCTTGGATTTTGTCACCTAATAAATAGGAACTCAGCTGATAGGTCTATACTTTCTTTTGTTTGTTGTTAATTTTGTTTTTTTCAAGACAGGCTTTCTCTGTGTAACAGCCCTGACCTATTGGAACTCGATCTGTAGACCAGGCTGGCCTTGAACTCACAGAGATCCGCCTGCCTCTACCTCCCAGCTGCCAGAATTAAAGGCCACCACCACCCAGCATATGATTTTTTTTAAATGAAAAGGAATACTCATCTTTTCAAATACAAGGAAGCAGAAGGTATTAAGGGATATTCAGGAGGGCAATTGTGAAGTGCTAATGTTTGAAGCCTTTTACTCAGGGGGAGGATGTAGCTGCATTGGTAGTTCTTGCCTAGCATTCAGGAAGCCCTGGGTTCCATTCCCTGCACCACAGAAGGCCAAGTGGTGGTGGTAGCTGCAGCAGTGCACTCAGGAAGTGCATCTTTCAGTTCAAGGCCATCTTGGTCAACAGAGAGTTCTAGGACAGCCAGGGCTACACAGAGAAACCCAGTCTGAAACAACAACAACAACAAAAGGATTTATGCAAGCCTGTAATCCCAGCACTTGAGAAGTATTGACAGGCATCAGGAGTTCAAGGTCATCCTCAACTCTGTTCTGACTCAAGGCTAGCCTGGGCCATGTGGAGCCTTGTCTCAAACAACCAAAGAAAAAAAATAACTTCTGAGCCTGGCTGTTGGTGAAACTGGACCCTTCTCTTCCAAAGCCTTGGCCACCCCCTCCATGAATCCTCTGCCCTAGAGAGCTAGGAAGGGGACCTTTCCTTCCCCGAGAGCTGAGAGCTGTGACTGCCCCATGACTGGTCATCTGCAGAGTGACTTTGTTGGGACTGGAAACTTTAATATTCCCAGCTTCAAAATCATAGGAGCTGCAAGGGGGAGTTTAAAACTGTGTTGGAGAGGGTTGGCTGGAGCAGTGGCTCAGTGGTAAAGTGGTTCAGCTCAGTGTCTGCTCTTCTAGAGGACCCGAGTTCAACTCCCAGCACCCACATGGCAGATCATAACTGTCTGTAACTCCAGTTCCGGGGACCTGAAGCCCAGTGCCAAAACACCAATGCACATTTAAAAAGAAAAAAAAAAAAAAGCTGGGTGGCGCACGCCTTTAATCCCAACACTCGGGAGGCAGAGGCAGGTGGATCTTTGTGAGTGCAAAACCATGTCTCAAAAAAAAAAAAACAAAAACCTGGAATGGAATGAAAATGTGCACCATACACATCCCTTTCTCTTACCCAGAGGACTGTGTTCCGTCACTATCGCGGATCACAGGAAAGCCACTCCGGCACTGCAGATAATTCTGTGTTCTGTGTCTTGACTGGAGAGCTTGGATGCGTTGAGATGAGATCCCCTCCTCTCTCGCCTTTCAGTTTATGACAGTTGCAAATCCTGACTCACTGACACAAAGAAAGAGCAGAGCAGAGCCCATCTGAAGTGGACTGAGTTTCAGATGGGCTGTGGATAATTTGATAGAGATTTTTAATTTTTATTTTCAGTTTCTTATTTGATAGTATCATCCATTCTCTTTAGTAGTAATCGTGACAGTCTTAGAAATGCACAATTGGTCAGAAAAGTCAGAGAAAGTGAATAAATGGTCAAAAAGAAGCACTAGCTTTTTACCATTTTGAGAACAAGCACACTCTAACCAGTTTTAAATCAACATGCATTTACAATTTTGAAATTTTTTCTGTAATTAAAAAGAGGTCATTAAACCAGGCAGTGGTGGTGCGTGCCCATTAATCCCAGCACTCGGAAGGCAGAGACAGTCAGATATCTGTGAATTTGAGGCCAGCCTGGTCTACAAAGCCAGTTTCAGGACAGCCAGATCTGTTACACAGAGAAACCCTATCTGGAAAAACAAAACAAGAAAGTCATTAATATACTCATTGGAAAAGAGAGAGAGGGGGAACCAAGAGGAAGTAGGGCCAGCGAGATGGATGGCTTAACTGACAAGGGGCTGATGTCAGGTCTGCTTATCTGAGTTCAGTCCTCAGTCTGTGCACACTCGCTGAAAGGCAAGGCAACTCCAGACGGCTGTCTTCTGACCTCCACATACATGCCATGGCCATGTGCCAACGCCCATGCATGCAAATAAAGAAGTAAGTGTAATTAAAAATTAAACTTAAAAATAAACCCTTTTATGAGATAGGATCTCACTGTGAGAGTAGCTCCCCTCAGCCTCTTTATTGCTAGAACTATGCACTGAAAGCCCTTCTTCTTGTGATATGTTTCCTTTGAAGAATTCCGTCGAGCCTGTTGGCGTTCCTCATCAACAGAGCTCTGCTGCGCTATCCTGCAGGTCGGAGGGCTACCGGGCCCTGAGATGATCTGCCATCCGTGGGACATCAACAACGTTCTTTGTGTTTATCCCTAGGACCTGAAAGCTATCTACAAGCGGACTCCCAAGAGCCCTCCCCCTTTGATTCCCAGCAGCCAACAATGTTGGAAGAAGAAGAGGTTATGATAGCCCACACACACCCGCAAGAAGTCTACAATGAATACGTGCCCAGGGGCTGCAAGAACAAGTGCCATTCACACTTCCATGACACACTGGGCCAGTCAGATGACCTCATTCACCACCATCACGACTACCATCATATTCTACACCACCACCACCACCAGAACCACCACCCCCACAGCCACAGCCAGCGCTACTCTCGAGAGGAGCTGAAGGATGCCGGCATTGCCACATTGGCCTGGATGGTGATCATGGGTGACGGGCTGCACAATTTCAGTGACGGCCTTGCAATTGGTATGCTGTTGCATTGCTGGTCCTTGCTGGCTGGCCTGGAAATAGCTCATTAAATGTTCGTTCAAGTTTAACAGAAATAAATAGGTTAGTTTAGGTGAAGATGTTGACTTCCAAAATTATCAAAAAGTTTTTTTGTTTGCTCTCTGACAGCGAAGTATTTAGTAAATGTGTGCTACAAGACAGTCTAGGAGCTATACCGCACCTGTGGCCTAACCATCCTTACCAGTAGTTGCTCTTAGCTGGGGCTCTAGCTCAGTGGTGCTGAAGCAGTTACACTGTGCATGAGCCCTGATTCCAGCCCTTGCATCACAAACACAAAACAGTGTTTTTATCTGTGAAGTCTTAAGATCATGGTTTAAACATGAAGTGTGTGGGAGGCATCCTGTGTATATGCATGTCCCCTCTGAGGTCGGGTTCTTTCTGTGATGAAGGAATTTACTTGGATCTGGTAACCCAGTTACTCATCTCTGGCCAAAGGAAAGGACAAAGTTAAATCTTTGTACCGTAATTGAGAGTTCCAGGCACAAAATGTGAAACACTGGGAATTAGGCTGCAGAAGCTGGTAGAGGGAGAAGTGCTGCATTCCAGCCAGGCCTTGGCCCACTGGGGGTCTACTCCCCATGGCCTGCTTGGGCTGACACACGGGCACTGTCCCCATACACAGCTGGTAGGTAATTGGTCAGCAAGAGGAATTAGCTTTTTAAAGGGGAGGGGCTGTTTCTTGGGTCTCCTTGTGGAAGAGTAAAGAAAGGATGCATGCGCACAAGTCTGGTGATGGCATGAATTCCTCGGAGGCCGGCGAAGAGCTTATGCACTCTGGCTGAAGAGGGCTTTCCTCTAATCTAGTTTATATTCTCAGACCAGTGTTTGCTATGAGAGCACTCCCTTCTCTGGTTTGTAGATACCTGCTCATTGCTGGACAATTGAACCTCCGCTTCCCCATCACATATGCTGTGCTTCCCAGGGAAATTTAGGCCCAGTGAGATGTGCTGTGAGATTCTTAGAAGATAGAGGTTGGGGCCAGTGAGATGACACAGAGGTAAAAGCATTTGCCACCAAACCTGCCATCTAAGTGCCATCCCCAGCATCCACGTGAGAAAAGGAGAGCCCCTTTCCCACAAGTTGTCCTCAGACCTCACAAGTGCTGCAGTCGCACACAAAATAAATACGTGTTTATATCTTTATGCAGGGTCTCTCTTAGCTCTGGCTGACTTGGTCCCTATGTAGACCAGGCTGGCTTCAAACTTACAGAGATCCTCATGCCTCTTCCTCCAAGTACTACAATTAAAGATATGTGCCACCACGCTCAGCTTGTAGCTTTTTTATTTTAGTAAGAATATAGAGGTTGAGCTAGGAAGATGGTGTTTATGCACAGCCAAAATTTAACACCATTGTTTTTCTGTCATTTTTGTGTACTGCAAGATTTCAAAACGCCCAGCCAGCTATTCTTGACTTTATTTACACAGGTGCCGCTTTCACTGAGGGCCTGTCCAGCGGGCTAAGCACCTCTGTTGCTGTGTTCTGTCATGAACTGCCTCATGAACTAGGTAAGAGAAGCATGTGGACTGCCTTTGGTGTGAGAATGAGCTGTGCTGCTCTCAGTGGCTCGGCTGTAGAGCGCTGGAGCTGACGTCTTCCTGCTCTCAGTGCTCGGCTGTAGAGTGCTGGAGCTGACGTCTTCCTGCTCCCAGTGCTCGGCTGTAGCGTGCTGGAGCTGACGTCTTCCTGCTCTCAGTGCTCGGCTGTAGAACGCTGGAGCTGACGTCTTCCTGCTCTCATTGGCTTGGCTGTAGAGCGTTGGAGCTGACGTCTTCCTAACCTGAGCCTTCCCGCTGTCTGCTCATCTGACTGCCTTTCTCACTGAACACACATTTCTTTCAGAATTTGGACCCTACAAGTACACCATGCCTGCAAGGGTTTGTTCAGCAGTACCTGGGCCCCTTCTGTATTCTTCCTTTACCAAGTCTCTTTCTGTGCTGGCACGCTGGGACATGAGTGGTTGTGGTTCTTCAGTAGGGTATGCATGACTCATCCCAGCACTTGGGAGGAAAGGCAGGAGGATCAGGAGTTTGAGGTCATCTTCAACCATATAGTTTGAGGCCAGCCTGAGCTACGTGACCCTGTCTCCCACCACCAGTACCTCTACCCCCAAAAGAGAACTGCAGCTCATACAGGAACACTTCTTAAGCTAAGAGAGTCTAGCTTGTGTGGTAGGTAACTCACAGTGGAGCACTTACCTAGAATGTGTGACAGCCCAGATTTAGTCCCAGTACTACCTAAAAAACAGGCTTCTGATTGATGGTTCGGTGGGTAAGAGCACTGGATGTGCAAGCATGAGGTCCTGAGCCCAGACCCAGCACGCGGGTGTGTTTCTGTAACCTTGTGGAGGATGGAGACAGGAGACTTACTGGGGCTCGCTGACCGCCAACCTGGCTCAAGGTTCAGTGAGAGACTGCCTCCACAGAATAAAGTAGAAACTGATAGAGACAGGAAAGCTGACCCTCTCTTCTGACCTTGAGTCTGTATGCAGTGCTTGTACACACAGGCACACACACACACACACACACACACACAGAGAGAGAGAGACGTGATGTCTTAGAGCTGAAGGAGAGGAGTTGATAAGTTGTACTTGAGTTGTAGTACAGTTTGAGAACTTCCTTCCTTGTGTGGATTCCAGTTCGTGTCCTCTCATGGGCAGGCATATGTTCACTCACAAACACTGCTGCTATTTTCACTTCTGTTCCTGCCGTGTCTCCAGCTGTTCAGAAGGCCTCCCATACCTGGCACATGCTTACGTCAGCCTGTGTCCCCTTCCTTCCCCTCTCTCAGTCCTTCCTGCCCTGTGAAGTTTCTTAGCCATTTCTATCTCCACGACTCAGGTGCTCTTAGTTAGGGGTTTCCTTTATCAATTGCCGACCGTGTGAGTTCTACACCACCCTCCTCTATTGCCAGTTGTTCTCTTATTGTTGTTTGTTTTAGTGTTTTTGAGATTGGGTCTCATGTAGCCCAGGTTAGCCTTAAGCTTGGCATAACTGGACTCCTGCTGCTCCTGCCTGCACCCCAGGATCAGCCCCCTTAAAGACAGTACAAGAATACAGCAGTAGACTTGCTCGTCATCCCTGGCATAGAAGAAGCCTTCAGAAGATGTGGGATAAAATAATTGTTTAGTTTGTAGAACTGTTGAGGTGACTACACTCACTAATTCTGTTCTAGCCCTGAATATTTTCTTTTTATTCCCCTTGAGAAAAATCAAACTTTTTTTTTTTTAGTCTGAGAAATCTGAGATGTGTGTTGAAATGATTTTCAATGGCTTTCCCCTCATTTTTGTTCTCTGGTACAGGTGACTTTGCTGTTTTGCTCAAGGCCGGCATGACCGTCAAGCAGGCTGTGCTCTATAACGCCCTGTCGGCCATGCTGGCGTATCTTGGGATGGCAACAGGGATATTCATCGGGCACTACGCGGAAAATGTTTCTATGTGGGTATTTGCGCTCACCGCTGGCTTGTTCATGTACGTCGCTCTGGTTGACATGGTGAGTTTCCAGAAGTCAGAGGGCACTGACTAAGTAAAACAGGATTGTGTTCTGTAAAATTGTTGCAGGGCCTGGAGAGATGGCTGAGCTGCTAAGAGTACATACTGTTCTTTTAGAGGACTGGGGTGGGGCACCCACATCCTATAAGTCAGCTCCAGGGGATCTGACCCCCTCTCCTGGCCTCTGCAGGCAATGTACAAGCACAAACCCACATGTACATAAACAAAAATAAATCTTTTTTTTTTAATTAAAAAAAAAATTATTGCAAAAATGGTGTTAGATTCCAGTGGTGCAAAGAGATCCTGGATCCCAAAGGCTGGCAGTTCAGAGTGTCAGTGCCCTTTGAGCTCAGTGTTTCTCATGTTGATCACTTACACACCTTTCTCCTACCCAAGATTTTACAGGCAACACACGAAAACACATCCCCTTGTTTTACCTTTTTTTTTTTTTTTTTTTTTTTTTTTTGGTTTTTTGAGACAGGGTTTCTCTGTAGCTCTGGCACCTGTCCTGGAACTAGCTCTTGTAGACTGGTTAGCCTCGAACTCGCAGAGATCCACCTGCCTCTGCCTCTGAGTGCTGGGATTAAAGACATGTGCCACCACTGCCCAGCTTTATTTTACCTTTTTAAAATCAAATTAGGCTCTGAAATGTCAAAACCCAAACCAATGTTGTCCACAGGCTGTACATAACATTCCCTTTTTGGCAAAATAAAATTCTTTTGTCACCAAGTTCGCATAAGAAGAAATTTTGTTGCTAAACTTGTATTTCAAGTAGTGCAAGAGCTCCCCTCAGCATTAGCCGTGAACCTTAAACCAGTGATGATACACGCCTTTAATCCCAGCACTTGGGAGACAGAGGCAGGTGGATCTCTGAGTTCGAGGCCAACCCGGTCTACAGAGTGAGTTCCAGGACAGCCAGGGCTACACAGAGAAACTGTCTTGGGGAAAAACAAACAAAAAAATCCTAGACTTGAACCTTAACCATGCTTAACCTGAAGCGGGGAAGTCAGCATCACTTTTCATTTAACAGTGGGGTGAATGTTTACCTGCTCAGAATACCACAGTAGTCCTGAACTAGTCAGCTATCAGGACAAGAGACTCAGTGTGCATGGAATAGTCGAGTTCTAGGGGCAACCCCTACTTCACCCAGCTCCGGGCAAAACCGCCCTACAGATTCTTCTAGAATTCATCTATACTTCTGAAAGCTGAACTGTTGTTTCGCCTCTTCCAGGTACCTGAGATGCTGCACAATGATGCTAGTGACCACGGATGCAGCCGTTGGGGATATTTCTTCCTGCAGAACGCTGGGATCCTCCTGGGTTTCGGAATTATGTTACTCATTTCCATATTTGAACATAAAATTGTGTTTCGTATCAATTTCTAATTAAGTTCTAAACCCTTGAGTAGCTTGAAGAAGCATTGCTGTCTGTAGTTGGAGTAGATGATAGAGATGTTTACATGCTGTGATACACAGCATTTAAAACTAGTGGATTTTGTGATTTTTTTTGTATCAAATTTTGCCATTTGTTATGCTTATAAAGTCAGTTACATTGGGTAACATAAAGGTACGTTTTAATATTTAAGTTATTCTGTTTTGGAAGTATAAATTCTATGTGCGATTCACCAGTATTACCAGTTTATTGTATGTTTTGGCATGACATGTTCTGTATATCTTAGAAAGTGTCTTTAATACTCTTTTGTACAACTTTAACATTAGTTGCCTGCTGGAGTTAGGCCCCTGCAGACCTGCTAGTGGTGAGGCAGGATGAGCACAGAGCCACAGATGCCAACGTTGGGCTGAGTACAGCCAAGAAATAAGAAAGGAGAGAACTGAAGGGCTGGGGAGGTGTCCGTTGCTTAGAAAAATCACAACAGAGACTATGCTATGGGGGGGGGGTTAGATGTGTAAAGGGACGTATTTAGTGCAGAGTACACTCTGAACATCTGTCAGATTGTTAATGTTCCTGTAAAAAACAGTGAGCACTTTGATACACTTAGTTTGGTTATTTGTTTGTATAATAGAAAAGTCTAAGTATATTTCCTTAATCCAAGCAACGTGTCAGTTGACAAAAACCAGGATTTTAAATCTGTGTATGGAGACAGGCTAAATGGGTTAACTAGTGTGTGTCACCAGAAGACTTGGTTTTCACTGAGGGATGACACACTCAAAGTTACGTGATTGGGTTTCTGGTTGTCTAGGTTCCCAAACAGCAAGTATGTATTAAAACCTTAATCCACATGAGGACGTTACAAACCATTCTGAATTTATTTTGACCTCTTGGATTCAGAAAGCACTTCGCTCTCTTCCAGTGCTTTAAGATGTCACTGTGAGCTTCCATCCTTTTATGTATGGCACTGCACATTCATTAGGGCTGTCTATAGCACTGTCTAGATGTTTCTTAAGAAAATAAAAGTGTCAACTCAATGTCAGGCTTCGTGCTTCCTTTCATCTTACTGTCTTACTCAGCATGGAGTACTGAGTCTGTTCACGCTGTCTTCAGAACTTGTTCTTCTCGCTAAGTTAAAACTGAGCCCATTAAAAACTTCCAGCCTGGCATAGTGGCACAGGCCATTAGTCTCAGCACTTGGGAGGCAGAGCCAGGTGGATTTCTGTGAACACAAGGCTAACCAGGAGTACATAGTGAGACCCTGTCTCAAAACTCCCCTTAATTTCCTTAAAGTTAAGATGTCTGAGGGCTGGAGACTTGGATCTCTGGGTAGGAACCCTTACTACACAGCAGGAGGAACTGAGTCCCCAGCCCTAGCACACATATGAAAAGCTAGGCTTGGCAGTGTACTCTTGTGTACCCACAGTGGTGGAAGGGCCAGAGACAGCAAGGTTACTGGGTACTGCTGGCCACCAGCCTAGCCGAAACACAAGTTCTGTAAGAGAAACTTGTCTCAAAGGAACAATGGAGTGTTAGAGATCAGAACACCTAGTTATTCACATGCACATGGGTGTGCATGCTCATGCATGTGTGCAGACACACCTGAAGTTAGAATGTGTAGTAGTTGCAGTTTGAATGGGAAATGTCCCCATGCACTCATGCTTGAACATGTGGTACCCAGCTGGTGATGCTTTGGGGGAATGTGAACCTGTAGGTGGTACAGCCCTGCTGGAGAAGTGGGGTGTTGGAGGTGAACCCCACTTCCTGTTTGCTTACTGCCTCCCTAGTGCAGTGTGACCACCCAGCCCCCAGCTTCTGTCATGACACCTCCCCAGCCTCCTTCCATGCCCCCCACCCCAGTCCCCATGATAGACTCCATCCTCTGGAGCTAAGCCAAAATAAGTCCTTCCTCCCTCCATTAAGTTGCTTTTTTTTTTAAGGTTATTTATTTTGCACCTTTAATCCCAGCACTTGGGAGGCAGAGGCAGGTGGATCTCTGTGAGCTCAAGGCCAGCCTGGTCTACAGAGGGAGTTCCAGGACAGTCAGGGCTGTTACACAGAGAAACCTGTCTCAAAAGAAAAAAAAAGTTTATTTTATCACAGCAACAGAAAATACATTCCTTTATGCTATAATCTAGATTAAAATATGCCAGCCAATTAATTCACTTACATATTACTCATTTCTGAACTCTTGATTTCAAAGGATTTTTTTAAAAAAAATGTACTACATATACAGTGTTCTTCCTGCATATTTGCAGGCCAGAAGAGGGTACCAGATCTCATTATGGATGGTTGTTAGTTACCACCATGTGGTTTCTGGGAATTGAACTCAAGACCTCTGGAAGAGCAGCCAGTGCTCTTAATCTCTGTCATCTCTCCAGCCCCCTTCAAAGGATATTTTAAAGAATAATGATCTATAGTTTGATCCCAGTTTTCTCTAACTTTGGAGGGGAAGGTGTGTACCTGTGCATGTGGTTACACGTGCATGTGCATATATATGTGGGGACCAGGAGGTTCACCAAGGTGGCCTCCAAAATCTTTCTCCACCTTGTTTTTGAGACAGGTTCTCTAACTGAATTGGGATCTCATGGATTCAGCTAGTTGGCTGCTGAACTCCAGGCATCTGCTTCTGTGCCCTGCAAGCACTAGGATTACAGGTGAGGATAGCCATGTCTGGCTTCTCACGTGGTTGCTGAACTTCCCAACTCAGATCCTCATGCACTTTACCTACTGAGCCATGCCCCAGCCCAGCTGTCCCTAAATTTAAAATAAACAAACAAAAAAGAACAGCGCCTAAGATGGAAGAGTGTTCAAAGTATTATTAGCTACATTCTAAATAGAACCAGAAACAAGTGAGTAATACCCCACCTCCTACTTAGGGCCTGTTGGGAGACTTTGGAACCATCATTTTGTTTCCCTGATGCAAAGGGTTATGTGTAACAGAGCGCCTGCCAGGATGAGAAAATCATCTTCCTTGGGGCTAAATGACCTCTCTGATCCAGCAAGCCATACCGTGCTGCGCTGCTCCTACTGCAGCCGCGCTGCTCCTACTGCAGCTACGCTGCTCCTACTGCAGCCGTGCTGCTCCTGCTGCAGCCGTGCTGCTCCTACTGCAGCCATGTTGCACTTCTACTGCAGCCACGCCACTCCTACTGCAGCTGCACTGCTCCTACTGCAGCTGTGCTGCGTTGCTCCTACTGCAGCCATGTTGCTCCTACTGTAGCTGTGCTGTGCTGTGCTGTGCTGCTCCTACTGCAGCTGCACTGCTCCTACTGCAGCCTTGCTGCTCGTATTGCAGCCGCGCTACTCCTACTGCAGCCGTGTTGCTTCTGCTGCAGCTGCACTGCTCCTGCTGCAGCCGTGCTGCTCCTACTGCAGCTGGGCAAGGTGGGGAGGGTCTTGTACTAACTGGAAATGTCCCTCAAGGAGTTTGTGAAATACAGAAGCTTGTCCCTTGTCTTATGAGACTGGAAGTGAGAGCATCTAGTTTGGTCAAAGGAAACAACAGGGCCCTTATGCAGTTCCCATTCCAGTCTGAACGTGTGTGTGTGTGTGTGTGTGTGTGTGTGTGTGTGTGTGTGTGATACTGAAGCAATTAGTTCCTGTGATTCTGTGTAAAACCAAAGAAAACCAGGAACTGAGAAACTGTAGAACAGGCCAAAATCAATGTCCAGTTGACTGAATAATCTACCAATCAGTAGACCACTGAAGGAAATGACTCCCTCTGATACAATTTAATAGTATGGTTTCCTCCTCTGTTGTGACCCCACATTGGGGTGATATCTGCCAGGGCCCCACATGTGGTTGGGGTCCAGCCTTGATGGGGTTTGCACATTCCACGGTAGGGGTATATGGATCAGAAATATTAGGAGGAACAGAGATACTAAAGAAAAAGGAATGGAGACACAGAGTAGAACCAGGAGGGTAATCCAGTGAATACTGAATTTGCTCACGTTATTTTTCATGTTTATATATCCCAATCCAAAAGGAGGGGAAGAAGGCAAAAAAAAAAAAATCTGCTTTAATGTATCACAAAGAACAAACAGCAATTACCTGTTTCAATACCTGAAACATCAAGCAACTATATCCTGAGTTAAGCATTCCGTTGTTTAGGCAAGACATGCAGCAACCACACCTTAGAACATCCTATAGACAGCCACTCCCTGGGTCAAACCTCCTGTCATATCCACAAAGAAGCAGATGTAGGCTTGAATTCTCTGGCGTTTGGTCAAAGTGGAATAGGCCTACTTCTGTGGCCCTTCACATTTTCCTCTATTTTTAATTTATTTAATAAAGCCTGTGCTTCTGCTACAGGACAGGTGGCTGTGCATGGTTTAGGCCGTTTTCCACTTTCCAGACTTACCTGTTATCGGTAAATACATTCCATCATGTACATTCTGACTTGGGTTTCCTGGAGGGAAAAAAGATCTTAGCCATCATTGACTATCCACCTCTGTTAGTAAAGGGTTAAGGGGGGGTGTGCAGCTAGGTTCTGTGTACTTGAGCCAACGTTCCATCGAGAGAGTTCACAGACAACTAGATAATCATATGCAAGCAGATAATGCTTTGCGGTATACATGCTCCTATGGCCACAATATCTCCTAATAAAGGAGTGAAGAATGACCACGATGGGATGGCCTTTTCAAATTGGTTCAGGATGTCTTTAACAGTTTTTCGCTGAATCAAAATTCAAATTTGTCTTATTAAACATCAAATCTAAGGACTCATTAGCATCGTGTCAAATTTTTCTCAGGCAAGCTCTAACCTTTTTCTAACCGGTAACATCTTCATAGTGAACTAAAGTAGCTACAAACATTAACAGGTCCATACCATAATTCTAGTGTGGAAATTAACAATAAAACACACAATTTGTCAAATCACATTTCTCTGAAATCATTTGAATGCCGAGCGGTGGTGGCCCATGCCTTTAATCCCAGCACTTGGGAGGCAGAGGCAGGCGGATCTCTGTGAGTTCGAAGCCAGCCTGGTCTACAAGAGCTAGTTCCAGGACAGGCTCCAAAGCTACAGAAAAACCCTGTCTCAAAAAAAAAATCATTTGAAACAAAAAAAAAAGAGGTTTCTGTGATGGGTGAGCTATAAATCTTTTTCCTCTCCTGTAGTCCAATTGCATTGCTGCCTCTCACTTTCAAAGATAAGTTCGAACTGTCCCAGTCTCTGAGTAGCAGCAAAAACTTGTGTGCCATCCCTCTTCTTGTCTGTGGTCACTCTTTGCCTGAACGATAGTGTTCCACTGTCTTTACAAGTCTTTTTTCCACAGAGGGGAAGTCTCTGGGGCTTTCCATCTCAGCAGTAGACAAATACTATACTTGCTAAACTGAATTCTGTGCCCCAAAATATAGTATGGATAAACTGCCAAACATTCAGTCAGCATTCTTGAGCTGGTTCCAAAGTAAATAGGACTCACTAAGATCTGGAAGTTTGAAGCTGAGAATCACCAACCATCACCGCCATCTTCCTTCCTTTCTCAGACTGCAGCATGATGACATAAAGGGGTCAGGAACACAGGTTCATCAGTCTCACTCCGACTCTTCTGTGGGGGCACCAGCAGCTATGATGTCATCAGGGCTGGCATCCTTCTCCTTCACACACCAGACCAGCCATTCCAGAATCCATTGAGCCTCATTCCCCTCCTGTGAAAAAATAGACATGCCCTCAACCCCATATTAAAACAGGGTCAGGTCCTTCCCTTAATCCAGTGCAAGGGTCTTTCTGTTTCGCTTTAGCAAAGGTTGCTCTGGTGCCATGATGCTAGCTAGAATCTATCCACGGTCAAGAAATTCAGAGTAAAAGTGTCATGACTTAAGGCATTATGTGGCAACTGAGGATATAATTCCCTCATTTTTATCTTTTGAAGTTGTGTTTTCAAGGAGCCGCGGGCATGCTCCCCAATTCCTTGTCCTTGAGGACTACAAGGAACGCCTATTTCATGATCAATATTTCATTGGGAACTAAATTGTTGAAATGTTTCACTAACATATCTGGACCCATTTTCCATATTTATAATTCTAGGGATTTCCATATATGAAAAGCACTTTAAGCAATGAGTTATCACATGTTTGTTTGGGTGGAAACATCAACCCAGCCACTGGCATGCATATACCCAAAGAATCTGGGATGCTTTGGTGGAAGCCTCACCCCAGCCCCTGGCATCCATATATCCAAAGAGTCTGTAATGTTCTGGAAAGTTCCATCCCGAGCTCCTGCCCCTGGGAGTTGCCTCAGTCCAGACTCCAACCCCAAGAAAGCCCACCAAATGATGACCCCTCCTCAGAGAGGCTCAAGACCACTCCCACAGGGTATTTAAACTGCCTCCCAGAGAACAAACCTGTGGCTTTCCCGTCTTCCTTCCCCATCTTCTCTCTGGGAAGCTGGAAAGTCATCCAGGAGCATTGGGATCCATTAAACCTGGGCTTTTTCTAATTCAGTTTGATTTGGTCTGATTTGGATTATTGCATCGGCAGAGATTTTTATCAAGGTTCAGAAAGTTTTCAATGTTTAGTGACTTCTTCAGTCTGTGCAGAGGTCATTGAGAAAGCTGAATATGTATCAATTGTCACATGTACACATCTTAATTTGCCAAATTCTGCAATATGAGTAACATCCATTTTCTGTAAATGATTAGGAAGCAGGCCTCGAGGACTTACTCCCAGATGAGGTACAGGTAAATATTGTGGGAATATATGATATTGCTTAACAATCTTATGAGCAATTTCTCTTAATCCAAATTGTCTTCTTAAACTTTTACTATTTTAATGATATAAAGCATGTGATCACCAAGCAAGCGCAACTTGAGATAAAGCGATCAATTGAGTAAGTTTATCAGCTAAAGCATTACCTTCAGCCAATGGACCAGGGAGATTTGAATGTGCTTTGATATAACCCACAAAGCATGGCAATTTTCTTGGATGAATGACATTTTGAATTTGCTGGAACAGCATTTTTACTTGATGATTACCAGTCCTAATACATAGAACTGTTTCTGTTACCTGAAGAGCTTTAAAAATGTAGTGACTGTCAGTATATAAATTAAATGCCTTATTTGTAAAACGCTGGATTACTGCAGCAGCAGCTCGCAGTTCAGCTATTGGAACTGAGGCCAGATCTGTTTGTACTACACATCCTTTACCATCAGCAACATATGCTGCTCTTCCATTGGAAGAACCATTTGTAAAGATTAATATAGCATCCTTTAAGGGATCTTTCATTACAATTTTTGGGAAAATAAAGGAATGTAGTTGTGTGAATTGCAGCAATCGATCACCTGGGAAAAGATTATCAATTTAGCCTACAAACTGAGCAAATACAATTGCCCAAGAATCATTATTTTGAAATAACCAATCAATCTGTTGCTTAGTATAAGGAACATTGATCGCATTAGGTTCCCTACCAAAATATTGCCTAGGATTCATCTAACTTTTCTGTACAGAACAAGCTACTGTTTCAAAGTAAGAATTTAATTAATACCTTGACTGGCAAAACAGGAAGGTATGGCCATAAAAGAGGACCATTTTGCCATAATACTGCTGTGGGAGTAAGTTTTGTAGGTAATATGTATGCTTGCCAAGGTTGATCATTATTAATACAGTGTACCTGGTGTTTCCGTATTGCATATCCCACCTGCTCAATACCTGTCTAGAAGTATCTGCAGGGTGTCTGTGTAATTCGGGTCACTGCTCCTCTTAA
Organism: Myodes glareolus; assembly: GCF_982192425.1. NCBI lineage: Eukaryota > Metazoa > Chordata > Mammalia > Rodentia > Cricetidae > Myodes > Myodes glareolus. Next base: position 62,710,154 of record NC_142038.1, read on the forward strand.
GAATTTCACTTAATGGCTCAAGGTCTCCCATACCGAATCTTAAAAAAAAAGGTCTCAGTCACTGAATAGCTCCTAACAATCTCTGAATCATTCAGAGTCTGTAAACTATATTTCCTAATTTACAATTTCTGACGTTTAATTTCTTTAGGATATAACATATGACCTAAATACGCCAATAGCTAACCCTGCCTGGGTAAGACTCTGCTGAATTTGTCCTTATGTCTTAAGCAAAAATCCTTTATTTTTTTAATTTATTGATTTTTATTGAGCTCTACATTTTTCTCTGCTCCCCTCCCCACTTCTTCCCTCCCCTTCAACCCTCTCCCAAGGTCCTCTGTTCCAAATTTATTCAGGAGATCTTGTCTTTTTCTACTTCCCATGTAGATTAGATCTATGTATGTCTCTCTTAGAGTCCTCATTGTTGTCTAGGTTCTCTGGGATTGTGATTTCTAGGATGGTTTTCTTTGCTTTATGTTTAAAAACCACTTATGAGTGAGTACATATGATAACTGTCTTTATGGGTCTGGGTTACCTCCCTTAAAAATGATGTTTTCTATCTCCATCCATTTGCCTGCAAATTTCAAGATGTCGTTATTTTTTTCTGCTGTGTATTACTTCATTGTGTAAATGTACCACATTTTCCTGATCCATTCTTCAGACATTTAGGTTGTTTCCAGGTTCTGGCTATGACAAACAAAGCTGCTATGAACATGGTTGAGCACATGTCCTTGTGGCACGATTGAGCATTCTTTGGATATATACCCAAAAATGGTATTGCTGGGTCTTGAGGAAGGTTATTTCCTAATTTTCTGAGAAATCACCACACTGACACCCAAAGGGGCTATACTAGCTTGCATTCCCACCAGCAATGCAGGAGTGTTCCCTTTTCCCCACAACCTCTCCAGCATAAGTTGTCATCAGTGTTTTTGATCTTGGCCATTCTTACAGGTGTAAGATGGAATCTCAGAGTTGTTTTGATTTGCATTTCTCTGATGGCTTAGGATGTTGAGCATTTCCTTAAGTGTCTTTCAGCCATTTACATTCCTCTGTTGAAAACTCCTTTATTTTTATGGGCAAGCAAGATATCATCCATATAATGAACAATATAAACTTGTAGAAATTGATCTCTAACATTTTGTATAACCTGAGCCACAAATTTCTGGCACAATGCAGCACTGTTTGCCATTCCCTGAGGCAAGATGCTCCAATGATATCTTCTCATTGGCTCTTTTTTTTTTTTAGATTTGTGTACAGTATTTTCAGTATTCTGCAGGCCAGAAGAGGGCACCAGGTCTCATTACAGATGGTTGTGAGCCACCATGAGGTTGCTGGGAATTGAACTCAAGACCTTTGGAAGAGCAAGCAATGCTCTTAACGGCTGAGCCATCTCTCCAGCCCCTCATTGGCTCTTTGAAATTAACGGATGGAGTACTAAATGCAAATCTTTGACAATCTTGTAGTGCCAAAGGACTGGTATAAAAACAATCCTTTAAATCTAAAATAATCTTATGGGTGTCTTTTGGTATAGCTGGAGGAGAAGGCAACCCAGGATGTAAAGCTCCCATTGGTTGCATGATCTCATTAACTTCTCTTAAATATTGTATCAACCTCCATTTTCCTGATTTCTTTTTAATCACAAAATTAGAGAATTCCAGGGGGAATTGGAGGGCATAAAGTGACCATTATCCAGCTGTCCCTACAATAACTGCTGATCAGCTTGTAATTTTCCTTCTGTTAGAGGCTGCTGATTTACTCATACAGGCTCGCCGCTTTTCCAAATAATTAGGTGTACATGGAGTGCAGGCTTTTCAGTAACTTCTTCTAATCCTGCCTTTTGTTAGGTATCATAGGATCAACCCTTCCCTCATTCTCCTTGCCCAGCCCTTGATTGGACAACAACCCTTGCTTGGAAGATTTGATTTCCTTCAGCTCATGTTTTCCAGAGTGTTCCATCTGTGAGTGCTTGCTCAGTGAAACAGATAGCATCCTGGCAGCAGGAGAGTGAGGCAGAGGGCAACTGTGCACCTCGGGGCTGTTTGGGAATCAGAGAGAAAGAGGAGAATGCTGGCTTCAGCTGTTTGCTCCTTCTGCTGTGTCATGCCGATGGGGAGGGCACAGTTTGCATTCAGGGTAAGTCTCACTCCATAATTCATCAGGAAATGCCCTCACAGACACACCCAGAAGGGTTTTCAACCTCCTAGGAATTCTACACCCAGACTACAATTCTCACATACACACACACACAAATTATCAGATGTATACTATCTGACAAGGGGCAGTTGGAAGCTGAAATTTAAAATAAAGTTTGAGGGGCTGAAGCTCTTCCAGAGGTTCTGAGTTCAATTCCCAGCAACCACATGGTGGCTCACAACCATAATGAGAACTGGTGCCCTTTTCTGGTGTATAGGCACACATGCAGGCAGAACACTGTATACATAATTAATAAATATATATTAAAATAAAATAAAGTTTGACTTGCAACAGCTCCTACCCAAATGTCATTCCCGAGAATAACCCCAACAAAATATGTATAAGACAGTCATACTGAAAACTAAAAACTAAATTTTATGTTTTCAAGCATAATTAAATATATGTTATTCATTGACTGGAAAATTCAATAAACATATCATTTTTAATCAAAATCCTAGTAGCAATTTCTTAGCTAGAGACTTAAAAAGGGCGTGGATGGACTGAACTTCTCAGCCAGCTGCTGGGAATGCCCATGGCTTAGCTGGGATGAAAAGCAAGTTGGCACATTCTAGCAAACAAACAGTTACTGATATGATAACCCAGCAATTCCCCTCCTGTGTATTTACCTGGAGTAATTAAAATTTACATTGATACAAAGCCTATTCTGCTCATAACCACCACAAACTGGAAAGAACCTGTACATCTGTCAACTGTGTTCACGTAGCACAATGCAATGCTCTGTGAAAAAATAAGTATTGATGCATAAAACAGCCTGTGGGGGTGTCACCCGGGAGGATGTGTTTTACAGGCTCCTAGTCACATAATACTCTAGATACATGACTGGGAGGACAAATCAGAAGTTTCCAGAGTTAGTGTGAAAATCGTTTGTGGATGTGAATTGGCAGTATAAGTGTTTGGGAGTGATGGGGCCATTAAGACTAACTTGGGTGATAATTACACAAATCTACATGTGTATTAAAATTTGCAATAATCCAGTGCAAAAATATTCCTGTAATTTTTTTCTATAAACAGAGAGACAAGGGCTGGAGAGATGGCTCAGCGGTTAAGAGTACTGGCTGCTTTTCCACAGCACCTGGGTTCAATTCCCAGCATCCACATGGCAGCTCACAACTGTCTGTAGCTCCACTTTCAGGGACCTGACACCTTCACACAGACATACACATCACTGCACATATAATAAAAATAAATAAATTATTAAAAAAGAGAGAGACAAGGAGACAGAGAAGGGGAGTGAAGCGGGAGAGTAAGGGAGAAAGAGAGAGTATTAGAGAGGCTAGAGATGGTTCTGGGGTTAACAATGCTCAGCGCTATTTGTAGGACTGGAGTTCAACTCCCCTTACCTTTGTCAAAGAGCTCGTGACTGCCTGTAATCGTTGTTCCAGGGGATCTGGCCCCTGTGGGCACCTGGACACAAGTGTGTGCACATGCGCACACATAAACATTTTTAGTAAAAGGATGAGGAGCTAGAGAGATGACCTAGTGGTTAAGAGCACTTACTGCTCTCGCAGAGGACCCAGGTTTGGTTCCCAGAATCCACATGGTGGCTCACAATCATCTGTAACTTCAGTTCTCTGAAGATCCCTTAGCAGGTTTTGACATCTTGATAATGTTCTTATGAAATTAATTTATAAGTATTTTTGTCTTGTTTCTAATATTTTCGCTATATTTTTGTTGCATCTAACACCCTTTTCTGAACTCTACAGTCCCTGCATGTAGGTGGTGTACATAAACTCACATAGATGCATATACACACGAAATTATTTTAAAATATTTTTTTAAAAAAAAAAAAAAAAAGGATGTGCCTGGGCAGGAAGGAAAGGCAGGCGGGCCTCTGAGTTTGAGGCCAGCTTGGTCTACAGAGTGAGTTACAGGACAGCCAGGCTACATAGAGAAACCCTGTTTCAAAAATTAAAAACAAAGCAAACTTTTAAAGGATGTGGTACCAAGGCATGATGGTTCACACCTTAATCCCAGCACTCAGGAGGAGGAGGCAAGCAGATGTCTGTGAGTTTGAGGCCAGCCTGGATTAAATAGTGAAACCCTGTCTCAGAAAACAAAACAAAATGATGGGGTATATTTGTCTCTTTTGATTTAATTATATTATTTATAACAGTAATTTATACATGAATCTAAGTGTGTCCCTGTAGAGATTTTGAAGAGATATTTTAATTAAACTTTAAATTTTATAAATTTACAAGATGACTAATTAAGAAATAATGCATATAGTTCCATTATTAGCCTTTTTTTGAGTGATAACTAATTTGGATTTTGTAACCCCTTCCCTCACCTATGCTGGGATTCTGGCTTGCTTAATCTTGTAGGGGTCTTGTAGATATAGTAACAGCCTCCTCTATGATCTCATGTGTACAACAGCTTTGTCAATCAGTAAACAGTGTTTTGATTCAGTCATCCACTACCTCTGGCTCTTAGTTGTCTGCCCTCTCTCACTTGTGGTACTAAGTGGCTTCCGTGGCTTTTGGAAGAAGAAATAAAGGTCACATGAGTTTGGGAGAGAATAGTGGAGCAGGGGAGGAGTTGTGTGTGTATAGGGGAATGAAAGGTGAATCTGAAAATTGACTTTTAAAATTATTGAATAAAATTTTTAAAAATGAAGCCGGGAGGTGATAGTGTACACTTTTAATCCCAGCACTCGGGAGGCAGAGACAGGCAGAGCTCTGTGAGTTCGAGGCTAGCCTGGTATACAGAGCGAGGTCCAAGACAGGCTCCAAAGCTACAGAGAAACCCTGCCTCAAAAAATGAGAGAGAGAGAGAGAGAGAGAGAGAGAGAGAGAGAGAGAGAGAGAGAGAGAAAGAAGTAAAACATGAATAAAACTACTAAAAAGAAGAAGAATTAACTTGGGGTTGAGGCTCCAGGTCTGTGGTGGAGTGCTTGCCTAGCATGCATAGGCCCAGGGTTCAACTCCCTGTACCCCCTCACACACGTAATATAACTGATTTCACCTAGCATAGCTATGCAAGAGCTGTGTAAACAGAATTTCAATACTGCTCTAGACATAAATATTTACATGAATATAAAGGTATTCCCTTTATAGATAGAAGAAAGAGACTGAAGACATCATCTGGGAGCTCGTGGGGAAAAGATAAGTCTTCATTGTATAGAATGCTTTGTATCACAGGATTTCAGTCTTTCTCATAAGAGGAAATGTGACTTTAAGGGGGAAAAAATAAATGCAATTCAAACATGAGCCAGGTGGCTAGCTTTCGTATTGACTAAAGATGCTACCCAGTCTGCTGGGGGGGGGGTGATCACCAGTCTTCCCGATCTGTGAGCCATGCAAGTTACGATGTTAAATTACCAGGCAAGATGTGTCCACTGGTTCAACAGTGGCGCAGCTGTTATGGGGGCCGCCAACTGCCTTCTGTGTTTGAGGCCTGAGGCAAAGGACGGAATTCACACCTGATACCGTAAACAGAAGGTTTTGCTTGAACAGGTTAGTCCCTCAGAGGAACTACTTCTCTTTGCAATGAATGGCTCACACTTGGCCAGCCAAAGTGCTGAGACTAAGTGGCTGTCGTGTGTTCAACCCCAAGCGAGACATCTATAGTACACCCTGCAAGGGCCAGGGAAGGTCATGAGGAAGGGTGATGAGTTGAGTTGAAGGACAAGGAGGATGCTCTGAAACGTCATCTTCTGGACGTGGCGTGGCTGCTGCACTCATGAACTCACAGAGGAAGGCTGTCAATTACTTTTCTATTGCTGCCATAAGACACCATAGCCAAGATAGCTGTGCTGATCTGAAGGCAGGTAACCTCCGCAGGCTCAGGTATTTGAATGCTTAGTCACCATGGAGTTTAACTGTTTGTGAAGTATTAGGAAGTGTGGCCTTGCTGGAGTAGGTGTGGCCTTGTTTTGTTGGGGGTGGACTTCGAGCTTCAAAAGCAGAGTCTAGCCCCTCTCCATGCCAACGAATCAGGATGTAAGGTTCTCAGCTATGGTTCTAGCACCGTTCCTGTCAGTTTCCCACCATGATGATCATGGACCAACCCTCTAAAACTGCGAGCAAGTCCCCGATTAAATGCTTTCTCTTTTAAGAGTTGGTTTGGTCGTGGTGCCTCTTCATAGCAACTGAACAGTAACAAAGACAGCAACTTATAGGAGAAAGCTTATTTTGTGTTTCCAGTTCCAGAGCTTTAGCGTTCTTGATGATGGGACAGAGGTAGCAGCAGCAGGCGTGTATCTGGAGCGGCAGTTGAGAGTTCAAATCACAAACAGGAGCGCATACTCTGGTGCTGTAGGAACTCCTTCTAAAGATTTGGTTTGGAAAAGAGAAACTTCTTGAGAAAGAGAAATGACAACTCACCCGCAGAAGTGATAGCCATACAGGTAGTATATGGAAACCTCATAAGGACTGGGGCAGGGTTCTGTTCTTGTCCTTACAGGAAAATACACATCAAAAAGTCAAGAGATCCTGGATGTTTGGATGCCTAAAGAGGAAAAAATAAATATCCAGAAAGGATCGCCAAGCAAAAAGGAATATGACTTATGAGAACAGGTCATCTGAGGGTGTAAAAATTCATTATATATATATATATGTATATGTATTTATGAATATATAAAGCTATATTTAGAGATAAAGTTGGCTTTGGAGCTGGACAATGGCTACCCTTCTCTAAATCCAAGCATGCTGTTAAAAGAAAAATTCAGAGTTTCTGTCTCATGTCAGGAGCCATCTGGTATGGGACAGAAAGAAGATGGATTTTAAGGAAATATTTTACTTTGCCCCCCATGTCTATTCTTGTCTATGTCATACATCTCATTGAATATATGTCTATATGTATAATGCTTTCCACAATGAAAAGTAGATTTTCCTGCAGTAATCTTTGAAGTTTCCAGGAAGAAGATGGGGTCCCACAACGACTTCACCTGGTTGCTATGACATCATGATACTGATAACACTGCTCTAAGACCTGTTTGGAGTACCAGCTGCTCAAGATGTTCCAACATGGTTAGCTGAAATGGTACAATTTTTTTTAATAACGTTCTGGCCAGAACTCCAAATAGGAACTTCATAGAAACCCTACCTAATACTCAGAGACTATTTGCAATTATACCAGACAGTAATCTTGAAACATAACCATCACTTTACTTTCACAGGATCCCATAGAAAGAGCATTGCCCCCATGACAGCTGGAAGTAATTCTATAAGATGACATTCCCTCTCCAACAAAGTTTGTCCTCAGGGTTAAGGATATCAATTAGGGGTTGATTATAATTGATGTAGGGTTGGGAGTTGGAGTGGAAATTATGTAGGCTCAGGAATCTCTTTGGAAAAAAAAAAGGAAAATTGGATGGGATAATTGGTAAATTAGTGTGAGCTTACACTAGTAATAATAGTGAGTAGTAGAGTGAATATTTGTGAGCTATTATTTATAAGCAATTTACATTGGTATAGATTCTTATATATTAATACAAATTCAAAATATATTGAATATGTTACTATTTCTGTCTACAACATTTGTACACCTAGGCAAAGTTATTGTGTCATATTATATGTATACATGATTCTTCCTCTGTTTAAGACCTTTTGAATATTGATACAATTTTAGGACATATTTATCATATTGCACTATATGTTTCTACCTCTGATCAAGATACTTATATATTGTTTACATTTTGAGGTCATTGTCCTCATTTGCTGCACAGTTGTTTAAAGATTGTTTAATATTCTAATATGAAGTCTAAGTCTTTAAGCTATATATTCATTAAGAATTATAGATCAATAATCATCTATGTTTGTCATACTTAGACTAATCAGGTTTTTTAGATACATAGAGATTGTATTCCGCATAGATAGGTAATCTTCAACCACTTCAAAGAACTGAGAATACGGCATTTAAATAACCAACCGGGCAGTGGTGGTACACGCCTTTAATCCCAGCACTTGGTAGGCAGAGGCAGGTGGATCTCTGTGAGTTTGAGGCCAGCCTGGTCTACAAGAGCTAGTTCCAGGACAGGTTCCAAAGCTACAGAGAAACTCTGTTGCGGCGGGAGGGGGGGGGGAGACGACAAAACAAACAAACAAACAAACAAAACCCTTAGGTTTCTGTTGACATGAGACACAATTGCTCCTGGCAGCACCAATCTATTCCCAAGAGAATGCTGAGCACCAAAGACACTTCACTTGGAGCTTGTTTTCTTCTTGGAAAAACTGGCCTTTGGGCAAGGAACTGCCCAGGCATCGACCACTGACAAAATGCACAATGTCCAGACAGGACAAGCAGGATACAAGAAAAAAGACTGTCAAATTTTGCCAAGACAGGGTAAGACAGTTTTGAAAAATTTCCTGTCTCTGAAAATGGTCAGTTACTCTAGACCTTAGCCAAAGTTGGTTGCTCCAATGTTGCAAATGAGACTTTTGGTGACTGCCCAGGTAGTCAGTTGTCTCTGTCATTTGTTGCACATTTTGGAAGTTGCTTGATGGCACTTCCTGTTGACTCAAGTAATATTATTTACCTTCTCAGGTCTTTGATGGGGTTGAAGACTAGATAGTTGTAGTTAAATTCCTCTCATGACTTAACCAAGCTTTTTCTAACACAAGATTTAAACTCCTTAGCATAGGATAATTATTATAGCATTTATCATACGTTTCTTGCTTGATATTATTTATGCTGGTTGTAATTCTAATTTCTATATTTGATATATGTTCTTATTGTATATAATTTTGTATTAGGCTTAGAACTCTTATTTAAACAAAAGGGGGAGGTGCTGTAGGAACTCCTTTAATTACCAGCCCACTTGGGTGTGGCCTCTTATACTATAAATGCCCATGTAAAGCATGCTCTTGCTCTCTTTCTTCCAGCTGCTGGATTTGATTCCTGTCCCCTGTTTGTGCAGAGGACTGTGATCTGTGAGTCTATCCCTAAATAAATAACCCTTTATTATACTCAATTCTAAGCTAGTGTGAGTTTTCTTTTTAGCATCCATCTTCATTCTGAGGATGGCAAGAGCCCTTCAGAACCTCAAAGCCCACCCCCAATGACATGCTTCTTCAAACAAGGCCACACCTACTACACACAATAACTACCCAAAGTTATTGGTAGCTATTGACTTCTGGGGAAAGGGGAGCCATGTTCTTCAGTGGAATCCCCCATACTCATGTTCATGGGAGCAACCCTAATTACACTCAATGTCACACACACACATACACACACACAAAGATGAAACAAGTCCCTAGGAGAAGGGATTTGTTGGGGGCAAATGGGTTCAGTGGAAGGCTAAGTGGGGTAAAACAATAAAGATATATACGTGCATGAAATTTTAAAAGAATAATGATTTTTTGGCGAGAACAGAAAATACCTTGCAGGAATCTGTGTTCTCCTTCTACCTTGTGGGTCCCCAATATTCAGGTTGTCACACTTGGCAGTAGCAACTTTACACTGACCCTCATTTATTTTCTTAACAAAAATAAATGAAAGAGGCAAATTGGATATTGGATAGGATCATGAAGTGAAAAAGGAACATATGTGACATACATGTATGTATACACATATAATTTATGAAAGTCTACTACAGTCCTCTATGTAATTTCCCCCAGCTCTCCAAACAGCCAACAATATTGATCTTACTGATTCTATATTGCGCTTGAATGAAGCTTTCTGAACCCAGTCGCTTTCATGAAATTCCCAGAGTTTGTTAAAGCCACAGAGGGGGCTCAAATGCCTGCCTACCTATCTCCCAGGCTGAAAACTGGGAATTTAGATCGGGCATCTTTATCTTAAGTGAGACTTCTAATTTTGAAGCCCGATTACCTTCTACTTTATTTCTTTTGAGGGGTGGGACTCCCCCATTGGAGCCGAGTGTACATCCTGAGCTGTGAGGGTCCAGCTGATCAGAGATTTTGTTTCCCTTCCGTTCCCAGGAAGCTGTGTAGTTCTGAGCAGTGTGGCATGGTGTGGTTACGAGGTGCACCTGTCAAACAGGCTGGACTTGCTGAATTGCACCATAAAATGCCAGGCTTTGAGCAGAGAGGAGCCAGCCTAGTATCCCAGGACTTAGCTGAGAGCACAACCTGGCCATATTAGATCATATAGGAACAAAGAGGAGCCAACCTAGTATCCCAGGACTTAGCTGAGAGCACAGCCTGACCATTGTAGATCATTTAGGAACACTGTCATAAGAACGAACTACCATAGCAATGAATTTGCAAAATGAATTCTTCCTGAGCTCCTACTGGGACCAGAAGCCTTGTGTGTTGGTGGTGTTTTGTTTTGTTTTCTAGAAACATTTTAATAACAGTTTAGAAAAGTGTGCCAATAACCAGGCATCCCACGGGCTTTTAATGATGAAGAATGTTGTTTGTGCCAAATCAGAATCTGATAACAGTTAAATGAGACAGTGTCACAGATAAGCAAGAACACTCTCTTCCCTGGTTGGGAAGTTGTTCCAATATATTTCCCAGGCTAGCATTGAACTATGGAGTCCAGGCTGGCCTCAAACTTGCAGCAACCTTCCTGCTTCAGCCTTCCAAGTGTGAGGATTATAGGCATCTCATTGGATTTCCTGTTGTGTTAACTAGCAAAACAGACCCAAATCCCCGCCCTCATGAAGCTTTAATTTAATGTAATAGCAGGTAGACAAGAGAAAAGATAAATGGGTAAGTTATACAACATGCTAGATAGTGATACTTTATTTTTAAAAATTGCTAAAGAAAGACTGGAGAGATGACTGTCTCCAGTGGTACAGTGGTCAAGAACACTTGCTGCTCTTGCAGAGGACCCAAGTTTGATTTCTGGTACTTCCACTGGGCAGCTCACAACTGCCTGTTACTGCATCCCAGGGTATCTAGCACCCTCTTCTAGCCCTCAAGACTCCCAGATGCATATGTACACACACACACACACACACACACACACACACACACACACACACACAAACAAACAAAACAATTAAAATAATGCTAAGAAATCAGCTGTTTCTCCTGAAAAGGCCCAGACAGGGCACTGCTCATAGTGATAGCAGAGTCTCAGCCCTCATCCTACCATCTCCCAACAGAACTCAACAGCTGACTGTTACTGTCTTTCACAGCATTTTCCAGGTTCCAAGATTCCATACTGCTGCTTCCCCCGATGCTGGTGGTCAGTGTTTTGAATATTTGTAGTTTATCTCTTCTCCCTTCCCAATCTCTGAACATTTCGGGCATTCACCTGAATTCAGCTGCTGACCTCCCTCTGTCTGCATGTCCTTCTTGGTGATCTCACCCTGTCTCAGTTGTAGAGCCAACGGTCTATACCTGTGCTCCTCAAATTACAGCTGTAGCGCAGACCGCTCTGAATTTGCCTCCCCAACATTGCCACTTATTGCTGCAAATTGAATATGAATTCCTGTTGTTTTTTTGCTCAAATTTGTGGCTTCCAACTGTCTTCTTTGTCTCGGTTAATGATAACTCCAGTCTTCCGGTTTTAGCTCAGCTGACAATTTTAGAATTTTTGACCTTTCTGTCTCTCATCTCCATCCCCGTCTGTCAGCCTGGTGTGTTCTACCTTCCCAAGTCACCCAGAGCCTGCCTGCTCCTCTCTTCTTATGCTAGCAGTAATTGATCTCTGTAGATCTGGTGTCCGGTGTCCCACTTCTTCTGGGTTCTTTGTGTCAGAACAGACACAAGTGCTTTTGTTTTTTAATTAAAATGCCAGACCATGCTGTTCTCCTGTTCAAATGCCTTCCAAAAACTCGCTGTCTCTCTCAGAGTAAAAGCCAAAGCCCTTTCAGGTCCCCACTATGAACTGTTTTCGTCCTCATGTCTGAAGATTGCTTTTCCTCTCTGGTCACGGTTCTAGGCCCCAAGCCTTTCTTGCGCTTGCACATCCTTTATTAAGTATGAGGTTCCTGCTTTCCTCCTTCGCATTTTGGAATGTCATCTCAGCAAGGCTTATCCTGCCAAACCAGTTGGAAAATTCCAGAACCCAAACACCCATTTCCTGCCTCAATTGGCCTTAAACCACTAGGCATAAACTGATGCCATATTTTACACTTGACACTAAACGGCTCGGTCTCCACTTCCACATAAGGTCTGAGAAATTTGTGTCTGTTTTAGCCACTGTTACATTCCCAGTGCCTGGCCCACATTAATTGTTGAGAAGGTCCTTGCCCTCTGATAAGGACTGCCAGGTACAAACACATACCTGCAGCTGAGTAAGTCGGTTTTGACTTTCTTCAGTGAGAAAGCATGTACAGCAGGGGGCGCCATAGAGAAGCGACTATGAAGGGCATGCATGGTGCATGGATACTCAGTAGACAGGATTCCTGTGGGGCATTCTAGGAAGCCGGCCTTTGTTGTTTACATACTGACCCATTCTGCATGTGTTTTTACTTAGGTAAGGCCTAATAAAATTATCATCTTAAAAATATTTATTTATGGGCTGAAGGAATGGCTCAGCAATTAAGAATATTTGTTGCTCTTGCAGAGGATCCCATTCATTTTCCCAGCATTCACATGGTGGCTCACAACTGTCTTGAGCATCAGTTCCAGGGGGCCTGATGTCTTCTTCTGGCCTTCAGGGACACTGTACTAATGTAAAACCCATATATTCAGGCAAAACACTCATATGCATAAAGTAAATAATTTATGCATGTGTTTTGCTTGCATGTACATCGGTATACCACTTGTGTGCCTGGTGCCGGGAATTGAGCAATAAGTGCTCTTGCAGCTGAGTCATCTCTGAAGGCCTTATCATTTGTTTTTGTATCACTTTTTGAAGATCACAGTGTGGTCTTACCTGATGCAGATGTTGTGTGATAGTGTTTTCATCAGAATACCTGGTCTCTCTGAGCACAAGGCCAGCCTCTCCTACATCGGAGATGGAGCCCTTACTCTTTCAACCCTGTGAGTAAACACCTGCCAAGCTCCTTAAGAGAGGGGGGATTTCATTCTGACTCACAGTTGGGAGGGATGCTGCCCATTGTGGTGGAAAATGCCAGCCAGGGCACCACAGTCTGTGGGGGCCAAGCAGAAGGGATGCCAGAGGCCAACAGCCTTCTCTTTTTTAGTCTAGTTTTCCTTTGTAGTGATATGTCATAGATTCTTTGAGACAGAATCTCCTGTAGCCCAGGCCATCCTTAAACTCACTATGTAGCCAAGGATAGCCCTGGACCCCTAAACTTCCTGCCTCCATGTCCTGAGTGCTGAGATTATAGGAATGTGCTGCCATACCTTTTCCTTCCTTCCTTCTTTCCTTCTTTTTTTTTTTCATTTTTGATTCAGTCTAGGATTCCAGCCATTGAAATGGCGCTGTCTGTATTCAAGGTAAGTCTTCCCATCTTGGTTAAACACTTCAGGAACATCCTGAAGTTTCATACCAGAAATTGCTTTCAAGCTCTTTTTCACACATAGGTTTGGCAAATGATTGTATGGCTGGTTATAATGTGGTTTTCACATATCCATTGAGGTGTCATGCAGAAGTCAAGATGGGCTCGTTTTGTACGTGCTGGAGCAATGCATGAATAAGCAAGCTTCTCATCTGCATCAGAACTGTAACAAAATGAATCCCCATGGGGAGATGAATCTCAATGACTTGTTCATTCGAGAAAATGATGGCTGGGCTTCTGTAGAAATGACTAACACATTTCAGGAAGGCTGGACCTTAGGGCCTCAGCTTTCTGCGGAGTTCTGTAAAGATCTGCCAAAGCTTCCAAAAGCTTCCTGTGGAGGTCCCAGGAAGAATTAAGTACTGGCTACACTAAAATTAAACCATCCCAGCCTTTAAATATTACATGTCCTACTTGGCAGTGGTGGTGTACACCTAATCCCAGCACTCTGGATCTCTGACCTCAAGGCCAGCCTGGTGTAGAGAGTGAGCTCCAGTACAGCCAAGGCTACACAGAGAAACCCTGTCTTCAACAACAACAAAAATTAAAAACTCATAGTCCGGTGTGTAGTGAATCCTTTAATTCCAACACTTGGGAAGCAAAGGTAGGTGGATTTCTGTGAGTTCAAAGTCAGCCTGATCTACAAATCAAGGTCCAGGACAGCCAAGGATATTACACAGAGATATCCTCTCGGGGTGGGGAGGGGATTATATACTCATGAAGCAAAGGGGCATCTAGAAGCAATTCAGTATAGTTCATCAGGGCAGCTTTGAAGGAGTCTTCACCGGATGTGGTACCCCATGGCATGCCAGCCCGAGCACCTGAGACTGCGCTGGCCATCTCGCAATGTCACAAGGTCAAGAGCTGCACTTTGTGGCTTACATCGGTCATCATGCTGCTAATCCACAGTGCCACTTCTGCCTTTGTTTGCTTCTGTTGTGGTAACAAAACTCCTGAGGTTGGATAATTTATATTTTAAAAAAAAGTAATCTATTGGCTCCAGACTCAAGAGCATGGTGATGGTGTCCACTTAGCCTATTAAGGGCCTTGTTGCTGCATGCTAACGTGGGAGGGAGCATCAAACGGCAAAACAGGCATGGAAGCTGAGTTTTTACTTTCTCTTCTCGGAAAGTAACCAACAGTGTCATAGGGGAACACACCCTCGTCACCTCACCTCCTAGAAATCATTTCCTCCGAACATCTAACATTTGGGTATAACAGCTCCAGCTCATATACCAGGTGTTGGTGATCAGGAGTGCAAGGCCAGTCTCAGCTATATAGTGAGTTTAAACCCAGCCTGGACTGCATGAGACCATGTTTCAAACAACAACTACAGTCAAGTTGGTACCAATGAGCTTTGGCAGGACACATTTAAACTGTAGCAGACACTGAAGGATTACCTATTTCAAAGAAGCAACCCTGCCAGTGTTTGAGCTATGGTATATCAGAGTCAGGCAGTCAGAGACACACAGGAGAAGAGATGTGTTGTGTTCACTCTAGGACAATGAGGAAGAATCTGACAGAAGGTGTTGGGGGTTTTGTTGTTGCTGTTTGACAGCTTCTTTAGACTCATTTTTAGTCAAGAATGACCTTGTGAAAACAGAGACTTTCCTGTCCCGCCTGGCCAAGCAATCACTTTTGAAATAATCACTCAGAGGCATTAATTATACACTGTTTGGCCTATTGCTCAGCCTTATTTCTAACTAGCTCTTACATTTAAATTAACCCATTTCTATTAGTGTATATATTGCCAAGTGGCCCATGACTTACCAATTCTCTGACATCTTGTTCCTCCAGTGGCTTGCTGGTATCTCCCCTGTATCTTCCTGACTCTGCCCTTTTTCTCCCTTGGATTTCCTGCCTGGCTCTATCTGCCTTGCTATAAGCCAAAGCAGCTTCTTTATTAACCAATGGTATTAAAACATATTCACAGCATACAAAAGGGTTGTCCCATAGCAACCGTAAACTTCTGAATCAATTGCTTCCACCTCCTGAGTGCTGGAATTGCAGGTGTGTGCTTATGTGGTCTAAAGAACAGAACCAAGAGCTTTGTCTATACTCTACTAACCCCAACCTGAGATTTTTTGTTTGTTTGTTTGTTTGTTTTGCCTGCATGTATGTCTGTGAGGTTTTCAGACCCCTGGAACTAGAGTTACAGGCAGTTGTGAGCTGCTATGTGGGTGTTGGGAATTGAACCTGGGTTCCCTGGAAGAACAGTCAGTGCTCTTAACTGCTGAACCATCTCTCCAGCCACCCACTCCCACCCAGACCTGAGTTCTTAATGAGAAATACAAATTTATTGGTAAGGAAACCATTTATTGTGGAGAAGCATTTTGAAATAAGAGCATATGCAGCAATGGGAAGTGTGAGGTTTGCTGTTGTGTGGCCCAGGAGGGACTTGGTGTGTAAAGGATTAGCAAGGAATTGATAATTACTTAAAGCTGGTGATGAGCAGAAGGAAGTTTATTTTATTTTTATTGATATATATATACATATATATATATATATATATATATATATATATATATATATATGAAAAGGTCTTACTACAGACTGTCCCAAAACTTGTAATCCTCCTGTCTCAGTCTTTAGCATACTGAGATTAAGGGTCTATGCCACTATATCCAGCAGGTTCACTGTTCTTTTTTTAATATATTTTTATTGATATTTATTGAGCTCTACATTTTTCTCTGCTCCCCTCCCTGCCTCTCCCCTCCCCACTTCAATTCTCCCTCAAGGTCCCCATGCTCCCAATTTACTCAGGAGATCTTGTCTTTTTCTACTTCCCATGTACATTAGATCTATGTAAGTCTCTTTTAGTGTCTTCATTGTTGTCTAAGTTCTCTGGGATTCTGATTTGTAGGCTGGTTCTCTTTGCTTTATGTTTAAAAACCACCTATGAGTGAGTACATGTGATAATTGTCTTTCTGTGTCTGGGTTACCTCACTCAAAACAATGTTTTCTATCTCCATCTATTTGCCTGCAAAATTCAAGATGTCTTTATTTTTTTCTTCTGTGTAGTAATTCATGGTGTAAATGTACCACATTTTCCTTATCCATTCTTCAATTGAGAGGCATTTAGGTTGTTTCCAGGTTCTGGCTATGACAGACATGTTCATAGCTGAACACATGTCCTTTTGGCACGATTGAGCATCCTTTGGATATATACCCAAAAGTGGTATTACTGGGTCTTGAGGAAAATTGTTTTCTAATTTTCTGAGAAATCGCCACACTGACATCCAAAGGGGTTGTACCAGCTTGCATTTCCACCAGCAATGCAGAAGTGCTCCCTTTTCCCCATAACCTCTGCAGTATAAGTTATCATCAGTGTTTTTGATCTTGGCCATTCTTACAAGTGTAAGATGGAATCTCAGAGTTGTTTTGATTTGCATTTTGATTGCATGTGATCTTTTGGTGTCCAATTTCTTGAGTTCTTTGTATATTTTGGAGATCAGACCTCTGTCTGATGTGGGGTTAGTGAAGATCTTTTCCCATTATGTAGGCTGTTGTTTTGACTTGTTGACCATGTCCTTTGCTTTACAGAAGATTTTCAGTTTCGGGAAGTCCCATTTATTAATTGTTTCTCTCAGTATCTGTGCTGTTGGGGTTATATTTAGGAAGTGGTTCCCTGTGCCAATGCGTTCAAGTGTACTTCCCACTTTCTCTTCTATAAGGTTCAGTGTCGCTGGTTTTATGTTGAGGTCTTTGATCCATTTGGACTTGAGTTTTATGCATGGTGATAGATATGGGTCTATTTTCATTCTTCTACATGTTGATATCCAGTTATGCCAGCACCACTTGTTAAATATGCTTTCTTTTTCCATTTGATATTTTTTTCTTCTTTATCAAACATCAGGTGTTCGAAGATGCGTGGATTGATATCCGCGTCTTCAATTTGGTTCCATTGGTCCTCCTGTCTGTTCTTATGCCAGTACCAGACTGTTTGCAGTACTGTAGTTTGAAGTCAGGAATTGTGATTCCTTCAGAAGTTCTTTTATTGTACAGGATTGTTTTGGCTATAATGGGTGTTTTTGCTTTTCCATATGAAGTTGAGTACCATTCTTTTGAGGTCTTTGAAGAATTTTGCTGGGATTTTGATGGGCATTGCGTTGAATCTGTTCACTGTTCTCTTACCTTTGTATATTCTTGAAGTTTTTCATAATAAAAAATTCAATCTAGGTTTTTCATTTTTATTTTGGTAAATTATGACTAACATAAAATTTGCCATTTAGTCCTTTTGAACGTTGAAGTCTGGCAGTAACGACACTTCAATGTGGCACAGCTGCCACCACTGTTTACGTGGGGAGCTCTTTTGTCATCCCAAACAGAACACTGTACCTGTTAATAGTAAGTCCTCCCCCCCATGCTTTCTGTCTTTGTTACATGATACCTGGCTTATTTCTTTTCGAGTAATGTTTTCAAGGTTCACCCGTGCTGTAACATCAGACAGTTTTCTTTTGTGTGCACGTTCTTCATCAAGTTTATTCTCTCATGTGCTGGCCCCAACCAATAGGGCTCCTTTGATTACGTTTATTTTATTATTTAGTGTGGGTGTACATCATGGCACAGCTTGTTGGATAGTCAGTTCTCTGCTTCCACCATGAAGAGCAGGGATTGAACTCAGGACTTCAGGCTTGGCATCAGGAGCCTTTCCCACTGATCCATCTCACCCACCCCGAATAAATATTTAAAAAGAAATTCTCTTGGAATGGAAGAGGTAGCTCAGTGGGTAAATGTCCATTGTGAAAATGTAAGGATCTGAGTTCAGATCTCCAAACCTGTGTAAACTGAGACCCAGTGGAGAACTTCTGTAATGACAGCATTGCTATGGTGAGAGGAGAGAGGAGACCGGAGAGTCTTGGAACTGGAGGGCAAGGCAAACTGGAGTGTGCCGAGTAAACGAGACCTATCTCACAGTGGAAGGTGAGGAGCGGCACTTGAGGATGTCCCCTGACCTCCACATGTATGCACAGCTCCTGTGCATACACAGAGAACCATACACCCATTCACATACACATTCACACTCTCACATACTCCCTCACAACATACTCTCTCACATACACTCTCATATACATACTCATATGCACATTCACACACTCATACACATACAGTCACATACACACCCTCTCACACACACACCCTCTTTCCTCACACACATACACTCACATACACACTCAAACCAACATTTATACCCTCACACAACTCTTTTTCTCACACACATACCATCACACACACACATACACACACACACACATATACATTCCACATTTACACACTTACACACACTCTCTCTCTCTCACACTCACTCACACACACACACAAAAAACTATTCTAAAAAGAAAACTCTGAGTATGTGTGCTCTATCAACATTTTTAGAATAATCATGTTAGTCTTTACATGTTCTTTGTTCCTCTATTTTGATAATGCTACTAATAGAATAAATCAGGAAAACCAATTTAGTGTGGCCAAGGTAGATATGAACTACCGCTGTCCTTTTGAGTCACCTAGTCAGGTTTACCAGATCTCAGCCTTGGAACTTTTAAGGTCTAGAGATGAGAGAAGGGTCTTCATATATGTTGTTTGTATATTTTAGGGACGGAAGAAGTGGAAAATGGATTTGGGAAATGGAACAATTTGTCACTGCTAGAGGCTCAGGGATGGCTTAAGGGGCTGTGGCTGCAGAGCTGTGTGAATTGCCCTACTGTGTTTTTAGGGACAACAGTATCAGTTCTTCAGAAGCAGGGGCAGGTCACTGGGGAGAGAATTGGTCACTTTTGTGTACAAAGCTAGAAGGTGAAAGTTGGCGTAAGGACATCCAGGGAAAGGAGCTGTAACTATCCCTACTCATGTGGGGATGACGTTAGCGGCTTGCCTTTTGAGTTCAGGATAGTTTCAGAAGTAACTTGCCTACTGCTTATATCCTTCGAGGATACATTTTGTTAGGTGTACTCTAGCCTAGGCAGGGCAACCAATGCTATCTTTGTACTCCCTCGGTTCAGCCGTTAGAAGGTTGTGTAGAAAACGTGTGTTTCTCAACTAAAGTCAGCGTGTCATGGTGCTTGTGTTGGAAGATGGACTGTCAGTCCCCTGGTGTCACCCTGGGTGTGCCACAGCATTTGTGTGAACAGGGGATTTAAGCAAAGCGCCTCATTTCCATTTTCTGTTTCCTGGGACTGACTTAGTAATACTGAAGATTCTGGAGACGTGAGGATGGAAGCACAACACATTGCTTCCTTTCTTTTTTGGGGGTGGTGGTTTTTATTTGTTTTGTTTTTCGAGACGGGGTTTCTCCTCATAGCCCTGGCTGTCCTTGAACATGCTCTGTAGACCAGGCTGGGCTTGAACTCAGAGATCCCTCTGCCTCTGCTTCCTGAGTACTGGTGTTAAAGGTATGTGCCACCAATACCTGGCCAGATTTCTTTTTTTGAGATGGCATGTGTTTTTTTATCATTTTTAAAAAGAAGATTTATTTTTAATTTTACTAGTTTTAAGTACGTGTAAGTATGTGTGTGGATATGTGATGTATATACAAGGTACCTGAGAAGGCCTGATGAGGGCATCAGATCCCCAGGAGCTAAAAATCAAAGTTGGTTGTGAGCTTGCTGCTGTGGGTGCTGGAAGCTGAACTCGTCTTCCGCAGGAACAGCGAGCACTCACGACTCAGCAGCCAGGTCTCCAGCCTCACACACAAATCCCATCTGCAGACACCAATATTTTGTCAGCACCCTGGGGTCTTCTGCCATGTGAGTGTATAACAACACTTACTGAAGTCCTTTCCACTGTGGCTCTTCTCTGATCCCCTCTAGACCCAGAGGCTCCTAGCTCAAGGGCCTGATGAACCTGTTTATGTGACTGGTGGGGACCGTGACAGCTCACATCTGCTGATTCCCAGGTTAAATTGCTTTCTCCAATTTATTGTATCAGCACATTATCAAAACAGAGGAGAGCCAAAGACTTAACCAAAGACGAATTTATTCTAAGAATACTGCTATATTGTGATAGCAAGATTATTCTTTTCTAATTCTAAGTGTTTTAATTTAGTTCATAAAATATATAACATATGATATCAGTTGAGAAGGATATTTAAACCTGAAAACCTGTAATTTTATCTTCTGTGGTTTTTTACTTGCAGTGTTTGTAAATGAACATTTGTGTGATTCTTTAACTCTGGGAAGTACAGAATCATGAAACATTTGTTGTTTATTTTAATTAAAAGAAACATTTACTGTGTGAAAGAGTGTGTGAGTGTAAGTGTAGCATGTGTGTGTGAGAGAGGGAGAGAGACAGAAAGAAAGGGAAATGGGGGCACATGCAAAGATCAGGAGATCCTGGTGCTGGGATTACAAGCATGTACCACAATGCCCAGTGTGTATGGGGTTGGGGATTGAACCCAGGGCTTCCTGCACGCTAGACAAAATTCCCTGTGGTGATTTGAATGAAAATGACCTTCATGGGATCATAGGAAATTGAATATTAGAAAATATGGCCTTGTTGGAGGAAATGTGTCACTAGGGGTGGGTTTTGAAGTTTTAGAAGCACAAGCCAGGCCCAATGGCTCTTTCTTCCAGTTGCCTGCTGATCCAGACGTAGAACTTTTGACTCTTTCTCTAGCACCATGTTTTTTCGAGACAGAGTTTCTCTGTAGCTTTGGAGCCTGTCCTGAAACTAGCTCTTGTAGACCAGGTTGGCCTCGAACTCGCAGAGATCTGCCTGCCTCTGCCTCCAGAGTGCTAGGATTATAGGCATGCGCCACCAACACCTGGATTGTCAAAAGATATGTTACTTTGGAGAAGAGGTTTTGTTTTTGTTTCCACAGAAAATGAGAGGTTGTGGATTCATTCTAGGGTAAGAAAAATCAGGTTTGATCAAGGAAGACCCCCTGAAAAATCTCAGATAGGAGTGGATGGCTCATGTCTGAGTTCTACATCCAGAACAGATTCAAGACAGCTGCCTGAGATGATCAAGCCTCACAACATACTCCAATCAGGACTTTATCATAATTCAAAATTTTCTTTAGGTCTCACAAGATTATCAGTGCCCCCAACCAGCAGGAAGTAGCCTAGAAAACTATGCCCACATTTCCAAAAAATGAACTATGGATATTTTTCTTTGTTTAGAATGTTGGTTACAGGTTGTTATGGATAATGGTCAGGATAAAAGCTAAACAAAGGAGATCAGATTCAGAGTTCTTGTATTTTTTTTAAAAAACGGGGGGAAGTGGGCCAGAGAGATGCCTCAGCGGTTAAGAGCATTGTCTCTTCTTCCAAAGGTCCTGAGTTCAATTCCCAGAACCACATGGTGGCTCACAACCATCTGAAATGAGATCTGGTGCCCTCTTCTGGCCTGCAGGCAGACACACAGACAGAATATTGTATACATAATAAATAAATATTAAAAAAACAAAAACAAAAACGGGGGGAAGTGCTGTGCGACAATGATCTATACCCTGTCAATTGTATTTTAATAAATGCTGATTGGCCAGTAGCCAGGCAGGAAGTAGAGTCGGGGTGATGAGAACAGAATTCTGGAAGGGGAAAGCTCATTTCTGCAGTCGTGACCTAGCCACAGAAGAAGCAAGATGTGACTGCCTCGTTGAATAAGGTACCAAGCTACGTGGCTAACATAGACAAGAATAATTGGCTAATATAAGTTGTAAGAGTTAATAAAAAGTCTGAGCTACTAGGCCAATCAGTTTATAACTAAAAAAAAAAGAAATTTGAGGAATGTGGCTGGAGATATAGCTCAGTGGTCTATCCTTAACACACATGAAGCCCTGGGTTCAATAACTAGTACCCAATAAATAAACAAGTATAATTGATAAAATTGGAAATAAACTTACTTTTCCTATTATCTTCTTCCTCCTTTTGTACTGAGGCAAAATTCACATAATGGGGAACTAATCATTTTACTTTAATTTTTAATTTGTGAATTAACTGCCTTTAAGCATACAAGCTACTGCTGTTTAGTACATCAATACTCCAATGCAGTCATCAATGCTGTCTAGTTTCGGAATATTTTCATCACTCCAAAAGGAAACTCCCATTGAATAGTCACCCATTCCCCCAACCCCTATGGCAACCTCTTTCTGTTTCTGGGCTAGCTTATTCTGAATATTTCATATAAATGGAATCACAAAATATATAGTCTTTTGTATCTGCCTTCTTTTATTTAGAATTATGTTTCTTGTTTTGAATCAGGATCACACTGTATATCCCCGCTGGCCTCCCAAGTTCTGGGGTTAAAGGTGTGTGCCAAATCTCCCTGCTTATGTTTTTATGTTTTCTGAGACAGTGTCTTACTTTGTAGTCTAGCTTGACCTACAATTTATTATGTAGCCCAGACTGTTCTTAAATTTATGATTATCTCACCCCAGCAACCCAAATACTTGGAATACAGGCCTGTCCCACGGTAACAGGCCCTCAGGCCTTAGCACAACTGAAACCATGACGGAAGTGCCATTAACTCAGCACATAGACAGCATCATCTGCCAAAATGAAAACAAACACCTAATCCATCAAAGTCCATGATTCTGGGAGAGTCTCTAAATGTACTAAGTTTGTTTATTTGGCTTTTGTAGTTCTGCTTCTGGCTAACTGCTCTTGTTAACTGAAGTATGTCAACCCAGGATATAGTTTTTGTGTTTAAAAGCTCACCCTGAGCCGGGCGGTGGTGGCACATGCCTTTAATCCCAGCACTCAGGAGGCAGAGGCAGGCGAATTTCTGTGAGTTTGAGGCCTGGTCTACAGCAGCTAGTTCCAGGACAGACTCCAAAGTTACACAGAGAAACTCTGTCTTGGAAAAAAAAGCAAAAAACTCACCCTGAAAAATGTTTGACCGGGGTTATACTGGGAGCCTGAACACCCAGTGTAGTAGCTGGCCAGCTAATAAAGATTTTCAATTGGCTCAAAACTGTGTCTGAGTAGTCTTTGCTAGTGGATACCCCATAATACCTTCATACTCAGCAAGATTTCTATGAGGAGAGATCCATTTTACCTCTTCCTTTCTAATCTGTGGTTAAGAGACAAAAACAAAGCACTCTCCTTTAATCTCTACACTTATAAGGCAGAAGCAGGAGGATCTCTGTGAGTCCAAGACCAGCCTGATCTACACAGCGAGTTCCAGGACAGCCAGATAGAGAGACCTTGTCAAGGGGAGGGGGCAGGGGAAGGGAGGGAGGGACGGAGGGAGGGAGGGAGAGAAACAAGTCATAACTATGGGATACATATTATTATTATAACAGATATTGTGAAAACAGCAGTAGTAACAATGTTTCTAAGCGTGGCTTCTGCAGGCTGAAGAAGAAGCAGGCACACATGTGCAGAATACACTGAGTGTTTAGGACAGTCACAGATGAGTCGAATTGAGGACCAAGAGAAACAGAAGATTCACTGACAGCAAAATCTCGCTGGCAAGAAAGCATGCATACTAAATTATGAGCAAATAATAATACCAGTACTGAACAAGACACACAAGTCACTGGGCAACGTAGGTAGGAAAGAAATTGTACATGTTAAATTGGGAGGGAAGAAAAGAAGGCTGGAATAAGATGGTTTGCAAAGTTGAGGAAGGAAGGACTGCAGTAAGAAAAGAGGAAGATAGAGCCCCAGTGAACACAGGAATTGAGAGCTGCAAAGAGAGAATAGGGTTAAAGATACATGTGAGCCGGGCAGTGGTGGCGCACGCCTCTAATCCCAGTACTTGGGAGGCAGAGGCAGGTGGCTTTCCATGAGTTCGAGGCCAGCCTGGTCAACAAGAACTAGTTCCAGGACAGCTAGGATTGTTACACAGAGAAACCCTGTCTTAAAAACACCACACACACACACACACACACACACACACACACACAAAGATACATGCGTATCTCTGAAGAGGTGTAGGTTTAAACTCAGACTATGCTAAGTACTAACAACTAGGTCAAAGGAACTGGATAAACAGAAGGGCATGCCAGGAAGAGAATGAAGACTGTGGATATAGGGGAGAACACTGCAGAAGAGCTGGAAAGGGTTCCCTCTTAAACTTCCTCCGAGCTTCAAGGTGTCATACTATGAAAAATGGGACAAACTCTGCTTACAACTAGTCAGATTTAAAACATTCATCTTGTTCTTCTTGACACAGTCTTACTCTAAATCCCAGGCCAGCCTTAAACTCTCCACGTTGCTTACGCTGACCTTGAACTTTCAGCAGTCTCCACACCTGAGCCTGCCAAGTACCCAGTCAGCAACCACACACTACCACACTTGGCTACCAAACAGATTAATAAACATTTGATGTCTTTGCTCTTGGTTTGTTTGAGACAGGAACTCTTGGGGTCCAGGCTGGCCTCCAATCATCTACTTAGCCACAATGGCTTTGAACTCCGATCCTCCTCATTTCATTCCCCAAGTGTGAGAATACAAGTGTGAGCAACCACACCTAACTTTGCTAGAGTCCTTGAGTCACTGTGATTCTCAAAGGATGCTTCAGGAATGCCTGTGTTCTTATGTATCTTTCCGGAAACTGGCTTTGAGCTCATAGAAATCTGTCTGCCTTGGCATCTCAAGCACTGAGATTACAGAATAGCACCAATATGGTTGGCCATGAAAATTTCTTTCTTTTTTTTCTTTCCTTTCCTTTCCTTTTCTTTTTCCTTCTTTGAGACAGGATTTCTCTGTGTAACAGCTCTGGAACTCACCAAGCACTATATCCACAAGTCTGAGCCCAACCTAAGAGACAAGAGACTGTGTTTTAACTAGGGTTTCTATTGGTGTGAAAAGACACCCTGACCACAACAACTCTTATAAAGGAAAACATTGAATTGGGGTGACTGACTTACAGTTCAGAGGTTTAGTCCATTATCATCATCATGGAAAGCAAGGCAGCATGAAGACAGACATGGTGTTTGTAGTGATATTTTGTTTGTGTTTTAACAAATAAAGCTTGCTTGAAGATCAGAGTGCAGAACTAAGCCACTAGAGACCAAGCGGTGGTGGCACACACCTTTAACTTCAGTACTAGGAAGGTGGAGACAAGAGTGATATGGCTGGGTGGAGAGAGGAATATAAGGCAGGAGGAAAAAGGAGCTCAGATGCAGTCTGAATTGCAGTCTGAGTTGCAGTTTGCAGTCTGAGGTTTAGTGGAGACAGATGCAGTCTGAGGATACAGTCTGGGGAGGCAGTCTGAGGATGGGATCTTATCTTTGGTCTGATCATTGGTAGAGGTAAAAGGTCTCTCTAGTGGCTGCTCTGCTTCTCTGATCTTTCAGCTTTCACCCCCTGATAGCTGACTCTGGGTTTTTATTTATTAAGAACAATTAGAATTAATGCTACAGGTGCTGGAGCTGAGAGTCTTTACATCTTGTTCAACGGCAACAGGAAGAGAATTGTCTCACTGGGTGTAGCTTGAGCAAAGCAGACCTCAAAGCCCATTCCAACAGTGACACCCCCAACGAGGCCACACCTACTCCAACAAGGTCACAACTCCCGTTAGAGCCACTCTCTTTGGGGGCCATTTGCTTTCAAACCACCACACTCTGTCTCCAGAAGCAACAGCAGTAGCAGCAGACCACCAGTCCGGTGAGATGGCTCAGCAGGTAAGGACGCTTCCCACAGAAGCTGGACAACCAATTTCAACCTCTGGAGCTCGCATAAAGATGGTAGGAGAAGACCAACACCCCAGGGTTGTTTTCTGACCACCACCTGTGTGTATTCCCCATACCACACACACAGTAGGGATAATACAAACCCACACATTATACTGAGCCACATCTATATATCAAAATAACTGAAAATTTATGCTCTGGAAATGCTGAAGCATGCATGGGCAGCCTGTATATGTTGGCTTCTGTTGAACTTGTCCATATTGGGTTTCATGGTCTAAGTTGATGAGGACGACTGAACAGGTCTCTTCCTCACTGACCAGATCTCTTCCTCACATCTCTATATAGACTCACTTAAATCAATAATACCATATAAGTAATCCATAAACCTATTACTGTCATAAGCATGAAAATATAAAAGCAGCTTAAGAATCCAACTTGGATCCTTTCCAAAGTCGACTGTAGAATATGCTGTTTTCTTCCAGACCATCTGTCACACTTAAGTGCTTCTCGATTCATGTAAAATACTTACTTTAAAAAAAAGTGGCTGTGGTGTTTTTTGTTGTTTGTTTGTTTGTTCTTTGTCAGCCTAGCAGCTACACCTGAATCTACTAATATTTTAACTACCATCTGTGCCTTGCAGTCTAAAGTCAGCACCACGCTGGCACTGGCTTGGTTGCCAAATGTAGATTTTAACTAAGTCTTTATCATTGTGTTTACCAATAAAGACTTGGGTCAGATGTTGGGGTGAAAACCTGCTAGATCAGAGGAGTCGAGAAGCAACCAACTGGTCTTTCTATTTGGCCAGAGATCCAGCAAGAGAAGAGTCTCTCTCCTTGTCTCAAGACTTCGAATCCCCACTCCTTCCTGTGGGACTCTCTATCCTCATTCCTGGCCCCTCTGTCCTCTCTATGGCCTATTCCTGCCGATTAGTCTCTGCTCTGCCTCCTGATCCAAGGTTAATTTTATTAACACAGTTTGGGAGTTCCATAGTGCAATCAAATATCCCAAAGCAGTGGTGTACACCTTTGATCTAGCACTCAGAAGGCAGAGACAGATGGGTCTCTATGTGTGTTCAAAGCTAGTCTGGTCTAGGAAGCATGTTTCAGAGCACCTAAGGATACACAGTGAGATCCTAAATCAAAAAAACAAAACAATAAAAAAGTGTTAAACTGTAATTTTGTTTCTATAACTTAAAACAAACAGATCCACTATCGCTGTCTTTCCCATTGCTATGTGCATGTTGTGATGCACACATGCTTCAGAGTTCAGCTGTTTACCTGCAGCGCCAAAGTTCCGCACGGCTTGAACCTCAGCTCCTGGTGCAGCTTATTGTAGATCTGACTGTTCTGCTGTTACTGAAAGCACCGAGATGTATTTTTTTCTATAGTCGTCACATTTTCAGTAAATTGTGCTTCTTTTTTAAGTAGAATTCTTGATCTTGAATCTGATATAAAGCAGCTGATAATAAACTTTGCTGTTGAAGTTGATGATGGTGCACAGAAATATTGGCCAGCTTTCTGAGGGTAAGAAAAGTGCCTGGAGGGAATCAGCACCCATTTCTTATTCAGAGAGTTTTGCAGAAGCATGGATCCTATCTGCATGTGTGTGGCCAGGCTACATACAACCCCATACAGCATACATACACCACACATATATACAACATACACAAAGTACACACACACACACACACACACACACACACACACACACAGATGCCAGGCAGCGGCAGCACAAGACTTTAATCCCAGCATTTGGGAGGCAGAGGCAGGCAGATCTCTGTGAGTTCGGGGCTAGCCTGGTCTACAAAGTGAATTCCAGGACAGCCTGGGCTGTTATATAGAGAAACCCTTCCTCACACCCCCTCCCCCCGAAACACATGCTGACTAGCTTGGTGACTGTAGGTCACGTGGTCTAAGTGGTCAGGGTCTGAAGAAGTACAACAAAGCGGTCATGACACTTTGCTTCTGGTGGCACATTGTGGCCTCTTTCTGCACACTCCTCCCTGGGAACAGGCGTAACTTGTAGGAGGTGGGCATTAGCATTGAGGACATGAAGCACCTTTCAGTTCTTGGCTTTCTGGAATTCAAGCCATATCTGAAGTAGCAGGAAAAGCAAGTACTGAGGCTAAGGCTTGGCCAGGGAATCCACAGAGCAACAATGACTGCTGCACATAGTCTTGACAAGTAGCAATCTTACTCACTTGGCAATAGCTGAGTCTGGGAAAGAAAAACAGCCAAACCTTGTTGATCCCTTGGGTGAGCTATACTAGTTCTTGTTTTGATTTTAAAAAGATGTATTTATTTTATTTTTTGTGTTGTTTATATATGCATACATACAGGTGCCTAGTCACCCAGAAAAGGGGGTTGAATTCCCCAAAGTTGGGGTTGCAAGTGGCTGTGACCCACCCTATGTGGGTGCTGGGAATTGAAATCAGGTCCTCTGCAAGAGCAATAATTACTAATAATAATTAGTAATAATAATTACTAAGCCATCTATCTGGTCCCCCACCCGCTTTTTTTGAGACAGAATTTCATTATCCTTAAGCTGGTTTCAAATTTGCCATGTAGCTGAGGCGGAGCTTCTGATTCTTGTGCCCCCACTTTCCAAGTGATGGGATTGCAGCAGCCGGCCAGGATTTTTAGTGCTGTGCTGGGTAAAGAGCATGGAACTTGCTGCAATCTAGGCTGCTAGGCAAGAACTCTGGCAACTGAGCTACAGCCCACATTTGTATGTTCGCTTATTTAATTACTGAACTGAGGTTTAAGCCCAAGGCTTCATGCATGAATCCACTCAGCTATCTGTCCTTCCTGTTAATGTAGCAGAGCAGTTTTCCCTAGAAACAGAAAGCCCAGGGCCTCTCACAGGCCTGGCCACGCCCAAGGAGGCCCGCCCTCCTCGCCCCGTCCCGCCCCCTTGCCCCGCCCTCTCACAGTACCTGCCTTTTCCGCTCGTTCCTCCCTTTCACTCCCGCCTCCGGGCGTCGTCTCCTTTCCCAGGGTGAGCAGCGCGAGGGGCGGGGCCCAGCGCATGACGTCACTGCCGGCCGGGCGCCATCTTGCTAGGTTGCGGCCGGCCTCGGACTCGGGGGTGGCGGTGGTGAGGGCGTGGGGAAGGGTGGGGTGTGGGGGCGAGGCGGCGACGAGGGCGGCGACACTCTCCTCCACTCTGCTCCACGGCGTGGGACGGCGCGGACGTGGTTTCGGAGGGATGTCCGCCTTCTCTGAGGCGGCGCTGGAGAAGAAGCTGTCCGAGTTGAGCAACTCGCAGCAGAGCGTACAGACCCTGTCCCTGTGGCTCATCCACCATCGCAAACACTCGCGGCCCATCGTCACAGTGTGGGAGCGGGAGCTTCGCAAAGGTGAGCGGTCGGGCGCGTCCGACTCTGGCTGCCGGCTTCCTGGATCCGGGGTCCTGCTCCCGGCTCCCAGTCTTTTCCCCAGGTTCCTCGCTTCCCACCCCGAACTCCCCGCGCCGGCTTCCTGAGTTCCGCCTGGGCTCTCTAGTTTTTCCCAGGTTCCTGCCAATTCGGTCCGGGCTCCCTGGCTTTCCTCGCTGCCTCCCCGCACCGTACTCCAGGTTCCCGGTGATTCGGTCCGAGGTGCCGTGTTCCCGCGCCCTGCCCCAGGCTGCCCTCTTTTCACTCCGGGCTCCTAGCATCTCACGCCGCACCCCAGCTTCCTGGATCCCGCGTCCTTTCCCGGGCCCTGGCACTCGGTAACACTCCGACCCCTTGGTACTGTTTTTAGCCCTGTCTCTGCGCGTCCCACCCATCCCCGCCGGGCTCATGAGTACTTTCCCGGGGTCTTCGGGCGTGGGGATTACTAGTGTGTCCCGCTCTCGTTTACCGTGCCTTCTGCAGAACCGGTGCTTGGTCCGCAGTGACAGACTAAAAGGTAAATAATCAAGAAGTTCACAACCAAACACTAAATAGTATCGAGAGATTTGGGCCCAGCACCAGTTTAGAGCCCGAAACTCATACAGTCGGCGTTTTTCTCATCCTGTAGTTTTTCATGGAAGATAGAAGGAAAAAAAATCACAAAGTTGAAAGGAAAAAAAAATGTAGGGTTGGGAGTTGTGCTTTTTCTATGATAGATCAATTTGCTTATGTATAACTAATACAGGTATGTCAGTTTTTGAACCGCGAGTTTAAAGACACGTGATGCGGAGTAAAGATCCCCTGCTTGTAGGAAAGAGGATCTCGGCTGGCGAATTCCTTTTAGCTTTTGGATTGTAGATGCCTTACCTGAAAATGACAGTTAGTAACTTAAGGACTCTTTAGTTCAGCGTCTTCATTTTACAGAATATTTAGTAGTGATACCCAAAGCCAGGAGAACTTTTTTGAACAAATGTCTTTCACTCACCGACACGCAAAAATTCAGTTCATTCCTGCTGAGTAACTTTATCTATAAAGCGCTAGTTTGTACTAGAGCTGCAGAAAGTAGGTATTGGTGGACTGGTGTAGTGGCACACACCTTTAATCTTAGCACATGGGCCACAGGGGCTCTTGAGTTCGAGATCATCCTGGCTGGCCTACATGAGTTCCAGGTCAGCCAGGGCTACATTATACATTGTGAGATCCTGTCTTTTTTTTATTGGCTTAATCTGAATTGTACGTTAATTCTTAGATCATTGAACAGAGTGGCTCTGTTCTTTATTGTTTCAGACATCTGCACAGCTTTCATAAAAAGTGTCTGTGCTTAACTTTTTCTTTGTGTGTGTGTGTGTGTGTGTGTGTGTGTGTGTGTGTGTGTTTCCAGACAGGGTTTCTCTGTGTGTCTTTGACTGTCCTGAAACCCTACACCAGGCTGGCCTCAAACTTAGATCTGTGTGCCTTTGCCTCCCAGATGCTGGGATTAAAGGCAGGCAACTTTATTTATAACATTAATAAAATTAGTTCGATGTGTATGATTGTTTGCCTTAATTATATATGTTCTCTTTTTGCTGTGCCTGGTGTCTACGAATGTCAAAAGAGGATGTTGGGTTCCCTGAAACTAAAGTTACAGGTATATGTGGTTAAACTTGATGTGGATATTGGGAACTGAACCCAGGTCCTCTGCAAGAGCAGCAATTTAACTTAGTGTAGGGGGAACCCCAACAGAGCTGCAGTTGGTTTGATTCTGGAATGTTGGCACCTAGCCTTAATCTAATCTGCCTTTTGTCTTCAACACCTTTTGTTTGAAATACATAAATCGTGTCTGAGTTTCCCAAAGGTGCAAAGCCTATACAAAACTTGGTTGGAAAAAATCCAGCAAACTGTGATATTCATTGATTGAGAATTTGTATTTGTCAGTGTTCCTTTGAGAGACTTAGATGAGATAGATGTTTTGGGTTATAGAAATGAACTTGCTAAAGGTATAGATTGGATAACAATAAGAAGCCCGGGCTAAGTAAGGCTCATACCTGGAGATTGAAGTTGAAAGTATATCTATATGCCTGTTGATGTCATTGTTCTTTTGCTAGGAATATATCCTGTAATAGAGCACAGAATTGTGTATTGCATTATAAAAATGGAAATTTAACTTAGTTTTTTCCTTTTTTAAAAAGATTTATTTATATGTTTTGCATATTCTGCTTGCATGTATGTCTGCACACCAGAAGAGGGCACCAGATCTCATTACAGATGGTTGTGAGCCACCATGTGGTTGCTGGGAATTAAACTCAGGACCTCTGGAAGAACAGCCAATGCTTTTAACCTCTGAGCTATCTCTCCAACCTCAAATAACTTTCTTTTGGGGGTGTGTGGTACTGGGGATTGAACCTAAGGCCTTGTACACTGTAATACTGTTTTCTTAAAAGCAGCATAACCCCATCTGTCAATACCGTGTACAGTAATATTTCCTAGTTCACAATAGTTAAATGATTGCCATTGGCACTGTGCTGTAAGAGATGAGATGTTGAAGTTGATAAACAAAACTGTAGGAATGTGAAGAGGACACATGGTCTGGGTCCTGAAAGAAGACTATTGAGTTACATTTCCAGCCCTTATAAAGTGGAAACAGATATTCTGGTAGGAGAAAATGACCTTTATGCTGTGATATTAACACAAATTAGTAATGCTTAATAATTTTGTTGTTGTTTTTTAATTAGTGAACTAGATGCAGATAAGTGCATTCTGCAGCTGGAGGGCTCCATGCAGCCAATATAAATGTGCCCAACACAGAGTTGTGAACATGACAGTATGTGATTTTTTTAACGTGTGATTTTGTTTTTTGGTCATTCTGTTGCATAGAAAATGTTTTAAATTTTATTTATGTGTATAGATGTGTATGTATGTTTGTGCACCGTTTGTGTGCCTGAGGAGGCCCAAAGAGGGTGTTGAAACCTCTGAAACTGGAGTTATAGATGATTATGAGCCACCATATGAGTGCTGGGAATTTAACCCAGGTCTTCTGCAAGGGCAGGAAGTGCTCTAGACCACTGAGCCATCTCTCTAGCCCTATTGCATAGTTTTTTAAAAATTATTAATTTTATGTGTGTGAATGTTTCACCTGCATTTATATTTGTGCACCAGTGCCTAAGGATGCCATAAAAGATCTTCTCCCAGTTGTGAGCCACCTTGTGGGTGCCTGGAGCCGAACTCTAGTCCTCTAAGAACAATTGCTCTTACCCACTGAGCCATCTTTGCAGCCCCTTTCGCACAATTCTTGAGTGTGAGTTTTATAGATGACAGTGTGTTGTAGTGTCAGAAAGCTGGGCATTCCTTATAGAGCTATGTGGAACAGCACTGAATTAAGGAACAACCAAATCTTGAGTAAAACAAGGTACTGAGTAAAACTGGTCTGGAGGGTACAGACCAGTTTGCCATTTAGAAAAGTTAGAAAACTCTCAAAATCTAGTGTTTATATAACATGCAGTTGCCACGAATGCATCACCAATGTATTGGTGATATTTACCTGTAATTCCAATTTGGAGGCCGAGGCAGGCAAATTAAAGTTCAACTTTAGTCTAGGCTGCATAGAGAGACCTTGCCTCAAACAGCCACCTCAACAAAACAAGAGCTATGTGGAAAGCAGTGGTTGAGCACTATATTCCAAGATAATGATTACCAAAGGCAGGAAAGGTATGTGATAATGAGATGTGTGCTAGATAATTTCAATATATTGAAAAGATAGTGATGCCAGCGTGCAGGCAGATGGTAAATTGTGCTATGAGCCTGACTGGGGGCAGACACCCTTACGTGATGAAATGCTTTGTACTTAGGAAGAAAATGACATGTAAATAGATGTTCTGAATGACAGTGCGGACAGTACTGGTGGTGGTGAAC
This sequence comes from Myodes glareolus, assembly GCF_982192425.1. NCBI lineage: Eukaryota > Metazoa > Chordata > Mammalia > Rodentia > Cricetidae > Myodes > Myodes glareolus. The sequence goes on from NC_142038.1 coordinate 62,743,529, forward strand.
TTGCTTCTGCATAGAACTCAAAGTGGTCTGCAATAGTCTACCCCAAAATTCTTTCCTCATCATGGGTGATTTGTAGGGCCTCAACCGAGTGCCCTTCCACTTCATCAGCTTTAGGATGATCTTTGTCCCCTCAGCACCACGATTGTGTACCAGGAAACTATCACTCTGTTGTGTTGTAAATGGGTCGTGGTGGTGTGGTATGTATGAAGCAAATAATGGACTCCTTTGGGTTTTCTTTTTTCAGTTTTTAGTTGTTTTAACTCAACCGATTGAAGTGCTTGTTGAATTTGTATTCACTGATAATGCTTTAGATCAGTAAGAGGTGACGTTAATAAAATAAAGACTGTATATTACCTGCTCTAATTTGTTTTAGAAACAGCACAGTGTGTATGTGTATTCTTAAAGACATTCTGTTTTAAAATGACAGTTTTCTATGTTGTGTGATACTGTTACTTATTTCTGTTTTGTAGTTAGAACTAAATAAGTTTGCACTGAAATTTTCATAGTTAAAAAGAATTGATGGACGGACCGGATGGTGGTGGCACACACTTTTAATCTTAGTACTGAGGAGGCAGAGGCAGATAGATCTCTGAGTTTGAGGACAGCCATGGTTACACAGAGAAACTCTGTCTGAAACAAAGCAAAACAACAATAAAAGAATTGATGTTCTCAAACCAATGTAGACTATCTTTGAAGATAATTGTTGAATTGAAGCTGCATAACTTTTCCCTCATTTTCATAGATTTTTTTTCACATCCCTTTCTAGGAATAAGATTTGTAGTATAAAGTGATTTTTGTATTATTTTTTGGGTGGAATAAATATTTAAATTATCAGTTGATAGGCCTGTCAAAAAAAAAAGCCAAATTGCAGGGCTGTGGTGGCACACACCTTTAATCCCAGTACTCAGGAGGCAGAGGCAGGCGGGTCTCTGTGAGTTTGAAGCCAGCCTGGTCTACAAGAGCTAGTTCCAGGACAGGCTCCAAAGCTACAGAGAAACCCTATTTTGAAAAAACAAAAGCAAAACAAAACAAAAAAAAAAAGAAAACAGAAAAATCATGAAACGTTGAACCGTGTCAAATATGAACATCATGTAGTTGTCTCCTAGCTTCAGCAGATAATCTTCAACAGCTAAAACATGTTAGCTTTTTTCTTTCTTCATCTTTTTTTTAAAGTAGGATACAAATTTGCATTTACTACATTTGTTAAGTATTGAAAAATTACTGAATTGATTTCATACAACATAAGATGTTTTGGTGAAAGTTTGTTTCCTAATAGAATGTTAGGAAGAGGAGTGAGTATTTCTACATTGTTGTTTGTGGTGCTGTGTGTGGGGTCCAGGACCTCTTGATGCTAAGTGAGCTACCGCAGCCCCTGCAGATCTTTTAAATGCCTTAGAGGGGAATGAATTCTCATGTCTGTTTCTGCATTACATCACACATCTCATGACTGCTGAAGAGCAGCACTGAGTGTATAAGAGAGAGAAGAAGGAAAAGACACAGGATAGTTGAGCATGTTGTAGAGGTAGTTCTGATTACATGGACCCCAGGAGATGGTTTTGAGGATCCCAGGGATCCACATACTAATTTTTAAGGAATATTTCTCTTTCCTGTAAATGGTTAGGTAGATATGGAGCAGAAGGTGCATTGCTGTGCCATAAGCGTGCTTCTTTTAAAATATGAATTCCTCTGAATTGAAATTTTAAGTTTTCTTACCTGTGACGTACGTTTTTTTAAAAAAGTGGCCATTGTTGTTCCTAGTTAAGCAAGTTTCCTTTAGTTTCTAATAAAGATAAACATGTGCTCTTACTTTGAACAAACAAGTGTAGTTTTATAGGGCAAAAAATGAGGGGAAAGGTCCTGTAAGATGGCTCAGTGTGTAAAGATGTGTGCTGCCACGCCTGGTGATTTGAGTTCTACTCCTGCTACCTGCATGGTGGGAAGAGTTGTCCTCTGACCTTCCCATGCATTCTGGAACGAACACACATGCCATGTACAATACACACATAATATACATAAAAATATAAAAGGAATTTCTTGTGTGTGTTTGTATGCATGGGTGTGAGTGCCACCTGTGTACGTCCATATCAATGCCAGAGGATGCAGATGATGTCTTTTTTCAGAAACCACTTGTTTTTTGAAATAGGATCCCTCATCCAGTGATTACTGATGAGGCTAAACTGGCTAGCCAGCGTGCCCCAGGGGTCTGCCTGTCTCTGCCTTCTCATTGTTGGGATGTATTGCCTGACTTTTATGGATTCTGGACATTGAATTCAAGTTTTGCATTAGCCATAAGCCATTTCCCAGCCCAAGGTGTTTTTGTTTGTTTTTAATAAAGTGAATATTCATTTGAAATGTACAAGTAGATCTTTTGCTTTTTTTCAGGAAAAGGTTATTGTATTCTTCTTAATGGACTAAGATGATTTAGCAGATAAAATGCCGCAACTTTCTTTTCACGGAGCTTTCATAGCAGCCAGGGAAGTGGATTCTGCTACTGAGTGATTCTGATACTGCACAGGGGACCTAGCTTAGTTTAGGAAATTGGGAAGACTTAAAGATTATTAGTGAGTATAATTTGCTACAAACTGTACTAAGAATACACATTTTTACAGTAGCTTTAATAATTTGTTGCTGGAAGTCAAACCCAGGGTCTTGCACATACTAGACAAGTGCCCTCAGCTGTTCTGATCATTAGAATGTGGGTATTTGCCATGGCATTTCCACTGAACATTTCTAGTTCTTAATTTCTGTTTTGGAGGAAGGAAGGGAAGTAGCTTCTTAGATAACCTTTGGTGGCTTCTCACTGTTCCGCCCTGCTGGTCTGTGTTCTCAGGTCCTGCTGCCACACTGATTCCAGGGCTGCAGGGTACCACCAGTGCTCCAGCCCCACAGCTGTTCTTCTTCAGAATTTTCTTGGTTTTCTGGATTAACTGTTGAATTATCTTATTAGCTGCAAGAAAAGTACATTTAGGTTTTTGAGAGGGCATCATTTCAAATTGTTACTGTCTTAAAGACAGCTAACATCTTTGCAATGGCAATGTTGTTAGTCGGAAAACTGTAGTCTTAATCTGCATGTGTGGTTATTATAAGTGGTTCTCGAACTTGTTCACTATCCTCCCTCTCTGTCTTCCTTGTGGAAAAAAAAACTTAAACTGAAAAAAAGTTAGCTGTGTTTTTGTAAATTAAGAAAATGATCTGTATTGTTGAATGTTTGTCCTCTGACACATTGATCCAGTTTAGGAAGCATAGTTCTGCTTCAGAAACAGTTTAAGTAAACCTCAGCATTTCACCCAGTGTGTTTCCTTCACCTTTAGTATTTGCAAATATCGTAAGTAATACATTTGTTCCTAGGTTGTGATTTTAATTTTACTCAACTTCTTATTTACTCATAGGCAGGGTCTTATGTAACTCAAGCTGGGCTTGGCTTATTTGCTGTGTAGCTAAGAATGTAGCTAAGGATGACTTTGACTTCTTGTTCTTCCCATCTCTACCTCTCAAGAGCAATTTTATAGATTATTCTTCAAAACAATTTTAGTTGAAGTGGTCAAGGATTGTATTTCATCCAAACTACCAGATCATCTATTTCTCTTTTCTTCTTCTTGTTTTTCAAGACAGAGTTTCTCTGTGTAACAGCCCTAGCTGTCCTGGAACTAGCTCTTGTAGACCAGGTTGGGCTCGAACTCAAAGAGATCTGCCTGCCTTCGCCTCCCGAGTGCTGGGATTAAAGGCGTGCGCCACTACCGCCTGACTTAAATAAGTTATTGTAAAATAAGTTTTTTCTTATTTGGTTGACTTTTTTGAGTTAAGAGTCTTGTTGAAATGTGGCCCTATCTTGTAGCTCCTGCTGGTACCTGGCTTTTGATTTTTTTGCCAGTCCTCATGCTATAGTCTTCCAAGTGCCTGATACAAGGTAGTATCTTTTTTCTTTTCTTTTCTGGGGGAGGCAAGGTCTCCCTGCATTTTTTTTTTAAGTTTTATTTGTATGTGAGTGTTTATGCATGTGTCTGTGCATCACATGGTGCTTGGAACTCAAGAGGGTGTTTGATCCCCTGGAACTGGAGTTAGAAATGGTTGTGAAGCCACCATGTGGGTCCTGGGAACTGAGCCCCAGTCCTGCAAGAGCATTTGATCTTACTCACTGAGACATGCTTCAAGCCCCCAGGCAGTACTTTTTCCCAAACACTTTTCATCTTTAACAGAAATCTTTGCTGCTCAACTTGAGTCTCCACCTACAGCCTTCAGAACACTGTTGGCACTCCTGGTTCTCACGGGTTCAACTAGAGCTACACTATTGGCTTTGCTGGATTTCTAGTTTGTAAGCTTTGAATCTGTGTGCTTAACAGCCTCCCCAATCCCATGAGATGGTCTCTCATAACAAATATCTATGTCTTTCTTTGAGCACATACAATGTCTTGGGTCTGTGTATTCTTTAGCGTTACTCTAACCCACAGTTGCCTGGACATTTTACATTTATGAACGTTGAGTCAGCTGGTTTGTTTACAGCTGATGGTTTGGATGGCATTAGTTATGCTGTTTACCTCAACACACTCATGACTAGGTGAATTTTTTAGATTAAAACCTTTTTTAAAGATTTATGTATTTTCTGTATGAATAGTCTATCTGAACGTATGCCTTTATGCCAGAAGAGGGCAGCAGATCTCACTAGAGATGGTTGTGAGCCACCACGTGGTTACTGGGAATTGGACTCATGGCCTCTGGAATAGCAGCCAGTGCTCTTAACCACTGAGTCATCTCTCCAGCCTGAATTTTTAGATTTTTTTAAATTTTATTGGTTTTTATTGAGCTCTACATTTTTCTCTGCTCCCCTCCCTGCCTCTTCCCTTCCCTTCAACCCTCTCCCATTGTCCACATGCTCCCAATTTACTCAGGAGATCTTGTCTTTTTTTACTTCCCATGTAGATTAGATCCATGTATGTCTCTCTTAGGGTCCTTATGGTTATCTAGGTTCTCTGGGATTGTGATGTGTAGGCTGTGTGTGTGGGTTTTGTTTTGCTTTTTGTTTTTTGCTTTATGTTTAAAAACCACTTAGGAGTGAATATATGTGATAATTGTCTTTCTAGGTCTGGGTTACCTCACCCAATGATGTTTTCTAGCTCTATCCATTTGCCTGCAGAATTCAAGATGTTGATTTTTTTCTGCTGTGTATTACTCCATTGTGTAAATGTACCACATTTTCCTTATCCATTCTTTGGTCGAGGGGCATTTAGGTTGTTTCTAGGTTCTGGCTATGACAAACAATGCTGCTATAAACATAGCATGTTTATATGTCCTTGTGACATGTCCTTGTGACATGATTGAGCATCCTTTGGATGTATACTCAAAAGTGGTATTACTGCGTCTTGAGGAAGTTGTTTCATGATTTTCTGAGAAATCACCACATACATAAAAAAATTATGAGCGGGCTGGTAATGGCTCATGCCTTTAATCCCAGCCCTCTGGAGGCAGAAGCAGGTGGCTCTCTTAGTTCAAGGCCAGCCAGCCTGGTCTACAGACTGAGTTCTAGGACCACCAGAGCTACATAGAGAAATTCTGTCCTGCAAAAACAAACAAATTCTGTGTGTATGTCTCAGGGGTTGGGAGGTTGAGGTGATATATTCCTGTGAGTCCAGATTTCTTTGGAGGCTTGGAAAGGGCATCAGATCCCCTGGTTTTGGAATTTCAGGCTGTTGTAAGCTTCCCAGTGTTGGTTCTGAGAACTGAACTCGGTCCACTGCAAGAGCAGCAAGTACTCTTAATTTCTGAGCCTCTAACCCCAAACTCGTGATTTTCTTAATTGTGGACCTGAATTCCCACCACCAGATGACTAGATAAATGTGATATGTCCATATACTGGAGTAATATTCAACCATAAAAAGGAAGGAAGTGCTGACATATATAGCAGTGTGGACAAACCTTATAAACATCATGGAAAGCAAAAATAAGTCTCATATAGAAGGTCACATACTGTATAATTCTGTTTCTTTGAAATATATAAGTTAGAGAAAATCATAGAATAAAAAGTGGTAATTCAGATGTGAGGGGGAGGGAAATAGGGAATGAATGTTTAATGGATATGATGGGTCTTTGGAGGAACTGAAAATATATTGGAACTACATAAAGGCAATGGTTACATAATCCTATAAATGTGCTAAGTGCTCCTGAATAATTAATTGTCTGCCTTAATATGGTTAAGTAAGTTTCATCTTAACAAAAAGAATGCACTTTTTGTGTGTGCTTGTATGTTCTCTCTCCTGTTTCTTCCGTGTTTCTTAGCTTCCGTTCTCTGTCGACAGCTCCTCTCTGCAGTTTTAGTTTCTTTCATACAACCAACTTTGTTTTGGTACCAGTTTTCTTCAGTAGCATCCAAAAATAAATCTGTTCTTGTTCAACCGTCCCTCCATTTATGTAGTTGTCTTCACAATTTACATTTTTTGTGTTGGACACTGTCTTAGGGTTTCTATTGTTTGAAGAGACACCATGACCATGGCAACTCTTATAAAGGAACACACTTACTTGGGGTGGTTTACAGTTCAGAGGCTCAGTCCATTATCATTACAGGTGGTACAGGGCAGCATGCCCACAGGTGTTAGAGAAGGAGCTTAGAATTTTATATATTTATCTGAAGGCAACAGGAAGTGAATTGAGACACTGGGTGTGATTTGAACAGATATAAGACCTCAAAGCCCGCCTCCATAGTGATGCACTTCCTCCAACATGACCATACTCACCCCAATAAAGCTATATTTCCTGATAGTGCCTCTCTCCCTATGAGCTTATGGGGGCCAATTATTCAAACTATCTTAGGTACTAATGAATAAAGGTATACTTTTTTGCATTTTGATTGTTTTCAAAATATGATGTTGCACATCTGTAATCAAAGCCCTCTGAAAGAAGGAACACAAATTCAAGGTTAGTGAGCAGGACTAAAAGTTGTCAATCAAATAAAATACCCTTGGCAGCATGGTGCCTGATCCACAGTGTGAGTTCCAAGATAATCAAGACTACACAAAGAAACCTATCTTGAGGACTGGATAGAAGATGGCTCAGAGGTTAAGAATACTGACTCCTCTTCCAGAGGTCATGATTTCAATTCCCAGCAACCACATGGTGGCTCACAACCATCTATAATGAAATCTGGTGCCCTCTTCTGATGTCCAAGCATACATGCAGGCAGAATACTATACATAATAAATAAAGATTTATTATTTTTTTAAAAAAGAAACCTATCTCAAATAAGCAAAATCAAAAAACAACAACAGCAAAGGCCCATGATTTCAGAGATCTCAGTCTCATCTGTAATCAGTAGCTCCATTGCTTTTGAACCCAACATAGAGCAAAATATCAGGGCAAGGAGCATTTATGTAATAGAGCAAAGTTTGGTTTGTGGTGGCCAAGAAACAGAAAGAGCACATAAGTGGCTAAGGACAAGGTATACTCTCCAAGTCACATCTGGTTCATCCAATTAGACCTCATGTGCTTGAACTTCACTACAAATCAGCGAGTGCACTGTGGGTCTCTGTGAGCTAGGCTCAGAAAGGCAAGAGATTTAGTGTTGTGATCACACCTGAATGTGGAAAGCAACCAGGAAAGAGGAAGGCAGGCCAGGGTAGAGGGCTTCACAGCAGTCATCCAGGTATTGTCTCTTATTGTAGGCTTACTCTGAAGTTCTTCCGTGTAGGCCTTCATTAGTGCCAGTGTCTCTGTTCCATAGAGGGTGATGTCCTTTCTTTGTCTTAAAGACATAGTAAGGTCACTGAGATACCTCAGGAGGTAAAGGCACTTGCCAATCCTGACAGCTTTAGTTTGAGCCCCAGAACCCACATGATGCAAGGAGAAAACTGACTCCTGCAAGTTGTCCTGACCCCCAAACCTGTGCCTCTCTGTCCCGCTCCTCCCCAAGTAAATAACTGGGAGCCAAGGTAATTGGAGGGAAGAAGGGTTGGAAAGAGATTATAGGAAAGGATTGGATGAATTTAGAAATAAATTAGCTAAGTCAGTGATTGAGCCATCCTTCTGAACTGTGTAACGGTTACAAACTTAAAATACAATAATACTGGCTTTTGTGTTTGCTTTTATACTTACCCTTACTGTTGAGTATTATTTCTTAGGACTTTTCAATTAGTATCTAGTGTTTTTCAGATTAGCCTTAAAGAGTTCTTTTAGTATACCCTGTTCGTTAGTTCTATTAGTGTTGAATTAACTTACCTTAGCTTTGATAGCTTGAAAGGTCTTATATAGGTGGATTTTTCTTTGAGCCACCAGCTCACAAAAAAAAACAAACCAACAACATGGAGACTTTTATTAATTATGAAAGCTTGGCCAATAGTTCAGGCTTGTCCCAATAGCTCTTATAACTTAAATTAACTCATATTTTAATCTATGTTCTTTTACGTGGCTCGGTTACCTTTACTCTGTACTGACCATCCTGCATTCTCTCTGTCTGGCTGACCACTCTGCCTTTCTTCTTCCCCAAGACCTCTCTGTCCCCAGAATTCCTGCCTTACATGCCTAGCTATTGGCCATTCAACTCTTTATTAAACCAGTTACAATGACACATCTTCACACAATGTGAAGGCATTCTCCTCAGCAGCCTTAGACTTTGTTCCACCTTTAAAGGGCAGTCTTCTGGGTGCTGGAGAAAAGGCACAGTACTCAAGAGCACTGGTTATTCTTTTGGAGGACCCAGGTTCAATTCTTAGCACCCAAAGAGCAGCTCACAACTGTTTTTATTTCTAGTTTCAGGGGATCTTCTGGCCTCTAGGCACCAAGCACCCAAGTGGTACAGACATACATGCGTGCAAAACACCCTTAGAGGCAAAAATAAGATCTATTTTTGATGGTTGTTTTTTAACTCAGGCTATTCCTGAACTCATGGTAATCCCACCACAGACTCCTATGTGCTGGGATTACAGGCAGGAACAGCTGTTCCCACCTGAGTTTTAAGTTGCATTGATCTTTTCCAAGAGTGGGCTTTATTTTCATCAATCCCTTCTTCCTCTTTAATTTAGTTGATCTTGTCACTATTTCTTTCTTTCTGCTTGCTCAGGTTTATTTTGTGGTGCCCCCATACCTTCCTAGATTTGGGGGCTCTGAGCTTGCTTTATTGATTTGAGACATCCTTCTTGCGGTGTGTATTTATGGTGTTCAGTTTCCTTTCTTGGCACTACTTCGTTTGCGTCCCATAGATTTGAAATGCATTTTAAAGCATATTTTCATGCATTTTTATGATGGCTGCTTTAGGAGTTTGTCACGATTTTCACATCTCATTGGTGTTGGCATGTATTGATTATTGATTTTTCATTCTATTTGAGAGCTTCTTGTCTCTAGTTGTAGCATGTAAAAGCTGACATACTGCTAGGTAGATATAACCAACACTTGGGAAACAAAAACACCACTCCAAGTTCCAATAATAGTGAGAACCAGTCTCAGAAAACAACAGATAAGAAATAAACCCCCCAAAAAGTTGATTCATATTTGTTTTATTTTGAGACCCATTTTCACTGTATATCCCTGGCTGTCCTAGAACTCATTGTATAGACAAGACTGGCCCCAAGCTCTCAGAGATCTTCCTTGCCTCTGACCCCTGCCAAACTGGATTTGAAAGTAAGTGCTACTACATCTGGCTTTGATTCATGGATTTACTGCATGATGTTATGAAATTCTCACTCTTGTTCAGTCTTGTTTTAGTTGGATTTAAGACACAGCACATCATAGGAGGGAGGTATGGTGACTTGGGCCTTCAGTGACATCACAGGGAGGATGGGAATGGGTGTAGTAGCCTGTTATTGGTGGGCTTCTGTGAGAGTGGGTCCTCCCAGGACACCTTCTCCCAGGAAGTGCTGGTTAATAGAATCCATTTGTAAAGAGGTCAGTATAGTGATCTCCAAATTAAATTGTAAATCCAGAGAAATTTTTAAGGTTTTTTTTTTTTAAGCACAGATTGGCCTTGAATTTTGAATTATGATTTTGTTGCCTCAGCTTCCTGGTACTGGGATCATGGGATGCACCACCTACTGCTTAGAAATTGTGCAAAAGAGTATGTGTTGTGTGCATGCTCATGGAAATCTGTTTTCTTTGCCATAGAAGTTCTGTAATTGAATTTTGGTTGTCAGATTCAGTGATCAGCACTCTTACATACTGATCCATCTTGCTGATCTCAGGATGTTTTTTTAACAAGAAATTTAGAACCAATTCTAAAGATTAGATTATTGGGAAAAGCAGGCTTGGAAGCCAGAGCCTAGATCATTTTGAAGGGAAGCCAAGAGTGGAAGTAGTGTCCATTGGAAGTTTCCAGGCGGACTATGAACTCGGTTTACTCCAAACAATGTGGTGTTGGCACAGGAGTTAGAAGTCTGTTAATGCAACAGAGCAGCGGTTGAGGATGATATGTTACACGGGAAGCCGCTGTCATTTAGATCCTCAGATCCACGAGCATAATTGGAGTACCAACAAGTAGTTCTTATCCTACCCAGTGCCACAGAGAAAGCTAATTTCACCTGAGTGAATGAAAAGCAGTTATGCAAATAAGAAAGTGTGCATTTACCACTACTTCTTGGTGCATCAGGTATTTTTTCTAAATAGGCTATCGGCTAAGATTCATGCAGGAAATAGATTTAGCTGCGTAAATCTCCTAAAGTTTATGAGTATAGAAAATACCAAATTTCAGTTTTAAGCAACAGCTCCAGAGAAGATACTTGTAGCATGAAAAGACTAATTTATTCATAAATATAAATTAATAAGGAAAGCAAATATCTCAGCTGAAACCAGGAAACATGATACGAATAGGAAGTAACCAAAAAAGGGAATATGAACATATTCAACCTCTAAGGGGCGGTAGTGTCACATACCTTTAATCCAGCAGAGGCAGATAGATCTCTAAATATCTCTGTGAGTTTGAGGCCAGCCTGGTCTATATAGCAAGTTCTAGGACAGCCAGGAATATATAGAGAGATCTGTCTCAAAAATCTAGAAGAGACAAAAAAATTATACACAAAAGTCAGGACTTGATACTTCATGAACACCATCCAGTTTCAGCATCATCGTTTTTGAGATAGGCTCTCATGTACTCAGGGCTTGTCTTCACCTCATTGTATAGTTCAAGCATAGCTTTGAACATATGATTCTCCTGCCTCTACCTCCCAAGTGCTGGAATTAAAAGTGTGCACTACTACTTCCTGGTTTATGCAGTACTGGGGTTTGAACCCAAAGTTTGTGCCTGGTAGGCAAGTACTGTCCAGCTGTGTAGAGCCCAGCCCTGGTCTCATCAGGTTTCAGCATTAGTGACATGTGTCTTCTCTGTTTCATGCCTATGGCTTCTCCATTTTGCTGTATGCTTCTTTCCTCTTGTTATTTAAAGCAAATATCAGATATGGAGCCATTTTATCATAAAGGATATGTTTATAATACTTTAAGACCTATATTAAATTTTGATACAACCATAAGGGGGAAATCATACCCAACAAAATTAACCGTGATTCCTTTTACATTTGTGTATGTGCTCATGTTTGCTCCCCTGAGCCATCATCATAATTATGAGCCTCATAACTGATAATTTTCAACTTAGTATCTATGTGTAGTATCCCAGGTTCCCTTAGAAATATCTTGAATAATTAATATATAAAGTAGAATCCAAGCTGGGCGGGTAGTGGTGTATACCTTTAATCCCAGCACTCGGGAGACAGAGGCAGGTGGATCTCTGAGTTCGAGGCCAACCTGATCTATAAGAGCTAGTTCCAGGTCAGACTCCAAAGCTACAGAGAAACACTGTCTCGAAAAAAAAAATAACAATAAAGTAGAATCTATACATGGATTTTGACTGACAGATCTTTTTTTCACTTTATCCTCCCCCTTTAATTTTGAGACAGGATTTCACTGTGTAGCCCTGGCTGATCTAGAAATTGCTACGTACATCGGGCTGACTTCAAAAGTTTGTCTGCTTCTTCGTCTTCAGTGCTGGGTTTAAAGGCATGTAACTACCATGCTGGCGTCCTTTTTCTGTTTGTTTGTTTTAAATTCCATGCAGTTTATTTGCTGAAAAGATTGTGTTCTGTGGACTATAGAATTTCTCTCACGTTTGTCTTCAGCTAGGCATGTTGGTGTGTACTTGTAATTTCAGCTCTTTGGAGACAGGCAGTAAAGTCAGCATGTGATCTAGGCATACCCCTACATAAGGGTTTTTAATCTAAGCTAGCTACAGCTACATGGTGACACCTTGCCTTAAAAGAAAGTTATAGGTCTCAGACTGGTAGCATCAGTATCATCTGAGAATTGTGGAAATGGATAATTTTGAGATTTACCCCATACAGAAACTAGGTAGGATCAACAGTTTGTGTTTAGTAAGTCTTCTAGGTGACTTTGGTGACTCATGTTTGGATACCTGTAGAAGGAATGGCGGACTGTGTCCCAACACCTGGCTCCTGTCTAGCTTTATCCGAAATAATTACGTGGAAACTGTATTCATTTAAACACTGCTTGGCCCATTATCTGTAGCCTCTTATTGGCTAACTCTTACATATTGATCTAACCCATTTCTAATAATCTGTGTAGCACCACGAGGTGGTGGCTTACCAGGAGGATTCTAACCAGTGTCCGTCTCAGAGAGGAGAGTCATGGCGTCTGTCTGCCTCTGCTTTCTTTCTCCCATAATTCTGTTCTGTCTACTCCACCCACCTAAGGGCTGGCCTATCAAAAAGGCCAAGGCAGTTTCTTTGTTAACCAATGAAAGTAACACATAGACAGTTAACCCTCCTCCATCAGATACCCAATCTGTAAAAACTTACTCTTCATCAACCATTGGTTCTCTGAAATATAATTCGTACAGGGGGAAAAAGCACAACAGGGACTGGAGCGATGGCTCAGTGGTTAAAGAGCCCTGACTGCTCTTCCAGAGGACCCGGGTTCAATTCCCAACACCCACATGGCAGTTTCACAACTGTAACTCCAGTTTCAGGGAACCTGACACCTTTGTGCAGATACACATGCAGGCAAACCACCAATGCATATGAAATAAAAGTAAATCATAAAATGAAAACCAAATAATAAAAAATGGAATAGTCTCTTGGCAGCCCCCTTCCCCCAGTATTGGGGCTGAATCTGTATTAGTTGCCTTTCTTATCACCATTACAGAATCCCTTACATTAACAATATCTCAGGAAAGTTTTTGGCTCATGGCTTCATAGGTTTTTGTCCATGGTCCCTTGTCCCATTGTTCTGGCCCTCAGATGAGGCAGAGTATCATGGCAATGAAGAGAAGACCTTTTCTTCTATGTAAACAACCCTCTGAAAGCAAACCATGGCTAAAGGTGGTTAAAGTGAGCAGGGAGAGCAAAAGACAGAAACCCAAGCTCCAGTTTGAAATATCCTCTTCTTTTCTGACCCTTTGCTGTATTCTCAGTGTCCAGTTGTAACCTGCAACTACTGTGGCATGATACTTTAGCAGATCAACTTAAAAGGAAGAAAGACACACTTGACAAGTGGAGGCAAGAAAGCTCCAAGTGGAAGGCGTACCTTGTCTCACCAACACCCACAAACCAAACCAAAAATGAAAGAGGGATTTTTCTCTTACTTATGGTTCAGTTTATGGTTGGTTGACTCCTTTGGTTTTGGAACTGTGGAGAAGAAGTATTGTGGTGAATGTGGGGTAGCATACCTGTTCACCTGCCTCATGGCTATCAGGAAGCAGGGAGGGGGAGGGGAACATGCTTCCAGTGACCTCCCATTGAGACTTCACCTTCTGAGGTCTCTGACACCTCTCAAAAGTTCCACTGTTTCTACATCCAAGCCTTTGAGTAGCATATCATACGCAAATGATAATACCAATCCTTCTGTTTGAGCTTTCCTAATGCACCAGAGGGTGTATCTGTGTGTTTTGCACACCACCCACTTGTAGAACTGCTGTGCACCATTTTCTGAACAGTGAAGCTTAAACTTTCTTAGTCTTTTTAGAACGTTACCACATTTTTATTTATTTTGTGTGCATGTGTATATGTAGGTTTGTGCTTGTCTGACTGAAAGTTGTCTTTTATTCTTAGTGCCTAATACAATGCCTGTGAATATAGTAAATACTAAATAATTTACCCGAATTAATGGAGGAAGAAATGGCATGAAATCTTCACCATTTATAATTAATCCTTTGGTAAAATTCATTCAGAAACTTAATTAAATTGCACTTAAAATTAGAAGACTTAAACTGGGAGTGGTGGTATGTGCCTTGATTCCCAGCCGAGGCATTTCAGACCTCTGAGTGCTAGTTCTGGGTCAGCCAGAGCTACACAGTGAGACCCTGTCTCAAAAAATTAAGATTTAATGTATACTTACTGTAATCTTATTGTCCATAGCAGTTCAGTTTGTCAGGGAGGAAAATGTTGGAGATTAAGCCCAGGGCCTCTGCATACGCTAGACGAATGTTCTACCTCATATTATAGAGCTTTGAAAAAAAATCACTATGTTTATTTACTGAGCCCACCTGTAGAGGCCCACGGACAACTGAGAGATGTCAAGAGACATCAACTCCTTTACCTCAAGGGTCCTGGGGATCAGACTTAGGTAGTCATGCTTGTCAACAATTGTCTTTACCTGTTGACCTGTCCTGCAATCTAGTATAGGTTTTTTTTTTTTTTTTAAAGATGAAGTCCCATAAATTACTCCACACTGACCACAAACTTGTGGTCCTATTGCCTTAAGCCTTCTGAATGTGGGATTACGAAGCATTGCTATGCCAAACCTTTCTTTGTAATAGATTTTTGTTACAAGATAATGACTTTTCTCCTGATCTTCTGTAAGACCTAAGTGTGCAATTGTGTGTGTGTGTTGATACCCATGCTCTAGGAAGATCTATACCTCTACACCTAGTGCAGCTTAAGATTTACCTCAGGGAAGTAAGTGGGTTGTACAGTGTAGTACTTCATTAATAATTATTATTAATGCTTATTAATTATTTTACTTATTAAATGGCACTTGGCTTATGCTTTATTGATAGAAATGTAGCAGAATACATAAATACAGTGGGATGTAATGTTTATAATTGTTTGCATGTTGATGTGAACAGCAGAAGCTTAGGAACTGACAAGGTCAGACTCGTGACCTAACCTGCCTCTCTGCTGCCCCAGAGGTGTTCTTTAGGGAATTAGGAATTTGAGACTGAAACCCAGGTATTAATGAATGCTAGGCGAGTGGTCTACTACTGAGCCACATCCCTAGCCTTTTTGTTTTGTTTTTGTTGTTTTGGATTTTGAGACTGGGGCTTACTTTACTTCTTAGACTGGCCTTAAACTCTTTGCAGTGGCCTCCCAGGTTTTGTTATTACAGGCCTGTGTGAAAGCAGTATTGGCTGTTGTTTTTAAAACTGGCTTCTTTCTTAGCTCTTTAATTGTTGGAAACGAGGAGGGGGGGGTCTATGCTTATATTCCAAAGGAGTTTTATCTGTTAATCATAAGGTATTAGGTCTGGAACAGAGGTGGACACTGAATGGCTGTTAGGAAGGTAAAGAGAACTAAAGAGAAATTTTTATTAGACTCTGCGCCTGCAATATTCCAACCTCTCTGTAGCACAGCTTTGGAGTCTCCTTTGTAGACACAGCTTCTTTCCAGGAATTCTTCGTCACAGTTATCCAACCAATTTATATTCTCTTTCTGTCTTTGTCTCTGTCTCTCTTTTCTTCCTTTCCCCTCTTTCTCCCTCCCTCTGCTTTTCTCTCTCTACCTGTCTCTTCAAGGCATCATGCATACCAAGCGCGTGTTCTTCCACGAAGCTGTATTCTCAGTCCTTGGAACTCTGCAGCTTGTGAACCTGGAATATCTCACTGTAAATGAAACAATATCCTCTGCTTCTGAACCTTAGCAACCTTGCCCTTCTGTCTGGCTCTGTGGTTTGACTTTGGGTGCTGCACCTAAGGAGAAGAAGAATAGTGTTTATCTGTTTGTGACTGGATTCTTCCACTTGACGTGATGTCCACAGGGTTCATCTATATTGTAGACTGTCAGAATTTTCTTCCTTTGTCAGGCTGAATAGCATTTGGAAGGGGTGACCAGCACATTTTATCTGTTAGTGAACATGTAGGATGTTAGATCTTGGTTGATCATGCCCCCTATTTCCCTGTGGATAAACAGCCTTTTTGATATTTCTTTGCTCAGTTACTAAATAGCTATAACAATTTATTACATTATTTGGGCTAAATTAGATAATACATACATTGCTTAGAGTGGTATGTAGCATATAATAAAAGTTTAAAAATGTTGCCATAACTAAGAAAGGACCCCATTTATTGACTCAAGCACCCATTCAAAAGTATTGCAGTCAGTCTGTCATTTAGATAAGAAAAAAATAGTTTTAAAAATCATTTGATATAGTGGGGGGACTAGGAGGAGAGGGGTGAGGGAAAACTGCAATGTACCGCAAAAATAAATAAATCATTTGATAGAGGCTGGACATGGTAGTGCATGTTTTTAATCCCAATACTTGGGAAGCAGAGGCAGGAGAATGTCTGAGCTTACAGTCAACCTGGTCTACGTAGCAAAATCCAGGACTGCCAGGATTACATAGAAAGACACTGTCAAATTACATAGAGAGAACACTGACTGTTCTCCCAGACGTCCTGAGTTCACACAGGACCACTCAAAACCACCTGTAACTCCAACCTCGGGGTCTGACTTCACATGCATGCGTATACATCACATACCCTCAGACGGCTAACATGCGTATATGCATAAGTAAAACATAAAGTCTTACAAAAATAATTAATGGGAGAGAAATTAAACATTTGGTAACTCTCAGCTTTTCCCTGGGTGAAAGCTGGGACAGCAAGGTCCATCACTGACCTCTGTGCCTCTTTGATTCTTTTTTTTCCCACACACACATCTGACCTTCAGAAGCGGTAGACTGGCTGCCCTGGTAATGTCAGTAGCAGTAGTGGATGAGTTCATAGGAGAAGCTGGAGCCGTTCCAGTGGGAAGAAAGTTTGCCTGCGTTCAGTGAGGATGTTTTATATGTCTTAATATTTTTTCCTTTTCTCATTTTTTAGCCAAACCCAACAGAAAGCTTACTTTTCTCTACCTGGCCAATGATGTCATTCAGAACAGCAAACGGAAGGGACCAGAGTTCACGAAAGACTTTGCGCCAGTCATTGTGGAAGCGTTCAAGCATGTTTCAAGGTAGGGTCCTTTTTGTACATGAGGTAAGGTGTAGAATCAGCAAGAATATATGGAATGTATTTGTTAGAAGCTTTCTTTAATTTGTAATTTGATGGTTTTTGCTTTCTGTGAGGAATTTGAGCTGCCACTGAGGGTATTTGGAATACTTGAATCATGGCTTTCCTGTAAGAGACCAGAAGGCCTGCTTTCTTGGGATGAACGTCACTGGGCATAAAGGAACTGAACTGAAAATGCTTGCTTGTAGAACTCCATCTTATGTTTGACAATTCTGAACTTACTTAATACCACAATATTTTTACTGTTTTCTCGTGTGTGTGTATTTCCTAACATTTTTAAGTACTTTAGAAATGATAGATGGCTCAACAGTTAAGCGTACTAGCTGTTCTTCCAGAGGTCCTGAGTTCAGTTCCCAGCACCCACGTAGTGGCTCACACTGTTCATAATTCAAGTTCCAGTGGATCTGACATCTTCATACAGATATACTTGTAGACAAAACACCAGTACACATAAATAACAGTTTTTAAAAAAAGAACGAATATTTAATCATAAACTTTTCAAACATTTTCTTCAGGTAACTTTATGTGTGGAAATCCTAGTTTATGCACTCTAAATATTTATATTTCATTTGTTTGTGTTTGTGTACATACGCCATTGTACACAGTTGCAGATTAGAGTTGGTTCTTTCCTCTATAATGTGGGTCCCAGGGATTGGACTCAAGTCACTACGTTGTGAGACAAATGCGTTTTATCTACTAAACCATCTGGCTGACCTGCCTTACAATCTTATTTTCAAATATTATATGCTGGAATGTAATAGATTTCCTGGGCAAGCAGTGCTGGATGAGATAGTAAATCAGGCTGAGCTTCAGCATACAATGGTGCGTGGCGATTACATCCATTAGTGCTCTAGGGTGAGAATGTCCATGTCAGGTGTTGCTGTTACTGCTTTTTTAATATCATGTGACCTGCAGTTTCCACATTGCCTTCTACCCGCATCAGATGTGCTGCTTAGAGCTAAGTGCTACACCTTCTGTGGCTATGCTCTTTTCTTGCCTTTGATGGTTTCTTTTACTGCACTGGGTTTAATTTTTGTCCTATAACAATTTAAAATCCTATTTTCCAGTTCAACCCCCCCCCCCCCACACACACACACAGAATGTGATTATGTAGCTCTGGCTGGCCTGGCTAGCCTTGAACTCTCCATCTCTGCCTCTCCCTCAGGACTGGAGAACAAAGGCACAAAGGCCCAAGTCTGGCTCAGTTGAGACTTGTTTCTTCATTCCTGAGCTGTATGCCGAGTTACTTGTTGATGTTTCTACTTAGGTGTCTCATGCTCACTGTCTATGAACTTTCCTTGTTCCTACCAAATTTGCTCCTTCTCTAGATCTCATTATCTCAGTGAATGACAGCTTCATTTGTCCTGATAGCATGATGGGTGTCATCTACGCTTCCTTCTCCTTCACTGCATGCTCCATGGAGCACACAGCCTGCCGGGTGCCATTTTCCTGACTAGTTGCCGTCATCTTTTCTTGGTGGTCGCAGTAGCCACTCCCCTAGTGTGGCTTGGTCCTCTGGGAAAACTGTAGGCAGAGTGGCAGAGCACTCTTATTACTCCCTTCTCTTTGAGCAAGACTGAAGGTGCTCCATTGTGGAGCTCGGTCTGCGCCTCTATACTCATGTGCGCTGTGCTTTTTCCCACCTGTAGTCTGCATTTTAAACTAACAGACCCTTTTCTAAGTTCTTTGTACCTTCAGCTACTTTTTTGTTTGTTTGTTTTCAAGACCGTTTCTTTGTATATGCTTAACTGTCCTAGAACTAGCTCTGTAGACCAGACTGACCTTGAACTCACAGAAATATGCCTGCCTCAGCCTCCCGAGACCTGGGATTAAAGGCCTGTACCACCACCACACAGCAAAATAAATGTTTTTGTTTGTCAAGACAGGGTTTCTCTATGTAGTCTCAGTTGTTCTAAAACTCCCACTCTAGATACTTTTAGTTTTGAGATAGGATCTCTTATATCCCAAGCTGACCCTGAACTTGGTATGTAGCCAAAATTGACTGAATTTCCTTTTTGTTTTTATTTTTATTTTTGATTGTGAATTTATTATCCTCCTACTTGTCCCTCTCAAATGCTGCAGGGATTACAGACATATACCAACATACATGGTTTATGTGGTGCTGGAGATCAAGCCCAAGGTTTCATGCATGCTAGGCAAGTACTCTACCAACTGAGCTATATGCCCAGCTCCTATCCTATGCTTTTATATATGTTCCTCTCTAGAAAAATTCACCTACTGAAAAGATTTTAGGTAGGAAGAATGAACCGTAGTATTCTGGACAAGTCTAAAGATCAGCAAGGAGTGTGGAGAGTTTGCCAGAAGCAGAGGCTGTGGGACCGTAGTTCAGGCTGAGGATTTGGGTTTCAGAGACGGTTGAGAAGAGCTTGTTCTGATTTGACATAGAGTGGATATTTTTTAAAGTGAAGGAGTTAAGGCTGGAGATGAGTGAATGATGGTGGTATAAAACCCAGGCAAGGCACTCGAGCATGACTCAACAGTTAGGAGCATGCACAGCTCTTGCAGAGGACCCGGGTTAGTTTGTCAACACCCACATGGAAGTTCACAATTGCCTTAACTCCAGTTCCAGGTTATCGGACGGACACACACACACACACTGCAAAAACAGGTGAGGTAGCGCTGAAGGAATTGACAAATGGTTGAAAGTCACCCATGTCCCATTTTCCCGTAGATCCAGTCTTCAATTTTGCCTTTATTTCTCAGATAGTACCTCTGTTCTCTGACTGGGCTGGATCTGTCAGGGTGCTGTCTGTAGTACCACGTCCTCATTCATGGTGCTTATGGACAACAGCTGCTGGGAAGTTCCCTTTGGTTTCTGTGCCAAAGACAGCAGTGGGTTCAGCAGACTTAAAACGTGCACTGTCCTTTAGCTCCTTTCACTTGCGAGCACCATCATTGTGAGCTCCTAGTGTCTGCTCCTGAAAATTTGAAATTAAGACCATTTGATTTGCTTTTTTCTCTTACTGAGTTTTTTGTTCTTTTAGGTTTTTGTTTGAGACAGGGTTTCTCTGTGTAGATGTTACTGAGTTCTTAAGGGAAGCAAGGATGGTGTTTGCATCACACCTTGACTGAGCTGCTGCTGCTGGTGCTCAGCCCACCTGAGTAGTTCTTTCAGGGAGCCAGCATTTGGTCCCATTTTAAATCAGCATTACTTTGTGGTAGTGTTCACTATACATTTTTACTGTCAGTATTTTGTTGTTGTTGTTTTTTTTAATTTAGTGAAACTGATGAAAGTTGTAAGAAGCACCTTGGCAGAGTGCTGTCTATTTGGGAAGAGCGATCTGTCTATGAGGATGATGTGTTAGATCAACTTAAGCACGCTCTCTGTAAGTATAGGGTCTTGATCACTTTCTCTGGCTCTCAGGAAGACACATCTTTCATAGACTTCATGTTTTTAAATCAGATGGAGATAAGAAGACCAGGAAGCGGACTTATGACCAGATAAAGGTGGATGAGAATGAAAATTGTTCCTCTCTGGGGTCCCCAAGTGAGCCACCACAGGTAAAAAAGCAAGACAGCTGTGGGCTTTTTACTCCATGTGTCCTCCGGGCTTTGATAATTTCAGTATTCTGGGTGCAAGAAAGGCACTAAGTTAATCTCTCATATTTCTGGTTAACAAATTGCTTTTCTTTGACGTAGTATGGTGTGTATGTGTGTGTGTGAAGATTTTGTTATTTTAGTTATGCATGTGTCTGTCCATGGGTATGTGCAAGTGAACATCCAAGGAGCTAGGAGGTGTCTGTTTCCCTGGGCTGGAGTCTCAGCAGTTGTAGGCTGCCTACCCATCATGGTCCTAAACACTGAACTCTTCTTCAGGAGCCGTTCATGCTCTTAGCCATTGCAATACCTTAAGTGCTATATTGTATGATTTATATAGGGAATGCATTTCCAGTTGCTAAGTATGAATAAATGTAGCGAAACACCCACTATGTACACTAAAGATTTTATTTTTGCTGGTTGTGGTGGTGCACTCCTTTAATCCCAGCACTTGGGAGGCAGAGGCAGGTGGATCTTTGTGAGTTCAAGGCCATCTTGGTCTACGGAGTAAGTTCCAAGACAGCCAAAGATACACAGAAAAACAAACAAACAAAAAACCCAAAAAAACTAAAAACCATTTTATTTTTAAAATAAAATAAAACCAACACATTTGTTATATGACTTAAACTAAAATTCTGTGCTTGAATGAACATTGCCCCCTTTAGATATTTTTTGTTTTTAAACATATAAAATGGTTGCTAGGATGATAGCAGAATAGGTGGTAGTAACGCCATGTATTATGTGTAAAACTTTTCAGGAAAATAAAAATTTTCTAGATTAATACTGTCTAGGTCAGAGTTAACAGCTGCCTTCTCTTTCCTCTGAGGTATCTACCATATGAACCAGTCACTTACCTCAGTTTGCTAATTAGAAAAGTTTTTGCATTCTTTGCTTTCATGAACACTACGGTGTGAACACCTCAAGGTCTAAAGTGGTGCCTCATGTTCAACGCTTAAAATAGCATAGTTTTTTTTTTTTTAACTTATATAAAAGAAGGATTGGGGACAGAAGAGATGGCTCATTGGTTAAGATCACCGCTGCTCTTTCTCGGTTAAGCTCTTAACCTGAGAACCCAGCTTTGATTTGGTCCCAGCACACATTAGACAGCTTACCACTAACTGGAACTCCAGTTCCAGGGCATCTGGCTCCCTTTCCTGACCTCTGGGGTACCAGGTATGATCGTGTTGCAGACAGACATACGTGGAGGTAAGATACATTTAAAAAGTAATCTAACATGTATTTTTTACAAATGTGTCTTAAGAATGCAGACTTTTGCTAGTGAGTACTTTGTAAGGATTAGGCATAGGAAAGAGGTGTCAAGTCCTCTATACTTGTTAGAGCTTTATTTCTTTTGGTTCTGAAGTTGTGTAATTTTTTAGACTCTCGACCTTGTTAGAGCATTGCAAGATTTAGAAAATGCAGCCTCAGGTGATGCAGCAGTTCATCAAAGGATAGCTTCTTTGCCTGTTGAAGTTCAAGAAGTGTCCCTGCTTGAGAAAATAACAGGTAAGAAGAGTGAGGTCCACAGGGTTATTTTGGAGGTGGGTGTGGGGGTGGTTTGTCATTGTTTTGTTGTACATTAATTGTATTATCTTGTGCTTTTCTTAGATAAAGAATCTGGAGAAAGGCTTTCTAAAATGGTAGAGGATGCTTGTATGTTGCTGGCAGATTATAATGGCAGACTGGCGGCAGAAATAGATGATAGAAAACAGCTCACTCGAATGTTAGCAGATTTTCTTCGTTGTCAAAAGGAAGCCCTTGCAGAGAAAGAACATAAATTGGAAGTGCGTAACCTTTTCCTTCTTTAGTGCATTTTTATTTAATTTTACTGTACCTTAATGTATCTGTGTATCTCAGAGTTCTTGCATCATGGACTATTTTAGGCAGTGGCCCAGGTAAGCTGCTTCTTGCTATCAGTTTTTCCCTGTAGACTGCTTAAGTAAACCAAAAACTTTGGTCTTAGCAGAATTTGTTACATGTGAAATTTCATGTAATAGTAGAAATTTAAATCCTCTAAGCACAAACATAATAAGAAAAAGTCAAGTCTGATAAGTCTTGTGTTAGTGGTAATAAATTGTTCAGCTTATTGAGTTCCTTTTCTTAGCACATACTATCTTTTAGGTCTATCATTAAATATTCAAATTACCTCCTCCACATCTGATTGTCACACTTACCATATTCCCCCTCAGCCATACTCTCTGGGCTTACACAGTGCTGTTCCGGAAAAGGTTGTTGATGGATTGGGTATGGTTGTTACTGTTGGTGGAGTAACCATTGTCAGCATAGGAGAACTGGGCTTAGCTTTATTTAAAAGACCATTCAATTAACGGGTTCTTACTTGAGTTGTTTTGAATTTCAGCGCCATGTGAAAATGTCTTGAATTCAGTCCCTGTATAATAGACTTCTCACTCTAAATTTGTAGGTCTATCATGGTGTTGCCTCATAAATTTATTTATTATTTAATTCTTGGCTCAGCAGTTTCTCACTAATCCCCAGGTGGTGCTTAGACTGAATTGTATTGCAGTTCTGAGAGAATTCCTTGATTATTCCACACACCAATGCTCTACTCTTAATTTTATGCTGTCCTTGAAGAGGTTGCCTGCTTGAAATGGACTAGATAAGTAGAGTTTCCTAGAACACGAATTTGGTAGTTCACTTAACCTGTTTGTGATGTTGTAGTGGACTTCAGTCTTAATGTATCTTTACTTGTTTCCCATTTGCAGCGTATGGGTGAGTATGTCAACAGTTTTTGACTTCAGCCTTTTGGTACTACAGTTTCTTTAACTTCTGTTGAGCTTCTATTGCAGGTATTGGACATGGCATATCTTCTTACGATGTCATCACCATTAGCATATTTCCAGCTAAAAATAAACATCAAACTCCAAAGCCTGTATTGTCTCATGTTTTTGAAAATTGAAGATTTTTATTCTATTTATATTTACTTTCTCACTTTTGGTGTTGACTATCATTGGTTTCAAAAATAGAATTTATATTTGACATGTAACTGTAAAAAATAGATCACTGTCCCTGCCCCATTTACTGGTACTTTCTAGTCAGATTTACTAGTTAATAGTCATACATAGAGCTGATGACATTAACGCTAACACTTACCATGTCTCTGGGGTACTGTTCAAGACTCTTCACATAATCCTATACAGCAGGACACATTATTATCCACACTGTGTCTTCATGGAAGTAAGGCATGGGAAAATAAAGTAGCTAAGCACTACTGGATTGTTGAGAGCCTCAACAATGCCTCCAGCTTCGGTGCATTCACTCCAAAGTCATGTTGACTTTCTGTTCTTATAGAAAGTAGTATATCCCTTTGGAAAAATCAGAAGTCCTATTTCTCAAATGCTTTCTAATCCTTCCCTTTCCAACTAATCACTGGCTTGAAATCAAGGAAGTTTGATTGTTCAGCATGAATGAATTTTAAATTGAAGAAGCCACTTCAATTATGATCAGGTTTTTTTGTTTTATTTTTGTATTTTTAAGTCTTTCTAGTTTTTCAAGACAGGGTTTTTCTTTGTACCCCTGGCCATCCTGGAACTCACTTTGTAAACCAAGCTGGCCTTGAATTCAGATATGTCTGCCTCTGCCTGCTGAGTTCTAGAATTAAAGGTGTGTGCCATTATGCCCAGTTCATGATCATATTTTTAAAGATGCCATTTTCATAAATTAGGAAGTTATTTAGCAAGAACTCATTGTAAATTGTCATTGAGAAGCCATTTTGGGGTGGTTTTTTTTTTTTTGTCTTTTTTTTGTCATATGACGTGACAATGACTTTAGACATGCTTTGTATTAGTAGGTGGCATCACCCTGAAGTAGAGACTGAGGACTGAAAGTTTAAGGTTTTGTATCAGTTGCACTGTCTCTTAAACTGGTTTAAGTATCGATGTCACTAATCACCATTGTTATAAAATGGAATAAAAGTATCAGTTTAAGAAGTGGTCTTGTCTTGAGAAAGTGGTTCATGTCTTGAGAAAACCACTATTAAAACATTTGAAATGATGAAAATATGAAGTGCTTCTAACTGTTTTGGTAATTTTGGATTAACGTTGATAAGTGAACAGATAATAGACTTTTAATCTAGGCTGTTGCACTTGCGCATAATCCTAGTATTAGTGAGCCTGAAGCAAAGAAATCCTGAGATTAAGGCCAGTTTAGGCTATGTAGCAATCTGACGGGTGGGAATGGATGGATGCATGCATGCTGGAGATATGGCTCATTGGTTAAGAGCACTAGCTGCTCTTTCAGAGGACCTGGGTTCAATTTCCAGCACCCAAATGGCAGCTCACAACTGTCTGTAACTCCAGTTCCTGGGGATCTGATCCCTTCACACAGACAAAACACCAGTGCACATAAGATAGAAAAAGAAAAGATTTATTTGATCTGCAACCTTGAACCTCTTGCCTCAGCCTTCCTATTGCTGAGATTGTGTCTACCACCATAGGATAACTTAAAGTGACTCTTTGATGTGATGTTTTTTAAAGAGGAAGCAATGTACAGATGAGAAGTTCTTCCATATCAATGAGATCCCTGATTGTTTAGTTTCTAGAAGTTAGTGGAAGAAAACATGCTTTTATAAAATCAGTGCTTGCTGCCTTTAGTCCCAGCTCTTGGAAGGCAGAAGCAGGTGGAGCTCTTAAGTTCAAGGCCAGTCTGGGTTACAGAGTTCCAGTACAGCTAGAAGGCCACACAGAGAGAAACTCTTGAAAAGAACCAAAATAGACACATGGATAAGCATACATAATGATAGTGCTTGCTAATCTTTGTAAACTGTGCACTTCCAAGTCTAGGAATAGATTATAAAGAAGGAGTCCATAATTCCAAACACTAGAGGTCATAATGAGAAAGCATATAGAGAGGATAAGTGCTTATTTGATATGTGAATATTGATTATTAAAGCTTGTTCTGGGGTAGGAAGATGGCTCAGTGAGTAAAGTTATTTCTGGGCAAGCATGAGAGCTGTTCGGATCCATAACCCTCTCTAAATGATGAGCACGGAGCATGGCGGCATGCACTTGTGGTCCTAGCACTGGGAGGCAGACAGTTTAGCTGAATCTGAGTTCCAGGTTCGGAGAGAGAGGGAGACCCTTTCTCAAAGTGGAGAGCAGTGGAGGAAGACACCTACCTACCTGTCTGTTGACCTCTGTCCTTCACGTGCATTTGTGTTCAAGCACAGAAAGCTCCTTTCCCTTGAGTTGTCATGGTGCCTCTGTTAAACTGTATTCACTGTATGAATCTGCTTAATATGGATAGAACCGTAGTACAGGCTTGAGCTTTCTAAGATGTTGAGGATTGGTTTGCAGTAGGGTGGAGTGCTGGGGTTCATCCAGAAGGTCTCAGTCGTGCTAGGTATGTGCTCTCCCACAGAGTTATATTCCGAGCCAGGCTGTCAGAGCCTGCAGCGTAAGGGCATCTTTTTGTGTATGATTTCACCCATACTGAGTACTGCATATATTTTTCTTTCATTTTCTTTTATCTTTTGACCAGTCTTAAGTTCTGATTTTATGACTTATCTTTGCCTGTGTAAATATAGATATATATTTAAAATAGCCTTCTCTATCTATTAACCGTAAAGGTCTTGTGATGTTTTGTATTATTTCTCAATAATTTTATTGAAATTTGTTTTGCATATAATGCAGAGATGTAGCAAATTGAAAGTAATAATTAATTGCTTTTATTGATTAGTAGTAGGACAGGTATAGTGACTCGGGTCTTAATCTTAGTACAATGTAGACTGAAGCAGAAGCATGCATTTGAGGCCAGCTTGGTCTTTGTATGGATCTCTGCTCCATAGTGAGATTCTACATCAACCTTCTCCCCTAAAACCCAAAATTAATGATTTCTTTACTAGTGTTGTGAAATGCTATTTCTGCCAAGCTTAATTCTTACATGTGCATACTGACCTGTAAGTTTTACGTTTAATTGTGCAAATTGTGACTTTGATTGCTTTCTAATACCATTCATGTTTGCTATTTCAACTAATCATGGTTATTGTATGCATGCAATTTTATTTTTTTCTCATTATTTTCAGCTTTGTATTTTAATTAAGAGTGCTCATTCCTTTATCATGTCATGGGCCATTTTTCCCCCTGTCATTCATACCCAAGATAAAGTTTAATTAACAAGTTAGATATAATAAATTAATAAATTAATAACAGTTTAATAAGCATATGAAATGTGGTTTTTCTCCCTCTCATATCTTGATTTGCTGTAATAAAATTGGTGGATCCTGGTGACTAAGGATGACTGACTCTGTGAGGGAGAAAAGCCAGGAGGACTGCTTACTAGAAAGACCGCATGGAGCTCAGTGTATACAGTGGCTGGAAGTCTGGCTCAGCCCTTTTAACAGAGAAAATGGTCATTTTTTTACCTTGTGAAAGTGTACCTGTTTTGTTCCTCCCATTAGTAAGAGAGCAGCATCTGAGTAATCTAGGACTACAGGGATCGAGTGAGCAGTGCTGAGGCTGAAAGGGGACAGTGCCAGGTGGGCTGGAGTTCCACTCTGTCCCTTACTGCTGGGGTGGAAAGCGTGTGCAGATGAACAGGTGTGCTGCCTGCGGGGGCAGAGTCCTTAGCTGGTCAGCACCACTTACAGTTTGCTATTGTAGCAGCTGAGGGTTCTTAGGAGTAAGAGGAAATTCAAGGTAGGTTGGAGCCACAATGAAGAAGGCACTTGAATTTCCCTGAAGAGATGATTACACAAGTTCAAAGCGCAGGAAGGAGCAGTGGTGCTGGCTCTTGGTTGCTGAGTGAACCAGAGAGGGAAGGTGGACAAAAGTTCATCTAAACTGCATGCTGGCAGTGGTGGTCTGAGCCGCCCAGGTAGTAGCAATGAAGTGTTGGATGGATTCTTTCTTGGCTCTGAAACCCAGACTGGCCTCTTTGTTGCTGGGCTTACAAGTGTCCACCGCCTTGCTTGTGTGAGGTGAAGTTTCGTTAATACTGTAAAGGTAGTGTGTGTTCATCATAGTTTTGCACCCATTGCTAAAA
Organism: Myodes glareolus; assembly: GCF_982192425.1. Taxonomy (NCBI): domain Eukaryota; kingdom Metazoa; phylum Chordata; class Mammalia; order Rodentia; family Cricetidae; genus Myodes; species Myodes glareolus. The sequence continues at coordinate 62,771,286 of NC_142038.1, forward strand.
GCATAGATCATACCTACAATTCCATTATTCCTTAGCTTTTAACAAGATATGAAGGATGAGATTGTTGTATCCATGCCTGTTTTTGTATCCTGTCTTATTTTGCACTTTTACTGTAAACATTTCCATATAATCACCCCACCCCCTTTCCCTTTTGGTTTTTGGGATGCCCCGAGCTTTGCCCATGCCAACCAAACTCTCCTCCATCTACTCTTATCTTGATTATCACTCTGACTTTAACAGCCAAGTTATAGCCTGTTACATAGTATTTAACTATCTACTTTATTTTTTTGTTTTGTTTTTTGAGACAAAGTTTCTTTGTGTAGTGTTGGTTGTCATTGAACTAGCTCTGTAGATAAGGCTAGCTTTCAGTTCTCTCTGCCTCCTGAGTGCTGGAGTTAAAGGCGTTGCACCACCACTGTCTGACTTCTTTCAGTTTCTTCTTGTTGAAACTATTGGCTGAAATGACATTTAGCAATTAATAAACATTTTGGCGGGTCTATTACATTTAACTTCTTGCTGGTGGAACTTACTGCTCTGAATCTATTTCAGTTTAAATATTTGCTTGTTTGTGATAGTATTGAATTCTTAGGAGAAAAAAAAGTTAGGGCATCAGAAGATACATGGTTTTTATATGTGCATAGGCCACAGAACAAAATCAGCTGTTGTTTCCCAAGCACTAGACCTGTTGTTCTTGACACAGCGTCTCTTACTAGCTTTGTACTTGCCAAGTAGGCTAGGCTGGTTGACTAATGAACATCCGAGGTCTCCCTGTCTCTAATTCCTCAGTGTTGAGATCACGGGTGTGCCTCAACACACTGGCTTATTTTTCATGGGTTCTGGGAACCAGATCCAGTCTTCGTGCTTGCGAGGCCTCCCATTTTTCCAACCCCTTTGGTAGCGTTGAAGTTCATTCTGTTGTCGTTTGTCCTGCTTCTGGAACTCTTTATTTTACAAAACTTGTGCTCTTCACCCAGGAAACAAGTTTCCCATGCTTTCCTTTTACTTAACTATCAGTACCATGGTCTGTGATCTTGACTACTAGAATATTGAAATGTTTGTCTAATTTGCATTACAGCTTCTAGGTCTGTCCTTGCTATAGCGCCTATCAAAAACAGTCTTGTTCTTTTTCCTGGTCTTTAAAGGATTCATTGATTGGCTAGGTCTCTGAGTTCAAGGCCAGCCTGGTCTACATAAGAAAAGGAGTTGGGGGAGAAGAAGGAGGAGACAAAAGAAAGAAAAGTTACGACTGTCAACTCTTGTCAAAATTCAATAGAAAGTAGCTTTGTTGAGCAACCTTTTCTGCCTCTGCATTAGAGGCTGGAATTTTATTGTACACAAACCAGGATTTGAAGGTTTTGAAGACTTGTTCTTTTTGCAGGGAGACCTTAGTTGAATTTTAGCTTTTCTTCTTTATTACTTAGAACTTTTCATTGTACTCTTAACATGCATTAAGTATTCTGCGTTGTTGCTACTCCATCTTGCTCATCCCTTCTCCTGGTTTAACCATTTCTAAAATGTTTTTCCTTTATCTTCTGTCACTATTGCTGACTTGTGTTTGTTTTGCTCTTCTAGAATGGAGTCTTTATTGTCTGGGTGTTAGTGGTGGTGGCTGTGTCCTCATCATTTTGTTGTTGTTCATTGAGATAAGATCTCCCGCTGTAGTACAGGCTGGCCTAAACGTGAGAGTTTCCTGTCTGTCTTCCAAGTGCTGGAATCACAGGCATTTCCCTCCATGTTCAGATTAATATTGAATAGAGTTGGTTTTGTCAGATTGTTTAAGTCTTTTTTTGAAAAAAGGGATTTACTATGACAGGTGCTTAACTGTTATGTAGGATGAATGGAGAGGGAATCAGAAGACAGGAGATCCATTTCAAGACTGGATTTCTGGACTCACCTAGACCTGACTAGAAGTAGATTTTCCCACTGTGTGTTCACTATTGTCTAGTATGCCAGCTGTTGTTATGGTCTGTGGGTTTTTTAACTTTGCGTTGGGGAGCTATAGGAAACATAGGATTCCTTTTAAAAACGACTTGAAATAAGTTAACAAGGATTATGAATATCTGCAATGACTCTAAAATATTCATGCCTTCAGAGCTTAGCAGACACCACGGAGTGTCAGACTTGTTCAGCATGAATGTAAAATACTGTTTAATTAGCTCCTGTGTATTTTCTACAGATGTGAATGTGTGCTTCTTGCTTAGTTGGTTAATTCCTTAGACTTTTGATCGCTACCAGTGCTTCCCGACCCTTCTCTGTATACCCCTCCCCTTCTTGATTTTCCTGGAACTCACTATGTAGACCAGACTGGCCTTGAATTTATAGAGGTCCCTCTGCCTCTGTTTCGTTAGTACTACTTTTACTTTCCTAACCCATAATTGAAGAATTAGGGAATTCAATGGTTTTTGTTTGTTTGTTTTTCAAGACAGGGTTTCTTTGTATAGCCCTGGCTGTCCTGGAACTAGCTCTGTAGACAGGCTGGCGTCGAACTCAAAGAAATGCATCTGCCTCTGCTCCCAAGTGCTAGGATTAAAGGCATGCACCACCCAGCTGAATTCAATCTTTTAAAGTATGTGGTTGATAGACAAGTTATGTCCTTTGAGAAGAAAAAAAAAATCTAAGGATAATTTAAGTAAGCAAAGTAAATTACAAAATATATAATGAATCTTTCATTTCTATTCTTTAGAGAATATTCAAACAAATTTCAATAAAAACATCTTTTTATTACATATTTTTTTTCTTCTAGGCACTGACAATTTTTTTTAGGTTTGTTAGAGCTTTATTTCACATATGTTTACAATTATTTTGATCATACTCTCTCCCTATTACTCTCATCCCTTTTCACACTGAAGAATATGTCTCCCCTGGCAACAATTAACTGGGTCCTGAGTTGTTTTTAGCTCAGTATTAGAGTACTTGCCTAGCATGCATGAGGTTCTGGGATTGGTCCACTGCTATCTCAGCACTATGCGAGTGGGTAAGATATGGGTGTGCGGGGAGGAAGAACAATCACAGTAGAGTAACTATTGGAAATACCCTAACTAGTAGGTGCTATAGCTATATATGAGAAATCTCCCCCCCCCCCCAAATCAAAGGAGAACTGAGGGATTCTAGACAAGGCAAGAAAGAATATAAAGCTAAAGCATCGAAGTCATAATGGCTATAACCTTAGGTCAGGGTACAACAAAGTGAGTCACTTTGTAGTTTGAATTTAATGTGTTATGGTGATATTTTCCCTATGAACAGGATATAGTTATAAAAATGTTTTAAAAGCTGGCAAGATAGCTTAGTTGATAAGGTGCTTGATGCCAAGCCTGATGACCTGAGTTCAGTTCCTCGGACCCACATGCTAGAAGAGAGAACTGACTTCTGCAAGTTGTCCTCTAATCTCCTCAAGTGTATGTACAATACATTAAAGAAAAAAACGTACTAAAAATGTGTATAAAACAGAGTATCGAGAGACCGGTGAGATAACTCAAGAGGTGAAGGCACTTGCTCCCAAGCCCTACCTGAGTTTGGTCCCCAGAACCCATGTGGCGGAAGACAAGAGCTGGCTCCTTCAAGTTATCTATTACCTCTGTACTTGTGCCCTGGTAATGCACCCCCTTCTGGGTGGGTGGGTGGGTGAATGTATGATTAGGCTGGGGTGGGGTGTAGCTTAGTTGGTAAAGTGTTTGCCTAGCATGCATGAAGACGTGAGTTTGATCCCCAACACCACAGCACTAGGGAGGTGGGGGCAGGAGGACCAGAAGCTCCAGATTGTGCTTAGCTACATAGTGAGTTGGAGGCCAGCCTGAGCTATAAGAGACTGCTTCTAAAAATGCAGTTCCCAACGTTTATGGTACACGGGGTTGGATGGGGGGGTTAATTACAAATTTCTTTATATTTTGGCATATAAGTCCTTCAGTGTTCAAGGTATAAAATTTGTATGCTCATAAGAAGTTAATTACAAAATATAGATAGTATAGTTTAAATGTTTCCCCTTGGAGCGAAAGAAGAGTAAAATTTAACAGGAAGGTTGTGTTTGGAAAGATTTTGTTTTTAGTAGATTAAATGTTTCTGGGACTTTGATGGGCATGGCAATCAGACAAAACATTTAGAAATCATTTCTTGATTCTACTTGAATCCATGAAATCTTGCATTTGTATCACTGGGAATCTTATCCAGTTCAGCTGTATAACATCTTTATTGTCCTGTGGTGTGGCATGAAGTGTCAGCTGAATAACCCTGTGAAAGGACCAGCGTTTGCCACTCATGGTGTCTGCTGGTTTTCACAAGTGTCATACATAGGACCTGCTGTAGAAAATGAAATGTGGAATGTAAAATGTAGATTTGTCAGGAACAAGATGCTGTTTGGTTTACTGTCGTAACGTGGGTTTTGTGTGGAAGTTGGGCTTGGGTTGGTAATTTTGAAGTTGAGTAGTAGAACTAGGATGAGGCAAGGGAACAAAGCAATAATGACAGCAGTTAACAGACAGTGCAGTTTTCTTCTACCCTACCTACAAGCAAAGGTGTTGTGTCTTCAGTAGTAGGGTTTTACAGTTTGGTTCTAGTAGGCAGTCAAGACTGATGACAGTAGCTTGTGTTTGAAGGATTTCTCTGACCAATAACTCATGGGGAGGTATTCCAGGGCTGACTGAGATAAATCGTGAACCTCTTAAACAATAATAATTAGGCATTTAAGGTGAGCCTAATGATGTTGCGAGTAATGTGATTTTATAGGTAGAATTTGGTCAGGCTTACTGGCCTATAGTCAGTCTTTGTAGAACAGTCCCCAAATCTCATATTTTAGGTCATGATGAGGGACCCCTAACTGCTTGGGTCAAAGTCTGTTCCATTCATGGCACTTCTGTGAGTCTTGTTCCAACATAAGGTAATGTGCTTGGGAGTTTATAGGAAAAATCAGAATTTCCATGTCACAATGCAGAATTAAGAAACTGGTTGTGATAGGAATTCAGTGTTTATTAAGCCACGGTGTTTTAATTCCAAAGACTATTTTAGTTACTGTACTGTTGAGAAAATAACAAGTGTGTTTAGTTTAGTTTTTTTTTTTTTTGGAGTTAAAAAAAATGTACCTAAGCAACATCAGAAGCATATTATCAAATAATTAAGAAGAGGAGATAGGTAGTTTTTGTTGCCAATTGTTTTGAGAAATACATGTATGCACATACACATTTTCTCTCACAGTTAAGTTGCTTAGAGCTACTTCTGAAAACTCACCCAAGATTAATTTGACCCATGGTTAAGATTTGCTATTTATTAGGTAATGTCAGTCAGGGAAAAGCACTGGTTAAATGTAGCTGTTAGCCAGGTGATGTAGCTAGGATGGTATTGAGCTGAACTAGTAAATATGGGATACTACATAAGCAATGTGAGTGAACTGTCCACAGTATAACTAGAGCCAGGAGCCCTGGCCAGGGCACCAGAGGAAGTGCAGACAGTGCCTTAAAGTAGAGCACTAGGAGAGAGGGCTGGGGACTGAAGGCATTTGTGCCTTCAGGTGCTTGAGGCTATGGAAAGAGAAAAGTTTGGTTTACTTCCATGGGCAGAACCAGGAGCAGTACTATTATTAGTGGTGGGTCTTTGGTCTGACATCTAATTCAACCTTAAATAGTCTTAATTCCCATGAGATTGACACAGTGCTTCACACCCAAGCGTGTTTGCTTCCGTATTGCCTGGTACATTGTTTCAACGTCGGTTAAAAACACAACAGAACACACTGATCACTAAAAGGCAGCCAAGAGAGACAAAGCAAGTATCAGAACCAGACTTAATATTAAAAATAATTAAGCCAGGATTTTAACAAATGATTAGGGTTCTGATGGGTAAAGCAGACACCATGCCAAATTAAGCAGATAATGTAAGAGAGGTAAAAATGGCTCAAATAAAAACAAGATAAAAGAAAAGTTCACCAATTTTTATCGACAGATGACTAACTCGGTAAGAGGACAGCCATGGGTAATTGGTGAGCTTGTGAGAGGCCAATGAGAATTTCTTAAACAAATGCAGAGTAGAAAATAAACGGGAAGACAAAAATGAAACCCATAAATAATACATCCAAGAATGGAGACAGTCTTGTTTCTTGCCTGGAACACCAGAAGAAAAAAGTAGGAGAAATGTGAAGCCGCAATGACTTAATGATTTCCAGAATGAGTGGTAGAAACCCACCCCTAATCTAGGGAAACTAGAATGTCCAGCAAGCTTAAGAAAACCAAGTGCAGTTTAAACCTAGACAGATCCTGCTTATATTGCAGCACCAGCAAGAAAACCTGGAAAGAAACCAGAGGAGGAAATGCATGCAACAAAGAAAGGAGGCAGTGGACTTTGCAGAGTTGTTGAGGCAAGGTGTGACTCCAGTAATGATGCCTAGTGTTCAGGAAAGCTATGTTCAAAAATGTTGAGAGACCCACTGACCTGGGGTTTTCTGTCAAAAAACATTTGAGCAAAGAAAGTAGTGAGTTTGCTGTTAGAGGTGATGGAGTGATGAGATGAAGTAACAAGGATATGGAAAAATTGGATCCAGTGTTGACGTGAGTGAGATCTGTATGACTGACTCAGAGGGCAGCTTTGTGCAGAAATTCCCTCTTGGTGCTTAACTCGTGGTATCAGCATGTGGAGGATACAACAGAAATGTAGTATAGATCATTTTACAAAATTTTTATTCCAAACATGAGCCTAGATTCATCTTTCTGGCATCTTTGTTAAAAGCTGTGAAACAAGATTCTGTGGGCATCCTGTTTAGATGTCATACTACACGACATTTGAAAATCTCAAGGTAATATAGTAGCAACAATATGGTACATGTTACATAAAATGCACTAAGGGAGAGACTAAAAGGGACACAAAAATATTTAAAGCTAACAAATGTCAGCTTCATCTAGTCATCACTGTAGAAGCAGGGCAGTTCTGTAAGTTGCATCCTGCTTTTGAGGTTGCCTGGTTACTGAAGAAGTCGTCAGTGTTGTACGCTGCCTGTCAACCCCTGGCCACCCTTTTTATTCTTTTTTTCTGTAAAACTTAATGTCTGTGTAGGAGACAGTGGTGACTCTGCTGCTGAAAAGAAAGAAAAAAGTCACAGGTGTTTAATGACAGGCCTATTGGTCCAAGTCATAGTTGTCTCCTTGGCTCTTGAGTTGGGCGTCAGGACTGCTAACCCTTTTCAGTAGGCAGTCCTGTAGGTGATTTAGGGCTTTTTGCTTGGAAAAATATTCAGAATACCCATAAAATTAATTCCAGGTCTCAAGAAACAAATTGGCATAGTGGGCAAGCGTAAGAACTGAACCAGTCTGTATAGAGTTGTGTTTCCTTTTCTTCAGCTGTCAGGTTTTTTTTTTTTTTAAATAAGCAATCCATTTTTTATTCACTTTTTTGGTGAATCTTCTAAGGGAAATTTTATTTTCAATCCCAGTTTTAATTTCTGAAAATGGGTAGGTATAAATAAGGTTACATTATCATGGTGTGAGTTTGTCTAGCCCAGGTATAATTAATCTCCATTGTAGTTTGTTTCTTCCTTTTTTTTTTTTTCCTCCCACCATAGTTCTCTTTCTCCTTTCCTTTCCTCTCATCTCCTCTTCTTAGCTTTCCTCATTTTCTACTTTAACGTGGGTACTTGGGGGAAACTTTACTTGGTCAGAGTCAGGCAAGACAGCCGTACTAAACACTAGTTAGTCCCCAAACTACCAGTTGTCGGGTTTGAGTCAAGATTCTTACTGGTTGTGACTTAGTTTCATCGTCTGTAACATGTAGTCTCCACCTTAGCGATTAAATGGAGTGTTTAGAATAATGACTGGTGTTTTAGGTTTGGGCTAGAGTGTGCTCAATGAAATATGTTGAGTCCATAACAGAATTTTTAAGTGATCAGATATCAGCTTAATGATACACGCACAGAAAACTACAGAGATGACCTGCCTGGATATTCATGTATCTGACCCTTCTGAAATTCTATGGAAACAATGTTCCATTTTCTCCATCTTTAAGAAATTTTGTGGAGAAAGTCTTTGATGATTGTGCTAGGATGTTACTGTTCTGAAAGAGTATAGATGCTTATGTTGGTTATTGCCAATCTTGTCATGTTATTCTTAAATAACAGTAGAGATAGCAGTTGCAAAGGGGAGGAACGGACTGGTGTAAGCCTGTTTTCATAGCATTCTGAAATCTGTTCAAGTTGCTTCCAACAGGTCACAAAACCAGCTCACAGGAATCAGCTTTGGGGTTCCTGGTTTGGTGTAGTATTATTTATAACACAGCAGAAGTGTCCCAAGAAGTGGGTGGGGTTTTAATAGGCAGGTTCTTCTCACTGCTGAGCCTTCTTGGCATCTGGGGGATTCAGTGGAAATTCTCCACTTTTTGTTTTTAGGGTTTTTTTCATTTGTTTTCTAAGAAAAAATGTATTTTATTTAGTTACATCTCGAGACCAGATATCACTAGTTCAGGCCAGCCTCATTCCTGCCTTACTCCTCCCAAGTCCCAAAAGCACACACATGTGCTACCACATCCAATTCTCTTGTGGATTTTTGTTTGTTTAGTCTTGTCACAATTTGTATGAAGAGGGAGGGCAGGAGTAGGAGCATCTTTAAGAAAAGGTGATTCCATGTACAAGTCAAAAAACATTTAAGCCAGCCAGGCAGTGTTGATGCATGCCTTTAATCCCAGTACTCAGGAGTCAGAGGCAGGCAGAGTTTGAGGCCAGCCTGGTCTACGAAGCAAGTCCCAGGACAACCAAGGCTACACAGAGAAACCCTGTATGGGAAAACAAGAACAAGAAACACTTTAAACAGTAAGAGTTTTAGAACAGCTGTATGAGACCTAAAATAACATTTTTTCCTCACCTCTTAAGAAAGGGTCTCCAGAACTCTGTAGCCCAGGCTGGCCTGGTACTACTGTATAGACCAGGCTAGTTTTGAATTTTAGGCTGCTTTGCCTGTGCCATCTAAGTGCTGGGATTATAGTGTGCGTGACCACACCCAGTCTGGGAAATTTATTCTAGCTCAGTGCTTCTCGGCCTGGGGGTCACCTAAGACCACTGGAAAGCATATTTACATTAAAATTCATAATAGCGAAAGTATAGTAATGAGGTAGCAATGAAAATAATTTTATGGTTGGGAGTCACCACAGCAAGAGGAACTATTAAAGTGTCCAGCGTTAGGGAGACTGAGAACTCCTGTGAATCTAGTTGCTTGTTTTGAGCTAATTCAGATGCTACCACAGAATGTTAATCACATAGCACTTCCTGATTTGAAAGTTCAAGGTTCTTTAAGCATCATGGATCTGTAAGACAGATGCCCTTATTTTCTAAAGAGAACATGGGGACTTGGATAATCAGGTAGAAGATTAGGGTGGCAACGATTTATCTCAAGTCTCCTGGCTTCATGACCCATTGCTCTGCTTTCTACCATAAGAAAAGTTGACTCAGGAAAACTCCTCTCCAGTACAAGTGTGGAGCTTGGAAACAATCCAGTACTATTTAGAGTTAGAACAAATGAGCTTTGAAAAGTGAGCACAGTGCATAGGAAATCCGTGGAGACTGGAGTAGGCAGTATTGGTGGCTGTATTTGATCAAGATAGAGTTTATGAGGTCTGGGATATCCAGTATATAGTAGGCATTGGCTGCAGAGATCTAGTTAAGGCTGATCACATCATCTAAGGGACAGGTGTGAGCCCAGGCCTTCAGCATGATAGAAACTTTAAATCTGAACTTTAACTCAGTGGTACAACATGGCAAGATGAAGGCTCCTGCTGTCACTCTGGCTGGCCTAGAACTCTCTGTGTACATTAGGTCTTAAATTCACAGAGCTCACCTGCTACCCCTACTTGGGTGCAGGGACTAAAGATTCCACTGTACCTGAGTGTACTTCAATATTTAAAACCAGCTATCCAGGGCTGGAGAGATGGCTCAGTGATTAAGAGCACTGCCTGCTCTTCCAAAGGTCCTGAGTTCAATTCCCAGCAGCCACATGGTGGTTCACAACCACCTGAAATGAGATCTAGTGCCCTCTTATGGCCTGCAAGCATACATGCAGGCAGACCACTGTATGCTTAATAAATAAATCTAAAAACCAACAACAAAAAACAGCTATCCAATCGGTAAAATAAGATAAAATGGAAAAGAGTAGAATTTGTAGAAAAAAGGATTCAGGTTGTTTTTCTTTGGTTAAGGTCACTCTGGGGGTTGGAGCCTAGGCTACACAGTGAAATTATCAAAGAAACAGCAAGATGTTCTGGTAGTTCATTGTGCCTTTCCCTCTTTCAAATACAATGTTTGACCTGTTACTGATGAGTGAACCCAGGGCTTTGCATGCTAAGCAAGCACTCTACCAGTGAGGTACACCGTTAACCCCCTCCAAAATTGATGTTTAGAAGTATGTAGTTAGAAATCTATTCCCCTGCTTCTAAATGTTTTGTGTATACCACTCAGCTGCCATAGTGATATGTACCTTTGGTATTCTAAGACTGTGTCCTTGGCAAGTAAAGAGTTAGTCCTTGGACTGTAGGGCCCTTGAAATGCCTGTTAGTGCAGCTTGGCATCATAATTGGTTGGAAAGGCAAGAATGTTGTTACCTGTGATGTCTGTAGCTATCTGGTGCTTTGCAGCTAATGTGCCTAGTTCTCTTAGACACCCCCACCCCATTTCCTAAGTGCTGTGGGTCATAGTAATCTGACAAACCCGCTGCCCTGCCTGGTAATTCTACTTCTACAGAGGAAACTTAGAAGTACCAAGACTACAATATTTTAGGCATCAGAAATGTAGGCAAGTGGCTCACAATTTTGGCTGCTAGCATCATTTGGGAAGCTTTTACAAAATTCATATGATCTAGACCCCTTTTCAGATATTCGGAGATACTGATGTGTAGTGGGCCCAATAGTTTTCTTTTACAAGTCAAGTGGGTTCTTAGAAATCCCTAAGGAGAATGAGGTGTGCAGCTAGCACTGAGATACACTGAAGAGGGGTTCTGATGCTTACTGTTTTGTTCTCACTTCAGGCCTTTGTTGGCTAAAGGAATGTGGAAATTTCCATGTGATATCCTGGGGAATTTAACTGAGGATGTCAAACCTTCATTTAGAATGAGAAATACCTGCCACAGACAGTGATCTCTTCTGCTAAACCAAATGATCTTCATTGACCTCTAGTCTCTCATTCCTTGGGGTACTGGTTGCTAGCCTTTTTAAACCTGTTTTCTGGTGCCCAGTTTGGTGAGCTGTGTAACCCATTTGAAGTTAAATGTTTTAAAATATATAGAAGAAAATGTGTATCATTACTTCAAGTTGCATTCAAGTGCGGCTATCAGAATTTCAGAGTGTATAATAATGTGTCACTTATTAGTAACAGTGGGAGTGTAGTCATGACCTTAATTTTAATTTTAAAGCAGTAATAAATGGAGATAGTAAGAAAAGATGCTGGGGCTGGATTGTAGCTCCATTGGTAGAGTGCTTGCCTAGTGTACACAGAGCCTGAGTTCTTCTCCAGCAGCACAGAACCTGAATGTGCTGGTGCATGCTGTCATCCCAGCACTCAGGAGGTGGAGACAGCGGGTCATCCTCAGCTACACAGTGGACCATGGTCAGCTGTGGTTACATGGAACCATCACCAGTAGAACTATAATGTATTATGAAGCAGCTGGTTTGTATTGGAGACAAAGTCCCAGTTTACTGATAATGCTGCAGTAGTTTATTACCAGCAGTCACAGAAAAGAATTTGAAGTTTCAATTTAAGAAAACATAATTTTTTGATACATAGTAGTGTGTTTCATTATGTTGTTTTCATGCATGGATTTAATACACTTTTATTCAACCCCTTTATTGCCTCTGTAGTCTTTTTGACTAAAACTCACAGTGGAATGTTCTTTTATTTGGCATTAACTGAATAATACACTCTCTGCAGAGATCAGTAGAAAACTAGATTGCTTTTACGTCATGAAAGCTAACAAGAGTGGTTTGTTGTTACAGGAATATAAGCGCAAGTTAGCCAGAGTTTCCCTGGTTCGCAAAGAACTCAGAGCCCGGATCCAGAGCCTGCCAGACTTATCTCGCCTGCCCAATGTCACTGGCAGTCACGTGCACCTGCCCTTTGCTGGGGACATCTACAGTGAAGATTGATGGCCAGTCTCTTCCAAGGCCAGGACTTTGCCAGACGTGGAGACAGGTTAGGTGAATAGTCCTGCAGAGTTATTTTTGTATGTTTTCAGAGAATGGTACAAGAAATGACAAGGAATTATAAAATGGTTTAAATGTTGGTTTGTTTACTCTTTTATTAGTGAGTTAACATGACTTAGTTAAAACCAAGTGATTTCTGTGTATTAATGAGCCTAAAATAGTACTTATTTTCAAAAGATCTTTTTGTAAGTTTTGTTTTTTGATGTTTTTTTGAGGCCTTGTGAGAAATTCCATGTTTCTGTTTCTTCATGTATTTTCAATTGTTTTTCTTTATTTTTTTTTTCAGTATCTAATCACTGTACACTATCTAATTCCTAAGAGAAGAACTGATCAAGAGCTGATGTGAGACTGTATTATGGTATTGTTAGGACTTGATTATAGAGACTAAATGTTTCAACCTCACCTTTACCCTTTTTACCACCCAAATATTGGTTCTCTGTGTCCTCATGCCTTTGAATTTTTTATTTCCTAGAGGTCAGTAACTTAACCCTAGACATGGGTGCCACATGGAGGGTCAGATTACAGCCTATGGAGCGTTTTTTCCATAGCACTGCAGTAACTCCACCCCGAAGGCCAGCCCAGGATAAAGGCCTGCTCAGTAGACTCCCTTGATTACTGTAGAGCTAAGTGCATTCAGTGCTTTGAGGACGATGTAAGTTTTGACGTCCTATCAAGAGTACAGCTGACCGCTTCTCTCAGGTCGGTCATCATGTGTCATTGGTCCCTTTAACAAAACACCAGCTGTGGGGAGTAAAGGAGACATCAGAAAGTGACATGCTTATTCCCTCGTCCATATAATGTAAAATAGCATTTAGCTTAAGTAGCTCAAGAACTCAGTATCCATAATACTCAGTTAAGCAGCCTGAAACATTTTATTTCCTTAAAGTTTTTGAATAACTATATATTTGGGAATTAAGCAATGCTACTACAGGGTAGATCTGGTGAATTTTATACTTGTATGTTTACAGATGTACATATAAAACAAATGTACCTTTACTCGGTCCTGGTGTGTTAGAGCAGGTGCATGCTCTCCAACTTTCTTTTAAGTTACATTGTGAACCTGTAGGTTTGTATTTGATAATGAGAGGGGACTGTTTTTCTCCTTCATTGCTTTGCATTTCTCATTGTAATCAGAGTCAAACTAGTTAGTTAATAGAACACCTTTTAAGTTTCACGGGCCAATTATATCTTGCTACTCTGAATGGCTTCACTGTTTCTTTCTCAGTATTAAGAGATTATAGTTGAATTACATGTGAAGGGTGACAGGTAATTTATCTTCAATAGAGTCAGTAGGTTGGGAAACAGTGCTTTTAACAATCTGACCTCTCTCCAAGCAGTTCTGTGTATAGATAGCATCATCCATCCCCTGCACATCCTAGCTTCCAGTGCTTTAGACAGCTTTTGGGAGTTAGGACACATTTCCTTATAGAAGCTATAGCAGGTTCCCTGTGCACACCACTGAAGCTCAGCTGGGAGCCAAATCCACTTGACCACAGATGTACTTAACCTGTGCTGTGGCTGAGGAGTGGCTCATGGCACATCCTGAGCAGCGTTTGTCTGTCACAGGAAGGGGTTTGTGTGTGGCAGCCAGACTCTGCCCTGACAGTAGGGTGTCTGCCAGTGCTGCTGTCTTTTCCCTAGGTGTAGGGATCGAAGAAAAGATTCAGCAAAGGAGGGTGGACAGATGCACATTTCACACCCTGGTTATGCCTGTTTTGAAAGTATGCCAAGTAAGTTAGTTTTTGTTGTTTTTGATGTTTTTGGAAGCAGAAGTTTTGTGTGTTAACTTATTTTCAGTATCTTGAACTTATTTATGATTTGCTGACATGGTGATTTATCCATCTAAAGTAGATACTTTTTTCCATTTAAAACTAATTTATAAACGGTGTACTCTTGGGAAGATACAAAATCTTTTAGAAGTTTGCTGAAATATTTTCACCATGAAGACAGACTTAGATACTCTTTTGATGCCAGTATCTGATCTAAATATTTATGATAAAATGTATTATTTTTTTAAAGAGCTTGATGAGATCTGTGATAAATGCTAGTACTTAAAACCTGAGTCCCACAAACTGTACAGTATGTTCTAGAAGTAAGTTTTCCAGCCTTACAGTAGTTAACATGGTAAGCCTTAGGAGATAGTCTAAGCTGGGTGTGGTGGTGCACACCTTTAATAGAAGTAGGATCTCTGTGAGTTTAAGGCCAGCCTGTTTGTTCTACAGAGCTCTCTGTAGTGAGATTCGTGCCATTAGTTTCATGGTGAGACCCTGCCTTAAAAGAAAAAGGAAGGAAGGAAGACAGACAAACAAACAGGTTTAGGTGAGGGTACAAAATACCGAACTCTAAATCATGCACATTTTCTCTACCATGCATCTAAGGTGTGAGAGCCTGGCCTGGCCCTCAGGGCAAAGTGAGTCACATTTACAGCAAGGCCCTGTGCTGTGAATGGACACCCTCCTCTTTTCTCCACAAACAGTGCAGAGAGCTGTCTGCAGTGGCAGTTTGAACAGATTCCTGGTGCCTCTCTGCTCCTGCAACACTACAGTAAGTAAAAGAACCACAGGGGGAGCTGGGAGCCTGGAAAGGAGCTGTGCTCTGCGCCAGCCTTCCCTGAGGAAAGCCACCCCTGCAGGTGTGTGATAGTGCTCCGCAGCATTCTGAATCAGAGCTAATCTTTAAGAAATCCCTTAGAATCAACAAAAGCTAGGATGATCCAGCCATCATGATTTTCAGAGTTCAAAGAATGTGGTTGGTCCGCTGTCACTGTCACGTGAGCAGTGTCACGGTGTGTGTTCCTGGACTGGTCTGAGGAGTCTGGAGAGGACAAGGACAGTGACTGGGAGGCACGAGGCCTTCCTGAATTCCCACTCTGATGGACGGGATGTGAAGTAACACAAAACCCTACTTTACCATCTGGTAGGAGTTAGTCCTAAAGATGAGCCGTGCTTCCCAGGTGTGCTCTACAAAGTTGCTAACAGTGTGGACTCGGCTCTCCTGTACAGAAAGGGAACATGTGTCACTTAATGGATGTGGTTATACAGAGCTTTTGTTGCCATCTACAGTCAGTCTGAGGTGACAGGGGCACATGGGAAGAGGATTCTCCCTGTCTTTTACAAACCCTTTAGCTGTATCTGATGACAGTATAAGATACTAATAAAGTTTTATGTTCTTTTTGAAGAGTTTTTGTGCGTGTGATTTCTTTTTTTTCTTTTCCTTTTTTTGGTTTTTTTGTTTTGTTTTGTTTTGTTTTGGTGAATCCAGTTGATTGCATAAAGGACAGAAAGGCTTGGAGCTAAAGGGAGGGAGTTGGCAAAGTCCTGGAAGTGTCAGTGAAGCAGAAACTATAAAAAGGGGTCTCTGTACTTGGTCAGTAGTCCAGACTTGTAGGACTATCAGTATTACTACGTCATTTGTTAAGTTGCAGATGGCTGAGTGCCAAAATCTTATCTCAAATATTTAAGCAGGGGTTGGGGAAATAGCTCAGTGGGTAAGAGCCATTGCAGTATAAACATGAGGACCTAAGTTTGGTTTCCCAGTGCCTGAATAAAAAGCTGGGCATGGTTACAAGTGCCAGTCCTGGGGTGGAGACAGGCAGATTCCAGGAGCTCCCTGGCCGGCTAGGATAGCCAGAATAGCTTCAGGTTTAGTGAGAGACCCTATCTCAAGACACAGAGAGCAACAGAGAAAGAAACCAGTGTCCTGTTCTAGCCTCAGCTTGGGCACATGTACCATGCATACACACACACGAAAATAGTTTAGGAATTATGGGTAATTATGAAGTACAGTCTTTACAGTTCATCACATAGTTGGCTCCTTTTGGGGCAGGGAAGAGCCATTTGATACATGCCAGCACTAGCACAGTGCTCTCAGGTGGACTTCCTGGAGTATAGGCTTCCTGGGACTCCTGAGTTAACGTTTGTGGTGCTAGGGATCACAATCAGGGCCCCTGATGCTAGGTGTGTGCTGTAGTGGTAGTTATACCACTCGTTTTCATGCTTTGGATTTAATGTAAAATTGGGAAATACTAGAAATCTGTGTTGACAAGAGTTTTGATAAGCCTCGGCTGTGGCTGGGAATGTGGTTCAATTGTAGAAGGCTTGTAAGTAAGACTACGGCCCTGGTTAGATCTCTGACATAACACACATACCACTCACACACACGACTTAGTTGAAGTTACTAGAAAAGGTCAAACTGTCCTATTTTTGCACTCTGGAAAGTTGGGGAAATACGGTCCTCTGGCTAGTGCCCTTTCCCCCATTCTTACATGGCACTTGGCCACTTCATCTGAATTCATGTGCTTCCTGTTCGCATTACTCGAGTAGAATGTAGGTTTTATAAACTACAGAATCCATAGCCACATGTTCTGCCTCAGAATCCCATGCCAGAGACTGCAAAGAGTCAGGCCCGGTGTACATGTAAGGGACCCCAAGGGTTTGCATGACAACTCTGCACCTTCCCAGTTCTCCTTCACATTTTATTATTGTTAATATTAATATCTAACCTGCAGTTCACCGAACCAGCTCTGCCTTGCCCTGTTCTTTTTCCCTTTGGTTTGGTTTTGTTTGTTTGCTAGGCTGTCTCACAGACACCTAAGCTGGCCTGGGGATAGGGTCTCGCTGCCTCAGCCTGCTCGGTGCTCACATTGATTTGGACTGTCCTTGATTGCACTTCTTAACCTGTTCATTCTGTTTCCAGCCAGACCTGTCTTGTCTCTTTCCTTCATTGTTCCCTTTGTCTATTCACTGTTTCTTCTTCTGGCTTCTCTATTCTAATATCGATTGCTGGACTTGCTCTGTTTATTTCCTAACAATCCCCACCTTTAAATCTTAGATTACATGAGACTGTCCCCAGTCCTTTACTCCCTCCCAGGTTAGGAAAGCTGAAAATCAACTTTAAAATTTTATTTGCCAGGCGGTGGTGGTGCATGCCTTTAATCCCAGCACTTGGAGGCAGAAGTAGGCAGATCTCTGAGTTTGAGGCCAGCCTGGTCTACAAGAGCTAGTTCCAGGACAGCTAAGACTGTTACATAGAGGAAAAACCTATTGAAAAACCAAAATATGAATGAATGAATGTATTAAAGAATTTATGTATCTATCATCCATCCATCTATCTGTCTGTCTGTCTATTGTGGGATTATAGGTGTGTACTAGCACGGCAGCTAGAGTGAACTGCTGATGGAGATGATTTCAAGTGATGTTTGATGGAGTTTTTGAGGCACACAGATTACTACTCAGCTGCTCTTATGTCTTCAAATGTCTAAAAGCAAGTGGGAATGGAATAATAACAATTTTCAGAATTTTATTTTTCTAAGCTAGGGGCATATTAGATCAGAATCATTAGCCTTGGCCAAGAACTTGTTCTTAGTGCAAACTATTGGGCCCAGGTTTACAATATCCAAGATTAGGTGTATGCACCTCTTAAAAAATTCCTAGATAATTAAAATTTTTAAAAAACATTTTTTAAAGAACATTTTGTTCTTTTATATGTGTGTATGTGTGTGCGTACAGATATGTACATGTACCTGCAGGTCAGGGGTTTTTAATGCCCCTAAAGCTGGAGTTATAGGCAGTGTGAATTGTCTGAAGTTGGTGTTTGGAACACAACGCAGGTCCTCTGCAAGACCAGTAACCTCTTAATCGTTGAGCCATCTCTCCAGCCCCTGGACATCCTATCTTAAGCATCCGCCAGTGCTCCTAATCTCTTGGTAAAGTGGGCTATGTAACAAACTTTAGAATTACCACATTTGAGTTGTGCTTCATGGAAAAACACAAAACTTGAATTTTGAGTTAATTTAAATAATTGTGATTCAGAACCATTAGCTAATCCAGATATAGCTAGAAATACTGCTCTATTCAGTTAATTCTGTCTTCCTGTGTGTGTGCTATTGAGAACAGAACCCAGTACCTTGCCCATGATAGTAGTCACTCACTCTGCCACCAAGCAATATCTCAGTTTCTTTGTTCACCAGATAAAACTTTACCTTACTTATGGAAGTACAAGTTGAAGGAGGAATTTAAAAGTCATATATTAATATATGGCTTTCCCCAAATAATAATGTCTTTTTTTACTATTGCTTGTTGTCACAGAGTCTCACTATATTGTTCAGGCTGGCCTTGAACTCACAGCCTTCCTGAGTTCTGGGATTATAGGTATGCACCACCATGTCCAGCAAATTCTTTCTGAGACCAAGCTGTTAAATCACTCCCAGTGCTATTGTGTAATCTCATTGTATTCACTATACTGCCATAAATAGGGGAGTGGAGCTTTGGCTGTGGTTTTCAGACCTGAGCTGCAGTTAACACTTTTCATCTGGTTTTGAGCTGGTATTTGAGTGTTGTAGGGCCTCGGGTGAGCTTCCCGGCCAGTTCGTCATGTACCTGTCTATTGGCATAGACGCCCAAGATAGCAACAAATGTTTAGCTTTCTTTGTTTGAGGAGCTAGTTTAAATGTCTTTACTAGCATTGAGGAAGACAGACAACAGTTGTCAGCCCCTGCCTCTTTGCTTCCTTTTATGCCCATTAATGGGATAGAACAGTAAAATTTTAAATCAGTAGCATAAAACAAGGTCTTTAAGTAATACACACTTTAAAGCATACCACTTAATAACAGTATTTAGAGGAATGTCTTACAATTTAGGAAAGAATTTTCATTATGGATTTTTTAGATGTATTTACGTATTAGTGTTTGCTTGTTTGTATGTCCGTGTACTAAGTGCATGCCTAATGCCCAGGGGGATCAAAAGAGGGCACCTGATCTCCTGGAACTGGAGTTCTGGATGGTTGTGAGGCACCATATAGGTGCTGGCAAACCTGGGCCCTCTGCAAGGGCAGTAAGTGCTCTTATCACAGCACTGTCTCTCTACTTTTCCTGTGGTTATACACATACCACTTGTAGTAGTTGGCCCTCCCCTTCCACCATGTGGGTCCTAGGGATTAAACTCAGGCCATCGTCTGGCGGTAAGTGCTTCTACTTCCTGGTCATCCTTCCAGCCCTCTTGGAATATTTTTAATGTCTTTATAGTCAGTGAAGTAATCACTTTTTCAAATAAACCAGTGTGGTAGGCATGCAATTTTAGATGTTACTCGGCCATATGCAAAATAAAACATTTATGAGGTCTATTTTTGGCAGTTAATGACCTGAATATTCCAGTGCTTGTTATCTGTCATTTCAGAGACTTTAGTTTCTTATAAAGCTGTAGATATTCATCAGACATCATTTGTTTAAAATATTATGCTTTTTTTTTTGCTTTAATTTCTGACTTTGTCACACTGTGTACCGTGTGGATTTAGACCATATTTATGATACCATACTACATTACACTAAAAGTTTTGATTTTTTTTTTTTTAATTTTTTGTTTTTTCAAAACAGGGTTTCTCTGTAGCTTTGAAGCCTGCCCTGGAACTAGCTCTTGTAGACCAGGCTGGCCTCAAACTAACAGATTATCAGCCTACCTCTGTTTCCTGAGTGCTGGGATTAAAGGCGTGCGCCACCACTGCCTGGCCTAAATTTTGAAAATATTTTTTAAAATACAGGCTTTTTTTTTGTATGCTGCTGAAAGAAATCGTCATTTGTATTTTATGTTGAAAGATCTTTGTTTCCTTCTGAAATAAATGACAATAAAAACTGTTAAAAATGAAATAAATGCTACCATTCAAAATCCACTATACCTTTATTGTAAGAACTGTCATAGTTTCTTAAACCCCAACCCTTTATTACATTGACTCTTTGTATGGGGGGGGGGGGGGGTACTCATGTGCATGCCAGAAAACAACTGGCATCTCTCTGGTCTGGTCTTTTGTATTTGATCTTCACATTTACCCAGGGAAGTCCCAGTCACTTGATTTGATGAGGCATTTTCTGCATAAGCACCAAAGGATGCCAAGAGCTTGGTTTTGGACCGAGTTTCCATGTGCTCAAATATTTAAGTGAAGACAAAAGCTCAGAACCTGCACTAGGCAGTCCTTTTCAAAGGCGTTCTCCTCACAGAGAAGATAAGAAGTGCCTGAAGTCCAGCTTTGGGTTCCTCTCAGATGCACTCTGACTAAGCAGCACTTTTAGTTGAGAGAAGTGTTTCTTTCTTTTGCTCCCACTCCTTGAGGAGCAAACAGGTGTTGACTGCCCAGATGCGGGTGTTCTGAAACGAGAGAATGACTACTGTTAACACATTGCCAAAGGACAAACGTTCTGTAGAGAATTCCTCCCAGCATCTTCTACTTGGCAAACCACATGAATTTCAGCTCTCTATGGGCACTGGCTGTCCTCATCATAGTAATTCTCATTAACAACAATGAAAACCTCTTAGAATATCAGATTCTGACACCATTTAGGCGCACTGGATGGTTCTAGAAAGATAAACTGGGAGGTAATGTTATCAGGCTGAGCTCTCTTTACACCTGACTGCAGGATTCATGACAATTCTAAGTGAGAACTTTAAAACATTCTCTCCTTACAACTGAAGACCACGCCATTCCCCAACAGTGAAAGGCTTGGGAGGCACCATTCCACCATGTCTCCCCATTAGAATGGCAGTGCCACAGACAGGCACCAGCCTAGTAGGTCCATATTCTGGTACTTTTAGGTAGTGCCAGGTGCATATGGCACACTCCACAGACATCCACAGAAGAAGCCATTCACCATCTAGTATGAGTCTTCGTGTGGGTGCTGGGGATCTGAGCTCAGGTCTTTGTGCTCACTGACTACCAACTGACCCCTGTCCCCAGTACCCCAGATACAATCAAATTGTTTTAAATATGCCACATTTTCTTTTATCCCTATTTATACAAAAGTGACATTTTCTGTTGAATTCTTACACAAATACTGACTAAAATCAATAATATACATAAAAGTGGACTTGACTCAGTATCATAAACTTCAAACTCAATAGAAATGTCAAACATTGAACACAAATAACTCAGTACTTGCTAGATTTTGTTGTTTATGCTCAAGATATTTCAGGTTTTTTTGTAAGAAAATACTCTAAATTCTTCCCACAGTATCTTTGGAGTTGCATGTATGAGTACACAGTGACAGAGTACTGAGGAGTCCTAAAATGAAAACTCGCCATCTCTGGCAGATCTCTATTCAGTTAGAGTCCAACAAGCATTTGTGACAAAGGAAAGTGGTACAGTTTGGAGACGTGTGAGGGCTTCAGGTTTGGTGGCACGGAGTAAGCCAAGGACACAATGGGCTGGCAGGAGCCGGCCTGGGAAGCCATGATCACATATTTGACCCGTGCCACAGAGTCACGGTTAAATGCTGCTGACAGAGCTGCATGTCAGCCAGGTCTTCATCAGGAGATCACTGCCGTAATCCTCACAAAAAGTCACTGAGGACCTCACCTCGCCCAGGACAGCAGCAGCAGGAAAGAACAGGTAGAAACTGGTAACAGAGACTAAGGTTAAACCAAAAAAAAAAAAAGAGCTAGGCAGTGTTGGCACACGCCTTTAATCCCAGCACTTGGGAGGCAGAGGAAGGTGGATCTCTGTGAGTTCAAGGTCAGCGTGGTCTACAAAGTGAATTCCAAGACAGGTTCCAAAGCAACATAGAGAAACCCTGTCTCGAAAAACCAAAAAAGAAAAAAAAGAAAATTTGCCAAGGCCTGTAACACACGGAGTACTCAAGAGTGCACATTAAGTTATATTTCATACTTCATAGCACCTTACAAATTAAGGAATTAAGGTACCTGAAAGTCGAGGGGCTTTTGCCTTTGGAATCAGACATCTTATGACTTGGGTGTGTGGAGCCTGGGGTATTTCTCTTTGGTGTTTTCAGGTTGACTTTGTTTGTAGCAGTGGCAGCGTTGCTCTTCAGCGCTGACAGGAAGCTTCTACTTTTGCCATAGTGTTTCACTGTTCTGTTGCATGTTCTACAGGTAACCAGCTACCACAAAAAGAAGTTGATGCCATGAGTTCTCTGGTAATGTAACTCAGTAAACCACTGGTATCCTCAGGTTCTCTGTCAGTATGACAGAAGCAAGTTAGCACAGAGGCTACCCCCAGTCTACCAGGAGGAATCTGACAAGACAAATTAAAAACAACAGAATTGCTAATAAGAGGGTATTGGCTAAATATTTATATTTAAAATGCTATACAAAGACCTATAGGCAACTAAGAAATGTGGAAAGCAGGAGGAATAGTCTTCTCCAGGGAAGAGCACACCAACTGGCTATCTAATACTAAATGCCCAGCCTTGAAAATGTACATACACATAGCCTTATACAGACTGAGCAGGTTCTATTTAGGAATATATATGTCCATAATATACATATATGCATGTAACAAACAAAAAAAGAGGCCATGAATTTGAAAGAGCAATAGGGTACATGGGAGGTATGGAAGGAGGAAAGGGAACGGGGAAATGGTACATCTCAAAATAAGATAATTTTAAATAAGCTGTACTTCTTCAACATGAAGCTGGTTTGTGTGGGAACTGGGCATTGGAGACCAGACACTAACATCTGGCTAGTCTTTGTAACAGCAGTAAAGACTGACTATCTCCTTTAGGGTATATTTTAGATTTTTTTCCCCCAATATAACATGGCAGATCGCTGACATTTTAAGTAGTGCCTTAAGATCCATAGTGATTCTGTAAATGTTGGTATGACTATAAAAACCTTTCGGTTTCCATCATTGCTTCTAGAAGTTAACTCTTATAGGTTCAGATTTAATATTTATTTTTGTTTTATATATATGGATGTTTGCCCATACGAATATATGTGCACCATGTACATGACTGGTCCCATGAAGAGGCCAAGATGGTATAAAAGGTTATGTTGATTATAGGCATGGCTGTTGGGAACTAAACAAGCAGCACATGCTTTTAGCTGCTGAGCCATCTCTCCAGCCCCAGTAGATGTATTGTTAAGACATGGTCTACTTGGTACTTAAATGCCTTTTCTACATAGCTCATGTCTCAGCAGAATGTAAATCTGAGGTACTTAGATTTCAAACAGACAAAAATGCAAATGAAGATCTGTGGTGGTTTGAGTGAGAACAGCCCCATAGGTTCACGTGCTTGAAATTCAGTAGGTACAGCTGTTTGGGAAGGATTAGGATGTTAGCCTTGCTGGAGGAAGTGTTACTGGGGGCGGGCTTTGAAGTTTCAAAAGACAGTGACGCCCAGTGTCTCTCTCTGCCTCAAGGTTGTGAATCAAGATGTGAGCCCTCAGCTGTTCCTTCATTCAGCCTCTATGGAGTCTAGTCCTGGAACCGTAAGCCTAATTAAACACTTTCTTTTATAAATTGCCTTGGTTGTGGTGTTTTCTCACAGCAGTAGAAGTGTGACTATAGCAATTTGCATAAAGGCCTGCTGCCTCAGTTTTTGGGAAAAGATTGCATACAGAGATAAATCAGCTAAACATCCCAAGCCTTTCTAGTGATTGCTAACTAAAACTTCAGCAAAGTAAAACATCAGAAGACTTACTTCCTATAGGAACATTTTCCAAATATGTTGCAGCAATGTTTTCTAACAATTTCCTTTGGCAGAAGGCTCATAGGTTGAGATCAGCCTAGGCTACACAGTGGGTTTAAGGCCAGTTTTGGCTGCATAGCAAGACCCTGTCTTAGGCCAGACCTAAGCTATAGTAATATCCAGTGCCTACATGTACTTGAGTAGGCTGATAATGTTCACACAGAGCATGCAAGATATAAAACATATCTGATGGTGGGCTTCATCTTGTAAGTCCTAGGGAATTTTGTTGTATTCCTGATACTAAACACTTTGCCGGGTCGACAAGTACTACATGCTGTCACTGGATTGTGAACACAAGGGTAGTGTCACCAAAGGAAGGATTAAGTGGTACCAGAGCCTGTGAGTTACACTGGCAAACACAGTGACATGAGCACAGGTAAGCTCATTCATCACTTGTTTTCAGGCACTTATCAAAAATAAAAATAAACTAGCTGGTGTAGTGGCGCACGCCTTTAATCCCAGCACTCAGGAGGCAGAGGCAGGCGGATCTCTGAGTTTGAGGCCAGGGAGTTCTACAACGGCTAGGGCTACATAAGAAAACCCTGTCTCTAAATAAATAAATAAATAAAAGTAAACTGTGCCCTTGGTGAACTGATGTTATAGAGACACTGTGTGTGCCCTTAACAGTCCAGATGCTGGCAGACTGATTCTGACCTAGGGGACGGAAGACAAAATAAAACCACATTTTTATGTCCTAGAGCTGCAACCTTACCAGAACACTTGTGGAGTCTTTGTACTTTCTCAATAGCTTTGCTTCTTTAAAACTGAGTGCATAATTTCTTGCTTCTCGATTAAGGAGTTTCTGTATCTTGGGTGTCAGTTTGGCCTTGGGTTTGAGGCGCACTCTAGAGTTATCCAGAACCAACAACTGGAAGCAGTGTGGACATGTTTCTTCAAAAGTGCTGTTTTCCTCTATAATTACATAAACCAAATTCACAAGTCAGCATGTTTGTTACCTCAAACAAATGGCATCATAAATGGGAAAAAGATAAATATACCCATGATATCAACAGATACAGTCTCTTGAAGCAAACTCCTGGTAAGAAAATTCATAAAAGCAAACTGGCAATGATGTACTTTATAAAATTCTCTAATTCCCTCCATCTACTCCTTCAACAACATACAGGCAGGCTGCTGGCCTTTACTACTTTGCTCATTTGTTGCTTAATTATCAATACATTTACCACACTTACACTGCACAGGGGTTTTTCCTCCCTCCCTTCTTTCCTTCCTTCCTTTCATATTAGTACGACCAGTATTTTTTGGGTACTGTGAACAGTGGACAACCAGATGACAAACAATAGCAAAGTGCTGGGCCAGGGGGTGGGGCTAAGGGAGGGGATCAGAGTTTGGTCCTGTTACTGTAATCAGTGACATTTGCAGAGAGAAATGACAGCAGGCAGTAAGTAGAGTTCCAGGCATGCTAAAGCATTCCGAGAAGCCCTGGAATACAACAGCAAGCAGGTCTGGTGTGGCTGGAGTCAAGTGAACAAACGCAGTATGTCAGAGAGGTTATTTGGCAGGCTGGCTTAGAAACAGGCTTCAGGAATGCAGTTAGCAACAGTCCAGGAGAGGAACACTAATTGTCTGGACCAGGTTGGAAGCAATGGATGTAAAAATGGGGAGGTATCTTAAAGCCAATGTGATTTGCTGACACAAGAAGGACTAAGGAGAGAAGTTAGGGAGTAAAAAATGGTTTCAAAGTAAGGACAGGATCAGTTTACTGTGGTGGGAAGAACTAGTCATTTAAAAAAAAAAAAAGCTAGGAAGGCAATGAGATCATATGAGTCTAGAATCTGGAGATCTCTAGGCTGGAATCGTGAAGGTCTCACTATACTGTACCCAACCCTAAGACTGAATGAGAAACTGTCATTTAAGAACTGAGTTCTGGGGACACAATATTTGGATCTTGGAAGATTAGGAGAACCAACAAAGTATACTCAGGTACAGGAGCAAGAAGTCGATGTCAGGAAGACAGGTGGGAACTACTTCTGAAACACTGATCAGTGTGCTGTTGAGATGGTTCTGTGGGTCAAGGCACAGAATTCCATCTCCAGGAACCCATCTAGTAGGACAGATCGTATTCCCCAAAGCCGCTCTCTGACTTATGAACATTCATGCTCTTGGAAACACAAACACACAATGTGTGGGCTAGAGAGATGGCTCAGTAGCTAAGAATGCTGGCTGCTCTTCCAGAGAACACAGGTTCGATTCCCAGCACCCACTCTGCACAGCTCACACTTGCCGGTAACTCCAGTTCTAGGGGATTCACCCTCCTCATCTGGTCACCAGGCTCCCAAGTGGTATAGACATGAGGGCAAAATTTACACACTTATTAAGAATAAAATTAGAATATTAGAAGAAAATTTTAAAATAAAAACTGATCAAGGGACTGGAGCGTTAGGAGTATTTGCCGTTCTAGCAGAAGACTAGGGTTTAATTCCCAGCACCCACGGAGAAGCTCACAACCAGCTGTAACTTCCAGGGGATCCGATGCCCTCTTCTGGTTCCTGCCACACCAGGCACGCACGTGGTGCTCTGATATACACGCAGGCAAAGCACAAAAAACATTTTAAAATAAAAAAGACTGACCAATGTGTCAAATGGTAAGGGTTAAGGCATATTAAAGAATTTGGAACTTAGGTTTTTCGTGCAACTGAGAAACCTAGGACTTCGTTTTTTTCTATGAGACAAGTCGATCGGCCTTCTCTTGGATCACTGGAATGTCGGAATGGCGCAGAGCCGGGCGACAAGGGCCGAAGCCACCGCAGCCGGCGTTCTCCTACCGTGTGTCGAATTGTAGGCCCAGCTGCAAAACAGAGCAAGGAGTGAGGCCGGGACACCGTGGCCGCCCGCCCGCCCGCCCGCCCTCCGTCCCTCTCCTACAGGAGGTAGCGGGCCTGGCCAGGGCAGCTTTCCACCAGGCCGCGAGCCGCCGCTTCAAGGTAGTGCTTCTGCCGCATAGCTAGCGCGCCCGGCCGCCGAGACGCCACGAAAGACCATGCCGGAAGTCAGCTTTCGTGTGTAACCATCGTGGGCCTCCGTACTCAAACTCCCTCCGGAAACACGCACTCGCGATTTAGAAGTTCCGATCTTCTCGGTTTCACGCCGGGAGTTCATTATTTCGTTTTGACGTGGTCCCCTGTAAAATCCATAGCGAAGTCCTTGTGCCCGGAATGGAACAGGTTCCCGAGCCCAAGGTTTCACCAACCTCACTGACTTCGTTCTAGTTTTGCTTCTTCTAACCATCAGGTCAAGATCTGGGTAACTTAACGTTAATCAGTTTACTGCCATCCAGGTGGTTTTCTTTACTCTTCTAGTTTGTCCTCCCTCCCTCCGATTTATATATTATGTGTATAGGTGTTTGCCTGCGTGTCTGTATGTGCATCTCTTGCGTGCAGTACCTGCGTAAGTCAGAAGGTATCCCGTCCCTTGGAATTGAAGCTAGGACTGCCACGTGGTTGCTGGGAAAGAAACCCAGGACCTCAGCAAGAACAATTAGTGTGCTCTTAAATGGTGATCCACCAAATGCCCTTAATGGCCAAGCCATTTCTCCAGCCCTAGTTTGATTTATTTCACGTACAATTTTTTTTTATGAGTTCACTTTACTAATTTAATTTTTTTTTGAAACAGAGTCTTTCTTCATAGCTCTGGGTGTCCTGGAACTCAGTATATTGATCAGGCTGGCCTCCAACTCATATATTTGCTTGCCTCCTGAGTTCTGGGATTAAAGGCAAGCACCACCACGCCAGCCTGGCATGCATATTCTTTAACTATATTCAGTGTGATTTTTTTTTTCTTAAGTGTAAAGTAAAACATCTGATTTTTTTCCAAGATGAACAGCAAGTTATGTTAAGGCCTTTCCATAGACCCTGGCCTTTTCTTATCTGAAATATAATGCAGAGCAGTTTGTAATGAGCATGACTGCTAGGTGCTTTTCTTAACACGCTAACATGTATTGTTAACTTATTAATCCTCATAACAAACCCAGAGCATAAATGCAGTGCCACTTCATCTTAAAGAAATGTTTTTTTTCCTTTCTTGAGGCAGAGACATACCTTGTATGTCCAGGGTGTCCTCAACCTCACTCTGTAGCCCAGGCTGTTGTTCTTTTTCTTTTTTAGTATTTATTATGTATACGATATTCTGTCTATATGTCTGCAAGCCAGAAGAGAGTATCAGGCGTCATTACAGATGGTTGTGAGCCACCATGTGGTTGCCAGTAATTGAACAGCCAGGAATTGAACTCAGGACCTCTGGAAGGGCAGGGAATGCTCTTAACCACTGAGCCATCTCTCCAGCCCCGCCCAGGCTGTCCTTTATCTTACCCTACTTTTTGCTTCAGCCTACTGAGTCCCGAGATGACAAGTGTGAGCCACCACACCACATCTGATTCCAGACTCTGATCCCTTTCACCAGCCTGTAAGGCAGAAAAGAAGGGAGATTCACACCTCCTCTACTTTCCATCATCCTGTCCTTCCCCTGCCGCTTTCCTCTCTGAGACCACTCTCCTGTCTTCAAATGCCTACTCAGCAGCTCTGCTTGACTTCTCACCTGTTTTCTCAGTGGCAGAGTTGCTAAAATAACTGATCTGATTGTCCACACAGACCTGCCCAGGTGCCCAGTGTACTCCCCCCCCTCGGATCCTGACTCCCAATCCCTGATTCCTCTTTCCACCACTTCCCACGGCTCTGCTCTCAGGTCAACAGCTCCCTCCAGGAACCACAAACCATGTCTTTGCACTACCAGGTCCAGCATTTCCTGAGAGGGTTATCTCACACATTATGAGTCCAGGAAGAGATAAAACCCAAAAACCAAAATATGGCTTCTCCAGAAATGTCGTTGGTTCTCTGGCCATAAATGCAGAAGGGAACTCTAGCTGCTGCTGCTGCTGCTGCTTCTGCTTCTTCTTCTTCTTCTTCTTCTTCTTCTTCTTCTTCTTCTTCTTCTTCTTCTTCTTCTTCTTCTTCTTCTTCTTCTTCTTCTTCTTCTTCTTTTGTTGTTTTTTATTTTAATTTGTTTTGTTTTGCTTATTTTCCGAGACAGGGTTTCTCTGTGTGGCCCCGAATGTCCTGGAACTCACTTTGTAGAGCAGCAGCTCACAAGCACCTGTAACTCCAGATTCAGGGAATCCGTTGACCTCTTCTGGGCTCCTTGGTCACCAGACATGCTTGTAGTGCACAGACAAACATGTAGGCAGAACGCCCCTACATATAAAACAAAATAAATCTTTAAGATAAAATAAAATGGAGAAATGACTCTAAGAGTGACTTGCATTTTCTTAATGTGGCATATAAAACAAAACACAGTACAACAGAATAATCCGCTTACAAGTAGTGCGCATTTCCAAAGCCTGTAGTGGATAGAAGACTTCCCCCACCCCGCAAGGTGAGCGCCAGCAGGGAAGCAAACTTTTCTGCATTTCTTCGCTCGTTTGCAGTTCCCGGCAGTCACCAGCAGAGGGAAAAATAGTTTAGTTTCGCGTGGATCCCCGCGAGGCGCAAATTCTCTTACTAAGGAGAAGCAACCAAGAGCACCAGGGAGACCCCGGTCTGTGGGCGGGTAAACTGGCTTGGAGGAGTCACTCGGACCGCTCAGGCTCCGCCAGGTCGGTGCACAGACTCTCGGCAGCTCCCCGCAAACGAGATACGAGGGATAACTTGACTGGGACTCCTTGCTGACCGTCCAACCCCTGACTCCTACACTGCTGCCGAGCAAAGCATTCTCCGGAGCCGGTGGACCTTGAATGCGAGTCCGAGTGTAATCCTGAGAGCCCAGGTCCTACTGGGATCCCGAGATCCGGGCCGAGTGTGAACCAGGTAGGTAAGCATCCTCTGGGGTCCGAGCGCGATCCCGGCGAGAATCCTCCGTGGTTCGAGCGCGATCCCGGCGAGCCCGGGCCAGCTTCACCGCGCATCCCCGGAGCCCAGTCCATCCGCCCCAAGTCGTGGCCAGTGCCGGGCGGAGGACTCGGGCAGTCCGAGTGCTGAAGGATCCGGACTGCAGCCCTGGGCATAGATCGCGGAAAAGACCCTTCTGCCAAGGAGATGGGGTATAAACGGTAAAAACAGTCACGCTAGTACGCGGGTCAGTGTGGGGGCTGGAGAACCGCTATTTATTAGAATGGGTGTGAAGAATTACGTCGAGGACCTCGGCTTGGACTGTGGTGAGCAGTGCAGAGCCTGGGTCAGTGAGCTATGGAAAGGGAGACAAGGACCTGCACCGGGGACGTTTCCAGACACAGTGGATGGAAGCAGAAACTGACAGAGAGATTGCATACGGGAAGAGAACGTGCAGCGGGTTGGGAGGTTAGCCCGGGGAATAGTCCGACAGCAGCCGGCTAGACTGGCAGCTTCGCCGGCGCGGGCAGGGAGAGCGGGAGTCCGCGCAGGGCCGGAGTCCACCTGTTACCACCGACGCTGTACGCCGGTCACCCGGCCCTGGGAGCAGGAGGCCCGCACGCAGGCAACAGGTTTGCTCGGGGCGGAACCGCAAGGGAAGACGCGAAGCTCTACGGGATGTGGAGGCCGACTGCCAGGTGCTGTGTTTTTCTGTGCCCCGGGGTATCTCTGAAGAGCCATTAGTGTTAAAAATTAGACTGCAGGACCCCAAGACCTTGCCAACCCGCACGGTGAATAATTTGTTTACACAAAGTCTCATAATACTGTGTGCGGCAGCCGTGCCTCTCTAATTATATTTAAATATATTCAGAAAGGGATCATTTGTTTTTAGATAGCTAACTGCTCTTTGAAAATAGATGGGGGCAATAAAATATTTCAATAACTTGAAATATATGCAAAAGTTTTGCCGACCTCTACACGAAAACGAG
Organism: Myodes glareolus; assembly: GCF_982192425.1. Taxonomy (NCBI): domain Eukaryota; kingdom Metazoa; phylum Chordata; class Mammalia; order Rodentia; family Cricetidae; genus Myodes; species Myodes glareolus. The sequence continues at coordinate 62,801,732 of NC_142038.1, forward strand.
TGAAATGATAGCGGAGGCAAGTTCAGCCACCGCGGAAGAAATCGGTTCTGCTGGGCAGCCACCCTTCCCCAGTGTCGCTGCTGGAGGCTAGAGGGTCATAGCAGACCCCTCCTGTGTGCTCCACTCTCATCTGCAATCCCCAGCTTGCTTCCCTTGCAAGACTTGGCGGCTGTGGGGTCCTCTGGGCACACCTGTTCTTGCTTCAGATATTTGCCGGTTGTGTGAATTCGGGAGAAGTCAAGTTTCTCAGATGGTGGCAGTAGAGATCAGCGATGAGAGGGGGTGGCTGACAGCGAGGGAGCCGTGGGAGGCGGGAGTGTGGGTTTGATTACCCGGGTTGAACTTTCCCTGCTGTTTCTCCCTAAGTGCCATGCCAGGAACCGGCTCCAAAGCTCCCTCCGCTGTGGTAGAAAGGCTGTAAAGGAGTCTCTCCTCCAGCAGCGCGTAGACGAAAGAATAGGACTGGCCTAGCATCTTCTCCTACAACCCCAGGGTTCCCCAAACCTCACCACCAAACCTTTGGCTTGAATGAATTACTCAGGGTTAGAGCTAATGTATTTTATAAACATCACTCACGTGGTCCAGGTTAGCCTTGAACTTGCTCGGCACCGAGGATGACCTTGTACTTAGGAGTGTGTGGTGCCCGTGTATATCTGTACGGGTTCATTCGCCTGCACATCTGGAAGCCAGAGGCTGAGGTCGGAATGTCTTGCCCAATCGCTTCTCCACCTTATTTTACTGTAAAAAATATTTTTTATGTGTATGGGTGTTTTGCGGACATGTTTGTCTGTGCATTACATCATGCCTGGTGCCCAGGGAGTCCAAAAGACATTGGGCCCCCTGGACCCGGAGTTACAGATAGTAGTGAGCTGCTGTGTGGTGCTGGAGGGTCAAAGCTGGGTTCTCTGGAAGAGCAGTCGGGGCGCTAAACCATGCGGCGCGGTCACTTTAGTTTTGAATCTCTTAGTGTTTTATCTTAGCTAGCTGGCCAGTAAGTCAGGGCCTGTCCTGTCCCCGTGTCACACACTCGGCATTTTTTGGTGCAGACTGCAGCCCTCGGTTTTTGCGGGTGCTGGGATCCAAACTCAGATCATGTTTGCACACCAGTCACAGCTGGCTAAGCCGTCTCTCCAGCTCATCTGATTTTGGAAACAGGGTCTCTTGTAACTCAGGCTAGGCCTCCAATTCTATATGTTGCTGAGGAGGGTGATTTGATGATCCTGATCCTCCTGCCTCTACCTTCTGAGGGCACTGCTCCCAGTTTTATGTGGTGCTAGGGGTCAAGACTGGGGCTTCTTGCGTGCTAAGCAAACACTGCGCCACCTGGTCTGCCTCTGTACCTAGGGACAGATTTTTAGACTAGCAAATGCTGCAGTGGAGGCCAGCTGTGATTCCTTCCCTTAGCTGTCCACATTTGCAGCTGAGCGCACTGTTTTGTATAATGGAGAAACCAAATAACCTTTGTGCATGCCAGGTAGCTCTGGAAGGAGCCATGCCTGGTGTGACAGATCCTTTAGGGGAAACCTTCCCCCTTCTCTCCTTTCCTCAGTGGGCAGCTCTCATCTCCCAGGTTGCGTCATGGACAGGAGGTGAAGTTCCAGTCACCACACCTACATTCCAGGCAGGGATACGGAGAAATAAAGGCAGATAAGTCTGCACACCTGGTCTGCTTGTATCTTTTGTGGCAGATTGTCTGCAAAAGCAGCTGCAAACAACCCCTGTGGGCACATGCCACTTTTCCTACCTAGAAGAATCTACTTTTCATTTCTTTAAGTCAGAGCTGGTTCTATAATCCGCTTTTTTGTTGTTGTTTGTTTTGTATTTTGAGACAGGGTCTTTCTAAGAACATAGCCCTGGATGTCCTGGAACTCACTAAGCAGCCCACTTTGACCAATAGAATGTTTCAAAAGGCCCAGCGAGGGCTGCTGTTTCTGTGTCCCCTTCTTGGCATTTAGCTGTCAAGTAGAGCAGCTTAGTCCTTGTCGCTGGGTGACGGACAGCGTGGTGACAGAGGCCCGATGTCCTCTAGCTCCCGCGGTCACTCTTGCCAAGGTGTCAGTCCTGGCCCGAAACATCCTAGGTGCGCAAGTGTCAGTCCCGGTTGCTCCCACATAGAATGCGAGACCCAGCCTGAGCCAACTCAGAATTGTCACAGTGACAAGTCATTTCTGAACTGTGTAGACACATAAACAGCCATACTCCCAAACGCCAGGCCCTCCAACTGTGAGGTTTATGCGTGACCGCTTCGTAGCCCTGCTGTAAGTCTGTCAACCACAGAGGAAGGGTGGCCATCTTCTCCACATGGGCAAGAGAGGTAGCAGAGACCTCGGCTGCCGGGCACCAGGGGACAGGTCGGGACGGAAGTCCCACTGAGACCTCAGGACCGTCGTCTTTGATGGTCACCCTGCTTTGGCATCAGTGCGACATCCTCTGGGTTGTGCCCCTGTTCCTGGTTTCTGTGCCCACCAGGCCCAGGCCTACCCTAAGCATATGGCATGCTCGCAACTCTGGCCACAGTGTCTGGCCACATTGCTCCTGATCCCGGAGTGACAGGCTCTGTGTCACCCTGGCCTTACTGCCACGCCTGCCGTGCCTGCTCAGCCTTCTGCAGTCAGGTGTGGCAGGAGGTGGCACAGCTTTGTGGGTGTGCCAATAACGGGACTGTGACAGATCAGATAGAGGCCCTTTCCGAGGAACCTGGCCAAAGTGGGTACCAGGGTGTCATGTGCATGCCTGAGCAGACACAACGTCTCTTTGGGGTGGTGGATTTGACCTTGAGCTTTAAGAGAAGTGGATAGGCTTCTTCCTGGACATATGACCTTGAGTGTGTAAAGTTGCACGTTGCCTCAGTTTTCACATTTATAAAATGAGGCTTCTGGTCTCCATTTCAGAGGATTATTGTGAGATTAAAGAATTATTGTGACAGCAGAAAAAAATAACGACAGCTTGAATTTTGCAGGAAAATGGATGGAACGAGAAAACATTATTTTGAGTGAGGTAACCCAGACCCAGAAAGACAATTATCACATGTACTCACTCATAGGTGGTTTTAAATCATAAAGCAACAAAAACCAGCCTACAAACCACAATCCCAGAGAACCTAGACAACAATGAGGACACTAAGAGAGACTTACATAGATCTGATCTTCATGGGAAGTAGAAAATATAAAAAGACAAGATCTCCTGAGTAAATTGGGAGCATGGAGACCTTGGGGGAGGGTTGAGGGAGGAGGGGAAAGGTAGGGAGGGGAGCAGAGAAAAATGTAGTGCTCAATAAATATCAATTAAAAAACAAAAGCAAACAGAAAAATAAACAAAAAACCAAAAGAATAGCAAAACAAAACAAAAGAATCATTGTGAGATTGTGTGTAGTATGTGCTCAGTAAACGGTGGCTGTTCCCTTGCTGTTTTATTTCTCTTAGTGTCAGCAACTGAGTGACTTGGTTGAGGATTGGTGTTTCTTGAACTGTTAGCTATTCCTCTTCCCCCAGAGCCACTGGAAGTTAATGGCTGCTGGGGGAGGGGAGTAGCTTTTCATCAGGGGCGTAAATGTCCCCATGTTGCTCATGCCCTTATAAATAACCCCACTGTGCTCATGCGAGCAACCCTAGTTAGACTCACTGGTTTCCACTCTTCCTCCTGTATCAACAATAAAGAGACATGAAGGCGGCAGCTGCATGTGGTGGTCAGTGCTGATTATCAGTGCGACAACCCAGAATCACTTGGGAGATGAGCCTTTAGGAGTCTGCTGGGGCCATCTCACTTTCCCAGGACCCATCTTTACTGTGAGTAGGGCCTGTCCCTGGCAGCATCCCGGATGGTGTAACCTGAGAAAGGAGGGTGAGCAGCAGTGAACATTCATCGCCCTCTGCTTTCTGATTGTGGATGCTCTTAGACCAGCTGCTTTAGGCACTTGCTGCTTTGTCTTCATACTCCTCTTGATCTGTGAGCCAATCAACCTTTCTGAAAGACCCCTTTTCCCCCTTTTCCCTTAAGTAGCTTCTGTCAGGGTGTCTTACCACTGCGACAGAAAAGGAACAAGCAGGGGATTGCAGGGCAAAATGAGGGATTCAGCCAGTGTAAGGGGAAAAAGAGGAAAACAGGTAAAAATGATCAAGATGTATTGTATGCATTTATGAAATCGTCAAAGGCTGGATTAAAATGATTTAAAGAATTATGAATGTGAGTATGTTGTGTGTGGGAATGTGCCCTTGAGCACAGATGCCCACAGGGTCTGGAGTTATAGGTGCTGGTGAGCTGCTTAATGTGCCAATGTGGGTGTTGGGAACTGGACTCGAGTCCTGTGGAAGAGCAGTATGTGCTCTTAACCACTGAGGCATCTCTCCAGCCTCTAAAAATACTTGTTAAGGTGTTACCTGTCAATCAAAAGGCAGTTTTCCATAGATGCTCACATATAAAATTGACAGTTCTTTCCTACTGAGACTGTTACTGCTAATATTACTACATTTAATGAGTTAATTTAAAGTATTGTAAATATTATTTTAATTACTTTTTAAAAGCTGGGTGTGGTGGCACATTCCCTTAATCCCAGCACTTGAGGCGCAGAGGCAGGTGGATCTCTGAATTCAAGGCCAGACTCTACAGAATGAGAGTCAGGACAGCCAAGGCTACACAGAGAAACTCTGTCTCTAAAAACAAAACCAAACCAAAACAAAAATCATGAATTCAGAAGAAAATTATCTGATCATATCTCCTCTCATTCTGTGTCCCTCGTTTTCACTGTCTGGGATGGAGTTGGAAGTTGGGAGCAGGTGTGAGGAGGCCCTTTTACTGAACAGGCCACGCAACTACTCCATGCCTGTCTTGGAAGATGGAGACTGCTCCCTTGGGGCCTGAGGAGCCTGAGAGGAAAATCTGTGAGACTGGGGGCTTTGAACAACACATTTTCAATTCACTCTGACTTAGACTTAGTTCTAGGCACAATAACACCTGTGTGTGTGTGTGCGTGTGTGTGTGTGTTACACACAGGTGTGCACAGAGTGAAGCGTCATGGTGCACACGTGCTGGCTGATGGACAGCTTGCTGGGGTTGGTTCTCCCCTTCCACCATATGAATTCTGAAGGTGGACTCAGCTCTTCAGACTTGGCGGCAAGTTCCTTTGCTCACTGAGCCATCTTGCCCCCCCTCCCCCCCCCCCCCCGTTGCTGATTTACTAGCTTCTGGAGCTTATAACATTAGAATACGAAAATGGAATCAATAGAGTCATTTTTTTTTCTTCCTAAAAGAAGAGACTTTGTCTCCACTGGCTGGAAAACTGGAAGCAACTCTTCTCAGACCCATCGCTGACCTCTCCCAACAGCCTGTGAGTGAAAGAATGCTTTGAAACACATTTTTTTCTGAGACCGCCACAAGCTGTCCAACACGCCCAGGGCGTGCTGACTGCTGTCACTTTGGAGTGCACCTTTGTCCTTCCGAAACTGCGTCGCTTGGCAGATGGGGTCTGTGGAGATCTTTGGCCTTGGGTGGATCTGGAGATATTCCCTCTACACCTTGCTCCGCTGTGGCTTCTCTCTCCTCGGCAGATTTCAGCAGCAAAGGCCTGAACCCTAATAGCGCGTTTGCTTTGTGGTGTGCGTCAGTGACGATGCCTTCTCTTAGCTTCCGTTAGTCACTGTCCTGCCGCTGTGAAGAGGCACCACGACCACGGCAGCTCTTATGAAGGAAGGCGTTTCACTGGGGCTTGCGTACAGTTTCAGAGATTTAGCCCATCACTCTCGTGGCAGGAAGCATGGCAGCATGTAGGCAGACATGGTATTAGGAAAGCATCTGAGAGTTCTGCATCCAGATCAGCAGACAGCAGGAAGAGAGACCCACTGGGCCTGGCTTAGGCCTCTGAAACCTTATAGGCCACCCCCGGTGGCAATAGTTCCTCCAGGAAGGCCATACTTCCTCATCCTCATAAATAGTGCCACTCTCTGGTGACTAACTCAAATATATAAGCCTAGGGGGGCGTTGTTATTCCAACCATCACAGTTTAGGTTTCTACCAGAGGTTCTACTGCGCATGGTGTATGTGGAGAGCGAGAGCGAGCTGGAGAAGGAGCTGCCTGTGTGAGTTGGGCTATGTGCATGAACCAGGGCTGCAGGGCTCCCAGAACCCTCTGCAGAAGGCCCGAAAGCTTCAGGTTTCTCATTAGCTTGTGGTGCCCATGGGCTGTAGCTCCCTGGGGCCAGCTCATTATTTTGCACCTCTGGAGCACTGTAGAGGGAGCATGTGGTGATGTGGGAAGGCTCAGCACAAGCTCAGGGGTGGAACTGCTAGCCCAGTTCACAGGGAGCCGCCTCCTAGAAGGGTAGATAGGATGGATGTGGCCACAGGACTGAGCAGGGGGTTTTTGGATCAGTCCCCTAGTATGAGAATTCAGGCTGATAGCCAATCAGCAATCATCAATGTAATGGGGTAAAAAGAGCACCACGGTTACCTTGTGGTAAGACAAGGCATGGTTATGCAAGGTCTTCCTGTTAGCAGTTATGTGCCGCTTGCCCTGGTTCTCCCAAGGTAATCACAGCTACTCTACTGCTCCGTGGTTCTCGCGTGGATGGGGAGCATGGTGACCCCTGGCAGTTTGTATCCCTGAAGACTGCTTCTTCTCTTCCACTGCACTGTCCTGCCGAGAGCACCTCCCACACCATCCCCTCCCATTCATCCCCCTGCTTCCCTGCCTCTTTGCCCCGTCTGCAGAGGGACTGCACAGGCCAGAGCCTCAGCGCACCCTCTACTGCTGCTGGCGGCCTATGCTTCCTTTGAAAGCTCACTGCTGCCCGCTGCGTGCTCTTACAAGTGCTGATGTGAACGTTTCTCTGCCAGGATCGGTGACATTCGCACACTGCCAGCACTTAGATTAATGTTGACATTTTTGGTGTTGCTTGAAATACAGATAAGCTGAAGTGTGGTTCTGCTAACGTCAGCGTTCAGAGCCTAAGCTTTACAAGCTGGCTGCCGGGGAAAAGCATCCTTTCTTTTTCAGATAGTAAGATCATAAGTTTTTCCTTAGCTGGCAGGACGTGCCCAGCTAACCTGTGGGTATAGCAACGAACCCTCGTTGGGGTTTCACGATATATTGGCCTTTCTCCTAGATAGTTGTCTTAGTTACCATTCTATTGCTGTAAGAGGCACCATGTCCAAGGTGACTTATATGAAAGAAAGCATTTAATTGGGGCTGGCTTACAGTTTCAGAGGATAAGTCCATTATCATCATGGAAAGAGTCAGACAGGCATGGCACTGGAGCAGTGGCTGAGAGCTTTGCATCCTCATCTGTGGGGGGGGGGGAGAGAGAGAGAGAGAGAGAGAGAGAGAGAGAGAGAGAGAGAGAGAGAGAAAGGAGAGAGAGAGAGAGACTGGGCCTGGTAAGGACTTTTGAAACCTCAAAGCCCACCCCCAGTGACACACTTTCTTCAACAAGGCCACACCTCCTCCAGCAAGGTCATGTCTCCTAATTCTTCTCAAACAGTCCTACTAACCGGGGACTAGTGTTCAGATACATGAACCCATGGGTACCATTCTCATCCAAACCACCACAATAATTAGTTATTGTTTTAATTCTCCCCTAATATAAGTCAGTTTTTCTAAGTTGGTTCAAATCTTCTGAGGTGCAAGCAGTATGTGGGTGGAAAATAATGCCTGAATGATCTGAACGGTCAATCGAGGCTCCAGCATAGCCTGGGTAGGTTACTGGGACAAGCTTGAGACTAATGCCTCTCAAAGCCAGGGTTTCCAGAGCTATCACCTGAGATGGTGTGTATGTCTATTTTTGTGTATGTCTACACATGTGTGTGTACATGGTTCGCATGTGTAGACATGTTTGTGTGTCTGTGCACGTGTGTATGCATGCATGCAGAGGCATCAGGCGTCTTTCTCAACTGCTCATCTTAGTTTTTGAGGCAGGGTCTCTCTGAACTTGGAGCTCACTGATCTAGTTAGACTGGCTGGCCAGCATACCCTCTGCTCCCTCCTATCTCTGCCTTCCACACTGGGATGACAGGTGTGTGCCACTGCACCCAGCTTTTTCTGTGGGTGTTGGGGATTCAGACTCATGCCTCCATGCTTGCGTAGCAAACACTTTATAGACAACCATCTCCTCAGCCTGTTTCTGTCGATGAATGCTTAACAATTCAGAGGCTGTGTGGCATCTCAGTTGTGATGTTTTTGGTTTCCATGAAGAAAAACACACTCCAGTATTCAGCCTTGAGCTCAGACCCAGGTTTTCGGGCACAGCTGTTTGCTGTGCTCTAGGTGTGGCCGCGTTGGGGTTCTGGGTTCTTGTTTTCTCTTTACTTTTCTGGTTCTGTTCTGTGCTAGCTTCCCTTCAGGACCGCAGAGGGGAGAGTTGCTAGCCACCCCTGATCATGACCCTGTGTGTTCTGTCTGGGCCATTCTCTCTGCAGGAATGTATCCCTGGAACAAACGCCTCAGCAAAGGAAACAGAGATGCCTCAACTGAACTAGACTGGTCAGGCCCACATGAAGCTGGGAGACCACAGTGGTCACCCCACAGAAAGTCCAGTGCCACCCAGTTCGGTGGGTGGAGTGGGAGACAGGGAGGAGGTCTGTCATGCCCCTGCTCCAACACGCTGGTAAAGAGAGAACAAGAGGACTGTTCTCAGTCTTGCTCCTCCAAGGCTGTGTGCACCTGTCAGCTAGAATTCGCTCTGGATTGTCAGGAAGCTCTCGTTCTGCCAGGGCTCCAGAAAGAATGAGCCTCAAGATTCCTCTGGAATGAGGCAGGTGGAAAGCTTCCTGCAAACATTCTTTGTATATGTCCCCCCTAGAGCTTTGCCATTCTAGGGGCCCATCAACCACTGGCACTCCCTTGAGATCTGCACTCAAGGGCATTCAGAGGTAGGGGGTGAGCTGGGCCTGGAGGCTCAGACCCTGAATCCCCGTATTTGGAAGGTGGTGGAGGAAGGGGGCCAGCTCAGTCTTAGCTACGGGAAACCTGTCTCAGAACCAGGCCAGTGCAGGGGATGTCGCTGAGTTGGTTGACGCCTGCTTAGCGTACCCAGGGCCTGCCTTTCTCCTACGGCACCTAAACCAAGGTGTCACACAGGCCTGAGACCTCTGTCCCTAGGGGGATGTGACAGAAGGACCAGCAGGAACTAAAGATTGTCCCTGTTCACTCCTGGCCCACCTGGGCTCTAGGAGACCTTGTCTCTAAACAACCTCAGAAGAGTTGGTGCTGGGCTCCTTCTTGGGCTGACAAGATGCCTTGGGGGGTAAAATGCTTACTTCCAAGCCTGGCAACTTGTGTTTGATCCCCTCTCACCTCCACAGTGTACGTGAACATGTCCACCAACCCCCTCCCCCCTCACCTCATACAGTCTGTAAAGAGTTGTGGAAAGGGGTCTGGATTAACCAATGAATATTCTAATTTGTTTTAAAAGATAACCTTTTTTTTTTCCCTCACCACCAACAGTATTCTTTTTCATCCAGTTACAGTCTATACATAAAATCAATGGCAAGTAGGGACCAGCGAGCTTCATGGGAAAGAGAACCCTGGAAGTATGTATTTGACACACACACTCAGCACCCCTCAACCCACCTCAGGACTCAGACACCGTTCAGGTCCAAACCTTATTTTGGATCTTGGGGATTGCGGTTGGGGCAGAAGACCTCACTGGGAGTGCCCCAAGGAAGAAGGGTGGGGCTTGAGGTCATTGTGGGGTTGAGCAGGGCCAGGCCCTTCCTCCAGTAGTGACTGGAGAAAGGGGATGGAGATGTGGGTGACGAAATAGTCCGAACCGTCTTCATCTATGTCTGGAGCCCCTGGGCAAGGGGCAGCTACCCCGTGGCTCTGGTGGCAGTCAGAGGGTAGAAGGTGGCTGCAGCTTGCACTCCAGGCTGGAATCCACCCACGTTCTGCTTCCCAAGGCCTCGGCTTCCATTTTGAAAAGCCTTTGCGTTTTTATTTTCACCGCGCATGTGCCCCTTCACACCTCAGTACTCCTTCCTTCGCCTCCCCCGCCCTTTCTCCGCTGGGCAGAGGGGGTCAGCGCAAAGGGCCCTGTCCTTGCGCAGCACCATGTCTGCAGGCTTTGCTTTCTCAGTGCCCATTGCAGACCAGAGGCTTGGCCAAGTGCTCTGATACCCAAGTGCGTGAGGGAGAAAACAATCCAGGAAGAAACAATGGCCAGTAAGGGGACTCCCCAAGAGCCTGCCCGCTGCTATGAGGCCGCAGTGCCTCCATCGCCCCAGAACTGAGAACTTGGAGAGTCTGTCCTAATAAGGGAAACCAGGCCAAGGTGGCCTTGGCTGTTTCTATACCGGGGAGGGTGACGGGGGCATCAGGAGGTATAGCACCTTCTCAGGAATTACTGCTGACTGATTAGCACGTCTTTCTCTTGGCACCCCTACTGCGTCTGTTGGACCCAGTGTGCTTTTGGTGAGGGCACAAGGTAAGTGAGGTCACTAAGATTGTGTCCTGTCTTGAGACAGTGCTGCACATCTGTGCCAGTGAGTGTCAACCATCTGTCTGGGCTCGGGACGGGGAGAGAGGGGTGATGAGCTCAGTGGGGGTGTACTCTGGGGAGGATGGAGGACAAGGGACAAGGCGACAAAGGGCAGGGCAGGGCTGGGGAAGCTGCTCAGACAGAGGGATGACCCTCAGAGGGTGCTGGCCTCTGAGGATTGTCTTATCACCAGTGGCAAGGACACAGCCCAGCAGTGCTGCAGCCACGGCCAGAGGATCCCACCGACAGGCGGCCGTCAGGTAAAGCTCCACACTTGACTATACCGGAAAAAGAGTTCAGAATGAGCTAGGGTGATCAAAGTTAGTGAGTTTATTAAGTAGAGATTAAAAAATACACCTCAGGTTAATTCACAGAGTAGAGAAGAGAAAGAGGGAGGGGGAGAGAGGGAGGAGAGAAATAAGGAGAGAGAGGATTCAAGGGAGAGAAAGAAAGAATTAAGAAAAGGACAGTGTGCATCCAGGAAAATGGCTGGGAAGCCGTGTTACCCAAAGCATATAATTTGTTAAATGATTGAAAAATTAAGCAAAGCTTGAAATTTAAGTATAGTATAAAAAATAAGCAAATGTGCATGTGCTAGCATACTGACCTCTCTGTGGATTTCCTTTTGTAAAGCTGATCTTTGCGTCACTTGGGTTTAGAGAGAAGAGAGCAGTGATGTAGCTCAGGGTCTTAACATCCTGGCTTTAAGCTCGTGTGGTTCATTTGTTGCTTTGAATGTCTTTGCTTAAACTTGTCTTGGGAAAGGGGATGGTGTCTCTAGAGACCCGCTGGGCTTTGTCAGCTGTGGTGAGGTTTCTGACTCCCAGCCAGGTGCTGGGGTAAAGGGTTTCTTTCCCTTCCTGTGTCGCGACCGTAGCCTTTCTACCCTGCTTGACTGGGAAACCCTGGATTCATGTGCCTGGGACATAGACAGAAGCTGGGTCGAAGCTTCAATTCTTAGGTTCTGCCTGTTGGTCAGGGCTTGAGACAGAAGCTCTGACTTGTGAGCAGTGTACATGGTGGGGGTTCCAGACTCACTCTAGACATGCGGGCTGCTATTCTAAGTACAGGCCTTGTTTGCCAATGAAGAGAGGCCAGGGCTGCAAACCCAGGCAATGCAGAAACCATGAGGACAACTACACACGGATGTATAGTTCCTGCCTTGCACAAAAGGCCAGGGGGAGCAAGTGGGGCTACTGTTTGGTCAACGTTCTTCACCCAAGTTACATCCCTCAATACAGGACTGGGTCCACGCAAGAGAGAGCTCTTTTTATAATTCATGTATGCAGGTGGCATGGGTTAGTGGCAGCCCTGGGGACAGTCACCCAGGAGCTCCTACAGGGCATGCACTGCTCTCCTCTCCCTGGAGCCCAACACGGTGCTGGACTCACAGCTCTCCCAGGCTTAGTGAGTACAGGATGAGCCATTTATTTCTTGGATACCATCCTCTCTTTTGCCAGGCATAGGGGGATCATTCTTAAAAAATATTTTATATTTTTATGTGTGAGTGTTTTGTTTGCATGAATGTCTGTGTATCACACGTGTGCCTAATGCCTTTGGAGGCCAGAAGAGCATTGGATCTCCTGGAGCTGGAGTTAGAGATGGTTGTGAGCCACTGCGTGGGTCTCGGAATTGAACTCAGGTCATCCACAAGGATGGCCAGTGCTCTTACTGTTGAGCCATCTCTCCAGCCCAAGCACCTTACTGTTTTAAATGAAGAGGCTTCAGTGCATGTTTTAATATATCATAGTTAGCCCTGGCTTGATTTTTTTATTGCTTTCCACATTATGTATGCCATTTTCTGCATGAAATTCTAAGTGGCTTTATTGGGATTATAACTTATATATCGTATATTTCACCCACTTAAAATATTCAAATCAGTAGTTCTTAGGTATTAGAGCTACCGCTACTTTAGAGGAACTTGCCTGTCCTAAATGAAGCCATCTACCCATTATAATCAATCACTATTCGACCTTCTACTCTTGTCCCTGCTTAAGCAATCATTGACATTTTGGTGGGTATGAACTGTCCCTTTTCAGGACATTTCCTATAAATGTATTCATAGAATATATGGCCTTTGTTGACTGATCAACTTATGTAGCTTGATGAAAATGCTGATTGGTCATTTTGAGTGAGGTAACCCAGATATAGAAAGACAGTTATCACATGTACTCACTTATAAGTGGTTTTTAAACATAAAGCAAAGAAAACCAGCCCACAAATCACAATCCCAGAGAACCTAGCCAACAATGAGGACCCTAAGAGAGACATACATAGATCTAATCTACATGAGAAATAGAAAAAGACAAGATCTCCTGAATAAATTGGGAGCATGGGGACCTTGGATTGAAGGGGGCGGGGAGAAGTAGGGAGGGAAGCAGAGAAAAATGTAGAGCTCAATAAAAATAAAAAAAAAAATTTAAAAAAGAAAATGCTGATTGGTGCTTTGGTTGGTGTCCAGTTAGTGTTCTATTGTTGGGAAGAGACACCATGACCAAAGCAACTTAAGAGAAGAAAACACTGAATTGGGGATTTCTCACACTTTCCGAGGGTTGCTCCACTATCATCATGGTGGGGAGCATGGCTGCAGGCGGGCAGGCGGGCATGGTATTGGAGAAGTAGCTGAGAGCTACATCCTGATATTCAGGCAGCAGGCGGAGAGAGATAAACTCCAGAGCCACCCCTGTGCTACACCTTCTCCAAAGAGGCCACACCCCCTAATCATTTGGAACAGTTTTGCTGAGGACTAAGGGTTCAAACATATGCACCTATGGGGGCACTCTCCTTCCAACCACCCCAGCTGGCATCTCATCACACTTGTACACTAGTTAGATGAGAACTGACATTTTTGTGGTGTAGAATTTGCTCCCTAAGCGCAGACGCTCAGCCCCCTGTGTCCCAGGCTCCTTTCCTGTTATTGGGAACTTCGATGAGTTTCTTATTCAGGTTTAGACATTTCTAACCACCTGGTCCTACACAATTCACTTCATTTCTTACTGCTGTCTGCAGGTGGAATTTGCTCTTGCCTTGTGTCTTTTGACATATAAAAGCTTTTGCCTCAAAAGATTCACACCATCTTCTTTTTGCTGTGACAGTTGTTTGGGGGAGTTAGTCACACTGACTCTCCGGGCTTCTGCAGGTGTGAGCCCATGTCACCCACAATTAGACATAAGCTAATGCCCCCTTCTGCTCTTCTCTAAGCCAGGCTCTATATGCTTTCTCTAATCTATATGTGTTGGCTACTGCCTGCAACCCAGCACAGAGCAACCGACTGGAGGGCTGTTCCTGATTGTACTAGAAATGCCAGTAACAACGAGCAAGCCCTGCCATGGTCATACACAGCTTACATGGTTTATTCTTGTTTGCTCAGTGAATGAATAAATATTTACTCCTCTGCATTTTGGACTGATCTCTTCACTGCTCTGTGATGGTAGGTTGCAGGGAGCTGTTCCAACCTGTATACTAGAGCACCAGATCTGCCACAACTTCTTCAACGTGGATCATTGCACTTTAAAATAATTTTCCTTAACTTAATGGATAAAATGTTACAGTTTTGGCACAATTACTCATAAATTTTATAGCAACATCTAATGAAGAAATGCAATATGATATAGATATCTTGTAATGTGTACATATCCCAAGAAAAATATATATGTGTGTGTGTACATCCCAAGTATATATATGCACACACACACCCAAAACATGTGTGCTAGAATGGTAATAAAAGCTTTATTCATAGTAGCTGAAAAACAAAATCTGGGATACAGTGGGATATATTCCAACAGCAAAGCCCTCACTCTGCATACAGCGGTGATACTGAATGGTCAGGACCTACTTGTCATCATAAAGCTGAATCTCACAAACATGAGTAAAAAAATGCCGCAAACACTACTTAGTGTAGTGGTCGGCGGTAGCAGGGACAGGGTTGGAGGGCAGGGAATGACATCACCCTTTAGACCAGAGTAAGAAGAGGTCATTGACTAACCTACAGGAAGACAGCAGGCTGGGCAGTGATCTTACCTGCGGCCTAGGTTAACGGGCGACAGGGAGGGGAGTGGGAAGGGCGTCTCCATTTCTGTTCTGTTTCCTGATGCAATTTGTGCCATGTGAAGGGAGATAGTATGGACTGGCTAGTTTTAGAAAGATAGTGTGAGCTCTCCTTTTCCAGGTCTGCATCTATACCATGCAAATAAAAGCCATATAAATAAGGGTAGTGCTGGCTGATCAAAGCTCAGCCTCAGTCAGCGAGTCTTAGGGTGGGGGACTGAGGCTCTGTGGAGTCAGGTGACAGTGGTCCCAGCTAGCAGCTGGAGCTTTCTGAGCCACGCTTCTAAAAGCCTGTAACGGGGACCATTTTCTGGTCTTGGATTACTGGCCTTTCCCGCCGCGCTCACTGTGTGTTCATTAGCCAGTGACCCCGTTAGTCAAAGGTGTCAGTGTTGGGGAAGAGTGACTGGGAAGAGGCATAAGGGGACCACTGGGGGCAGGCCGTGCTCAGAAAGGGACGGGACTGTGGATGTCCTGACTCTTTTTTCATATGATTTCTGAACTTTCCTGTGTGTGGATCGCACTGCACCAAATCTTATCGCTGTGCGTGTGCTTGTCAGCAACACATGTGAACACGGATGTGTGCTGTCAGCAACACATGTGAACACGGATGTGTGTTTCCACAGTGGCAACAATCTACCAAATACCGACTTCCTGGGGTAGCTGTGACTGAGGTAGACAGAGTAACTCTCACGCCACACGTCACAAGCCACACACTGGTTATGTCTCCATACGTAACATATGTAGATTACAGAACTGTGAAGGCCTAAGAGGCCACAGCAGAGTTCAGGAGGGCATAGAGGCCTGAGAGGCAGGATGGAGGGTAGATGAGAGGAAATGGCATTTCTGTCAAAGCCTCTGGAGAGGCTGCTGCTGTGGGTCAGGCCACTGTGGGTCACAGGTCTGAGAGCAAAGCAATGGAGTGGAGCTCAACTGTAGAAAGGAAAGTGCAGGACATTTGTGTAGAGACAGGCAGACGACCTCAAGGCTAGATGGGTGAGCAAGAGGACAGGCCAATGTCAGTTGGTCACATCAACAGTGGGGACCAAAGATGGGAGGCATCTGCCTGTCTGTCCTTGACACTGAGTGGTCAGATGACAGGTCAGTGGGGATTGTCACTGTCATAATGCTGGGTGTCCACCTCTCTGTGGTATCTGATGTGTCTGGCAGGTTCTTAGGCGTGGGTTTTCTGATATGATCTTAATATACCTACCTGCTCCTACAGTCTCAACTCACCCCAGTAAATTTGTGGGGTGTTCCCAAGAACAAGGCGTTTATCAGCCTATGGTGCCTGACGGCGTCATTCAGATGTCTGCCCGGGTGCGGAGTCACCTTCTGGACTCAAAATGGAGCCGAAAGCTGCTCGCAAAATGAAGTCTTCTAGGGCAACACACAGTTGAAAAACCTGTGCTTTGTACAATGTGGAGTACCTTAGAGAGGACACAGCCTGATTCCAGTGTGGGTTCATGTGTGTGTGTGTGTGTGTGTGTGTGTGTGTGTGTGTGTGTAGCCTCACTGTGTAGCACTGGCTGCCTGGTACTTACTCACTTTGCAGGTTGGCTAGCCTTTAACATGTAGAAATCTTTCTGCCTCGGCATCTCAAGTGCTGGGATTACAGGCATAAGTCATCATGCCCAGTTTAAAAGTGCAAGTTTTGTTTGCTCGTTTGTTGGTTTTGGTTTTCCAGTTCGGGGTTTCTCTGCTTAGCCCTGGCTCTCCTCTGTAGACCAGGCCAGCCTTGAACTCACTGAGATCTGCAAAAGTACAAGTTTCCCACACAGTATCACATGTTTGAGAAGAAGGAGGTCTTCCAGCCAGCAGCTGTGCTTCAGGAGGGAGAGCACTTTCAGCCTTGCCAGGTCTGATCCTTGCTCTAGGCACGGACAACTCCTTCAAGGCTGCTGCATGGGCACACACCTCAGCTCCACGCAGCAAGGCACGGCGGGAGTGGGACCTGCACCCCCAGCCTGTGACTGGCCTCCTAATCTCAGACCCAAGGTCTGAGCGCCAGGCTGATGCTGAGGAGAGCGAGTACTGAGGGGCACAGTGGCTGCTTCACAGGCCCAGAAAGGTGGAGAAACATGACCTACTTGTGGAAGAGGAAAGGAACACTTCTCAGCATGGGACTTTAGTCTTCAGAACATGGTGGACCAGGTGTTTCCTTGAAGTGCTTGGGGGGGGGGGATGTGTGCTTAAAGACATATGTGGGTGTTCAGATGTGTGTCAGGCTCCCTGATGTTTATAGTACTGTTGTTTTAAGACAAGGTTTGAGATTGTGCCCCTGCCTCAGCACCCTATGTGCAGGGATTACGGGAGTGTGCCACCATGCCTAGCAAAGCATACTTATATTTACAAATGCCTGAATCCATTCTCTCTCTTTCTCTCTCTCTCTCTCTCTGTGTGTGTGTGTGTTTGTGTGTGTGTGTGTGTGTGTGTGTGTGTGTGTGTGTGTGAGAGAGAGAGAGAGAGAGAGAGAGAGAGGGCCAGAGAACAACCCCAGGTGTCATTCCTTAGTCGTTGTCCACTAAAAAAAAAAAGAAGAAGAAAGAAAGAAAGAAAAAGAAAACAAAGCCTGGCCCTGGACTCTCAGTCCCATCCGTAGGGTCTTGAAATATTTTTTATGTTGTGTATGTGTGATGTCAAAGGACAGTACTATGGAGCCAGTTCTCTCATTCCACTTTTGTGTGGGTTCTGGGAAACAAACTCCGACAACCAGGCACGTGCTGCGAGCGCTTTGAGAGGCAAAGCCTTCTGCTACCTGAGCTACTCTACCCCCAGCCCCCCGACTCCATTTTTAACCTCTATCCTTGCCTCATTGCTGTGTTTCCCATCCTTTCTGTTATGTTGCTGCATCTGGCATCTGCTTTAGGTTGGCTTTCCACAACCGGCAGAACCTTTGTTAATTCTGTGAGCTCTTCTCACACCGTCCATGGCTTGAAATCATCATGGTAGAAGCGATTATCTCAAGAATATGAGAAACACTACAAATTAAACCTTCAGATTTTTCTCCCAGGGATCTCGTCTCCCCGTATGGTGGTGTTTACACCTGTTCTGGGACAAGTGGGATCTATCTATCTAAATGCGATTATTTTAAAAGGATATTGTTATTATTGTTGTTGTTAGTTTGCTTTTTGTGATACAAGGTTTCTCTGCATAGCCCTTGGGTCCTGGAACTCACTCTGTAAACCAGGCTGGCCATGAACTCAGAGATCCACTTGCCTCTGCCTCCCAAGTGTTGTAATTGAAGGTGTGCATCACCACCACCACCGCCGCCTGGCTTTTTAAAAAGCTATTATAAATTATCTACTTCCTTAAATATCATACATTGTTTAAAGTCTTTCCTTTATTCTTTTTAAAATCTAAATGCGAATCATTTTAAACCGACGCGTTAAGCGTAAACATCCGTGTTAGTGGTGTTCTGTGATAGTCGCTTTAGCGCACCTACGCCGGTTAAACCAGGTTTGGCAGGTTGCCTCTCCAAACACATCTCTTTGGGATAAGCAATATTTTATTACCTCCAGTCACCCCATTGTTCAATACTCACCTGAACCTCTAAGTTCTGTGCAGTGGCTCTGCAGGACTCACTGGTTAACCTTACCCCGTGTCTTCCTTCCTGCTGTTCCCCAGCCTCCAGTGACTATCGTTCTCCTCCCAATTCTTCAGAGATCAATGGTTTTTTTTTTTATATCGTACAAATGATTGAGACCATGCGGTATTTGTCTTTCAGTGTCTGCCTTTAATGCTTTCTGGTTCCATCAAAGGTTGTCTCAAATGTCAGGATTCTATCCCGTGGATTCCGACTGAACAGTGTTCTGTTGTGTGTGTATGACATTTCACTGTCCGTTTCTCAGTTGACGGACACTTGAGTTGTCTCACTCCCTTTTCTTTCTTTTTCTTCTTCTTCATCTTGTCTTTCTCTCTGTCTCTGTCTTTCTCTCTGTGTCTATGTCTTTATCTCTCTGTCTCTGACTCTCTCTCTCTCTCTCTGCCCCATCGGCCTCCAACTCTGTAACCAAGGATGACCATGTGCTTCTTGATCCTCCTGCCTCCACCCACTGAGAGCTGAGCTGCAACCATGTGCCCCCTCCCCTCCCTTTTGGCAGTGTTGATCTCAACCCAAGGGCTTTATGCATGCTAGGCAAGCACCCTACCAACGGGGCTGCCTCCCCAGTCCATTTGTGTTCATTTTATAGCGATGATGAACAGTGCAGGAAAGAACAGGGTGCCGATGTAATCATTTACTTTTCAGATACACCCAGTGGTGGTGGTCCTAGCTCACAGGGTAGTTCTGTGGTTTTTTGCTTGTTTGTTTTTGTTTTGTTTTCGACAGCATCTCACAATGTATCCCTGGCTGGCTGGAACTTGCTATGTAGATCAGGGTGACCTCAGGCTCACATAGCTCCTCGTGCCTCTACCTCCTGAGTTGTAAGGTCGAAAGTGCACATCACTACCCCAGCTGTCAGTTCTGTTTAGAATTTTGGAAAGACGCTTCATTCTGTCGTTCACAGTGGCTCTCCTAATTCAGTCCCACTAACATGCAATGCTCCCCCTTTCTCCAATTCTCTCTAGCGCTTGCTATTGTATTTACTTATATAATAACCACTTCATTGGAGAGTGGAAGGGTCTTACTGTGGCTTTGATCTCCATCTTCCTGGTTATCAGACACACTGGACATTTTCATGCACGTGTTGCCTGTTTGTCCAGATGTCTCCCACGTAAACCCATTCTACCAGAAGTAGCTCTGTCTTGGGTCTAATAGTGTTTCAAGGGTAGTAAACTGTTGAGATTGGTTTTTCTTCCTTTAATGGCCGAGGAACAGCGTGCTCCACCCCAGATGTGCCTTCTGAGCAGCTTGGTTCCGTGCAGTTATTCGGCAGAGGGCATGTGTGTATCTGGATGCGGTGGAAACTGTTCGCGGCTCTGTATATCGCATGTTAAATTGTACTCTGGAAGAGCTTCAATTCTGGTGAATCTAGCAGGATTAGGAGCAAGTTGGTATCCAAAGCAGCGTCTGATGGTTGCTATGGGGCCATTCAATGCAAATTAGAAGCAATAATAGCTAGGTCTAAAAGGGCGAAGAGTTAGGACTGGAGATGGAAATGAGTCCCAACAGGGGCCAGGGGTTTTGTGCGGTCAAATGGAGATGCACTTGCTGCTTCTAGGGTGTGTGTGTGTATGTGTGTGTGTGTGTGTGTGTGTGTGTGTGTGTGTGACAAAGACACAAAAAGGGCTAGGGACAAACAGGAACAAGGATATACTAATAGGAATTAAGGCCACTACGGCATCAGAGAGACTGGAGCTTGCTACAAATAAGTAGTAGAAAAGAAGTTTGTTATTCGGAGTCAGTCACCCAACAATTTTGAACTTGGGTGGTGTGGAAGAGAAGACAGCGAGGTTTCTGGCAATAAAACAGCATCCCTGAGTCACAAGCAACAAGATTGAAGGCAGCTGGAAAGGGCCAAGACCTGCAGGTTTCCAAAGGCCTGCAGCGCATGGCACGGTTCATTGGCCACAGGAAGAGCGCGCTACAAATGTGCTAATAAACACCTCACTCTGCATTAGCCATTTAATCTCACAGCAGAGGAAGACACCCAGCACGCTTCCCTGTGGAGGGCCGGACCACATTCTCCATTGCTTCTAGGAACAAAGGTAGAGATTGACCTCTGTGACCCCAAGGTGTGGCGGCACACGTCTTTAATCTCAGCGCACGTGCTTTGTAACTCTCTACCGCTGCGTCCCTGCCTACTCCCGAGGTTTCACCTGGGACTGGGAACAGTCAGCCAATCCGGGAATGACACGTCCAGGGCAGGGTCTGTTTCCTTTATAAGGGATGGGTTCCATCTTATCTGGGTCCCCACGGCCGTGTTGGCTTATGCTCTGCTCCCAAGAGACATAAAGCTATTCTGCAGAAGGATCCTAGTGTTCCGTGTGGTTCTTGCTGGCGAGACGGTAGCGCGGGACATCTGGTGCCGAAGCCCTCGGGACGCCGAGGAATCCTGACCACCGCACCGACGGGGATCTCTTGGATTCACTTTGGATTCAGGAAGGATTCAGAACTGCAGGGTCTGCATATCAGAGAGGTAATGTCTGTTCCTGGATTTTTCGGTTTTGAGCTCGACTTGTCTCCGCATTGGGAAGGTTTCATACAGGCCTTGATGCTTATCTTAGCAATTCTCTTATTTTCCATCAAAAATTGCTTAAAAGATGAATCTTGCCAAGCGGTTGTTGCAAGGGCGGAGGAAATTCAGGACAGAATATCAGAAACTGAATGCAGTGGGAGGTTAGACGCGCGCGTGAGAGAAAAAATTAAGGAAAAAGGACCCTCCAGGAATTCTAAGGAAGTAGAAATGGGGGAGAATATTGGCCCACAAGGCCAAAAGTCTTCTGCAGAAGAAGAGGAAGGAGAAATGGATACAGAGGAGGAAGTAGAATTAGCCAACGGCAGGGCCATGAGGTTATCCCAAACGGTCCATCTGCCTCATTATAGGCTACACCTTCCCTCAATTGCCCCTTCGGCGCCTCCTTATGAGGAAAGCCTTGGGCCAAAGACCTTTTCATTTATCCCTGACAAGATCAAGAGAAAGCTACACTTGGCTTTCCCCGTTTATGAAGGGGAAAACGGGCGATTACATGCACCTGTGGAGTACAATCAAATCAAAGAATTAGCAGAGTCAGTCAGAAAGTATGGAGTGACTGCTAATTTTACCTTAGCCCAGTTGGATAGATTGGCCTTGTCTGCCATGACTCCAGCGGACTGGGAAACAGTTGCAAAAGCATCGCTCATCAGCATGGGTCAATATTTGGAATGGAAAGCGCTGTGGCACGAGGCAGCCCAGGAACAGGCCAGAGCTAACGCTCAGGCCTTAATTCCAGAACAACAGCAATGGACATTTGACCTCCTGACTGGGCGAGGGCACTATGCCGCTGCCCAGACAAACTACCCTTACGGCGCCTACCGCCAGATAGCCGATACAGCTGTAAGAGCATGGAAAGCCTTGTCAAAAAAGGGAGAAGGGAGCACTCCGCTCACTAAGATTATACAAGGGATTCAGGAGCCTTTTTCAGATTTCGTGGCAAGAATGATTGAGGCAGCAGGACGCATTTTTGGCGATACTGATACGGCCACGCCCCTAATTGAGCAGCTCATTTTTGAGCAAGCCACGCAGGAGTGCCGTGCCGCCATAGCACCTAGGAAAAATAAAGGGCTACAGGACTGGCTTAGGGTCTGTAGAGAACTAGGAGGACCCCTGACGAATGCAGGTTTGGCTGCAGCCATCATGCAGTCACAAAAACACCCTTTTAAAGGGCCAGACAGAAGAGTTTGCTTTAAATGTGGGAAGCCAGGACACTTAAAAAGGGACTGTAGGTTATCAGAAAAGGAGAGAGCGCCCCCTATGCTTTGCTCACGCTGTGGTAAAGGTTATCATAGGGCAGAGCTTTGCTACTCCGTTAGGGGCGCCCATGGTAAGATCCTCCCACCATTAGGAAACCCACAGATTGATAATCCAAAAAACGGGATGGCGGGCCCTTGGTCCCAGGGCCCCCAAAAATATGGGAACAAGTTCGCCAGGGCAATGACCGAGGGACCCTCGGAGGCAGAACAAGAGTGGACTTGTGTGCCTCCACCGACTTCTTATTAATGCCTCAAATGGGGGTACAGCCCGTCCCTGTGCAGCTGCCTGAGCCCCTACCCCCTGGAAGCGTGGGCCTGCTTTTAGGACGTGGCTCGCTTACCCTACAGGGATTAATCGTCCACCCAGGTCTTGTTGATAGTCAGCACACTGCTGAGATACAAGCCCTATGCTCTTGCCCTAGTGGAGTTTTTTCCATCAGTAAAGGAGACAGGATAGCTCAGTTACTGCTTCTTCCGGCAGACATCCACCAGAGGCCGGAGAATAGATTAATGGGGTCAACAGGACAGGATTCAGCCTACTTGGTTGTTAGCCTTCAAGATCGACCCAAACTGCCCCTTTGGGTCAATGGTAAATGCTTCAAAGGCATTTTGGACACCGGCGCGGACAAAAGTATTATCTCATCGCGCTGGTGGCCACAGTCCTGGCCAGTTACTGAGTCGTCTCATGCCCTACAGGGCTTGGGCTACAGTGCAAACCCTACCATTAGCTCCACCAGATTAACCTGGGAAACAGATGAAGGGCAGTCAGGATATTTTACACCATATGTCCTCCCCCTGCCGGTCAACTTATGGGGAAGAGACGTGATGCAGGGCATGGGATTGACCCTATCTAATGTATATTCATCTCAGGCCCAAGATATAATGATCAGAATGGGTCATAGGCCAGGAAGGGGCTTGGGTCGCTCCCAGCAGGGAATACGGGAGCCAATAAATCCTAAACCTATATCTTGGAAGGGGATACTCATATTACTTCCCCTCGGGCCTTGACGCTGGCAGCAGAGGCAGCCTTGTTGCTAGTGGAGGAATCCATTAAGGAGGCACAGCTGTGCCGTATTGATGAGACTCAACCATTTGCTCTATGCGTGTTTAAGTGGAAAGATGTGCTTTCTAATGAATGGAAAGGCCCGGATCCCATCTTATTGAGATCCAGGGGAGCTGTTTGTGTTTTCCCACAGGATCAAGAAAGCCCATTCTGGCTGCCAGAGCGATTGACCCGAACAGTGAAGAGTGATCCACAACACACGGATTCGCCTGAGGACCTGGCTGCTGTTCCTCCTGCCATTTTGCGGATGGATGACAGAGCACCGATGGAGGACACTCTCAGCCTTCCTGAAGTTGTTACCAGTCAACCATAGGATGGCGGTGTCTCCCCGATTTTTTACAACCAATAAGATTTTGGGCCCCCTCCCTACTGTCCTAGATATGATTTATAAGCTTGGCCGTAGGACTTCAGTCCTGGGCCGTGTCTCTCATTCCCCTACTTCAAAGAATGGGTGGGGGTGGAAATGTTTTGGAACAGTCCTATGCTATGGATTAGTGTTTTTCCTATGGATGGTCTGCTGACTCAAATCCTAAAATTGTAGGGACAAAGTGGTTATTGCACAAGCGCTGGCTGCCCTGAAACAGGGGGCCTCTACTGATGTGTGGTTATCTAAAGCAGTAGGGTTTAAGCCAACCAGCTCCTGCACCCCTAGGACTGTGGTCCATTGCACAGGGTGGAGTGCTTGGCTTAGCTAGCCCTGAAGGTTGTCGAGCTGAAGAGCATCGCACAGAGAATGGCCCTCTCTGAGAGATAAGTCGCTCTGCTTAAGGGTTTTCTGCTGTATATTCCCTTTCCCAGAAAAATAGCAGAGGGCAGGCCGGATAGGTTCCAGGTGTCATGAGCCTAGGGACAGATTCCGTGTAAGCCCATTTTTATGTTTTCATTTTGGGAAGTGCGACC
Organism: Myodes glareolus; assembly: GCF_982192425.1. Taxonomy (NCBI): domain Eukaryota; kingdom Metazoa; phylum Chordata; class Mammalia; order Rodentia; family Cricetidae; genus Myodes; species Myodes glareolus. The sequence continues at coordinate 62,825,601 of NC_142038.1, forward strand.
TCTATCTTTACCTTCCTAGGGAGTTGCCTTTCTGCAAAGAAGTAAAAAAAGGGGGATATGTGGAGGGCCGGACCACATTCTCCATTGCTTCTAGGAACAAAGGTAGAGATTGACCTCTGTGACCCCAAGGTGTGGCAGCACACGTCTTTAATCTCAGCGCACGTGCTTTGTAACTCTCTACCGCTGCGTCCCTGCCTACTCCCGAGGTTTCACCTGGGACTGGGAACAGTCAGCCAATCCGGGAATGACACGTCCAGGGCAGGGTCTGTTTCCTTTATAAGGGATGGGTTCCATCTTATCTGGGTCCCCACGGCCGTGTTGGCTTATGCTCTGCTCCCAAGAGACATAAAGCTATTCTGCAGAAGGATCCTAGTGTTCCGTGTGGTTCTTGCTGGCGAGACGGTAGCGCGGGACACTTCCCCAAGGTGCCCAGAGAATAGGAGAGATCTGAATTGCTGCACCTAGCTGCTGAGATCAGACAGGAAAGATTTGTGTTGATGAGGAGGGGGCGAGGTGCCAATGAAGAAAGGCTGGGCAGATTGGTGAGGAAAGAATGGCTGTGTGCGCAGGAGCGAGCAGACAAAGGAGGGCTGCAGAAGGGCAGCCTTGAGCGAGAGGGAAGCACCCCCTCCCCCCGGAAACCCACATACTTCAGTCACCTAGGAGGCTTGCTGCTGTTAGGGACAACCGCAGTGCTGGGATCACAGAGGTGGGGGCAGCTTGTAAAATGTCCAGCCAAGGCTTCCTTAGTTCTTTCCTGGGTAGTTCAGAGGACTCAGTGGCTTCCAGAGGGAACCTATGCCAACTCAGGGCAGCTTTCACAGAGGATCATTCTGAACTGTGTGTCACATGCGTGGCCCTGTAAGCTAAGAGATCGATCCGTCTGAAATGCAGAGACCCCCAAGACAGTCAAGAGCACAGAGCTAGACTTATTTGAGAAAATGGGAGTTTAGATAAGTCAAAGTGAACAAGGAAAATTTGGCTGGGTGGGCACTATGATTTGGAGATGGCAAGAGTGTGTCCATGGGGCTCATATGTTAAAAGCTCCACCCCAATATGGTAATGATACCTTTAGGAGGTGGGGCCTATTGGGAGTTGATTAGGTCGCTGGGGCCCTGGCTTTAGCAAGGTGTAGCTATAAGTGCTCTGGCTAATCCTCTTAAGGATGGGTGTGATGGCTGACCTGTACTTCCTGTCTCACCGTGTGATTTCTCCCCCTTCCACATACTTCTTCCATGATGTCATCTATCACAGGGACTTCAGCGGAGACGCTACATGCTGGCACCATGCCCTTGATCTCTAAAACTGAACTAAATGATCTTCTTTTCTGTATATACTACCCAGCTTCAGGTATTTTTTTTAACAGCAGAAAATGGATAACTACAATAAGCAAGACCTGGCTCTTCCTAGGAGTTCCATCTGTCCTTCTCTGAGGGCCACTGTGCCTGAGAAGCAGTGCCCGATGCCGAGTTCTTCACTGACTGGTAAATGTCTTTGTAAGCTGCCGATTGGGCCACTGTAGACTAACTAGCTAACCAAGTATTCCCAGGACCAGCCTTTGTTACATCCAGGGAACTCTTGGTTGCTACAGGATAGAGCCCTGATTTCTACAGGTGGCTTTGGAGTTTCTCATTCAACCAGCAGAGAAGACAAACAGTAATTTCTAAGCCATGAGCATGGCATCCTAGAGATGGAGGTGGGTGACCCCTTCTCAGAGGACCCATATCTTCTATAATCAATGTTTCTCTTTTTATAAGTTTATTGAGATCTACTTTATATACATCACAGTATTTACCGATATGGAGCATACAGTTTGGTGGATTTAAATGTATCCTTAGAGCTGTAGATATATTACATGGCCTGGTTTCAGAAGAGTCCATCACTTCAAGATCAGTTTTCTGGCATTTTTTGCATGCACATCCTGCACCCTCATCAGGCCTGGGTGAGCATGGATGTGCTATCTCTGAGGAGACAGGGCGTGCTTCTCAGGCACAGCCGTGCTGCACCTGGAGTGGCGTGCATAAGATAAAGTTTAGTCTGAAAATGAAAGGATTGGCCATCTGAGTGTGCTAACCAATACAGCTCCCTGGTCACTGTTTCCCAGGACTCCTGCAGGGAAGATCTGCTCAGTCATTGGCTGACTTGGAGGTCCCAGTGCTCACTTTTGCTTCTCCTTTTATTCCCCTCTGGAGTTCTGAGTGGTTGGTTTAACTTTGCCCCTGGGTGCTTCTCAGAGTATGGGCTGCTCTTCCAAAGTATGAGGAAGTGGAAATGTGTGAATTTCCCAGATGGCTTTCATCTCGCTTGCTTTCTGCAGCGTTAGCTAGTCGAGTGTGACATTTCTTCCCCTCTCTCCCAGCCCTCTGCTCCGGCATTCTTCCCTCCTCTCCTGTGTGGCTGAGTTGTCTCTTTCTTCTAGAACATTAACAATAGCCTGTGCTTGCTGCAATTTACAAAGCTCTTCTCTTTGACTTAACTCCCCCTTCACATATTGCTTATTATCTCTGATTCCCTTTCGACACAACTCTGCGGCTAGAATTGCCTATGGGCTGTCTCGTTGCTGCTCCACTGGTGTCCTCAGGAGCGCACCTAGGCAGAGCTTTGCACCAGCATAGCCCAGAGTTTAGCCGCTAAGGTCCTTGTGGCCAATCCAATAGTTAACCCTCAGACTCCCTTGGCTTCTCAGTTGCCTGTCATACTTTGAGTTGGCTTCCTTCTTGTCCCTCAGGTTCTTTGTAGCTGTGCTGGTTACTGCTCATTAATACAGCCAAGGCCTGGTGGGGACTTGCCCCTCTGGGGGTGGGGAGGCCTTGGTTCTTTAGCCTCCTCCTCTGCCTGGGACACTCTTAGGTCGGTTCATGCAGACAGGCCGTTTCTTGAGAGACGTTCCATGCTGGCTTCCATGTTTGTATCTCCAGCTGCGTTAGTCATCTTTTCTCTCTGCGACATGTTGCCTGAGCATTATAATGTGAGGAAGGAAAGATTTATTTTGGCTCCTGGCTTTGAAGGTTTCTGTCATTACATGGGGGAGGGTGTGGTAGAGCAGATTGCACCCCTGGAGTGGCCAAGAAGTCACTGGTGAGATTTCTTCCTTTTTCTGTTTATTAAATTCAGACCCCCAGCACGTAGATTGTGCAGCCACACTCATGGCCAGTCTTCCCTCTGCTGGTTTGCGAGTGGGCTATCCCTGCATGCTCTGGTGTCAAGCTCTTTGCAGGGAGGTTTTGAGGTCTAGCTAGTGGGAGGGATCATGGAGGTGAGGTTGTGAATTACAGCCCAGCCTTACTTCCGGTCCCACTCTCTTGCATACTGATCCATTAGATTGTGAACAAAATGCTAAACTCTCTCTGCCGTTGACCGAGTCCCTGCAGCCATGGACTGCATACTCCCCACCCTGGTGGACTATACCCTTAGAAACCGTGCCCTTAAATATCTCTCTGTTCTCTTTCTTAGGGTTATTTATTTTATTGTGTATGTATTTTGCCTGCATATGTCTATATATGTGAACCGCGCACGTGCCTGGTGCTTTTGATGGTCGGGGAAGGCGTTGGATTCCCCGAGAACTGGGGTTATATGTAGTTGTGAGCTGCTGTGTAGGTGCTGGGAATTGCACCTGGGTCCTCTGCAAGGGCAGCAAGAGTTCTTGACCACAGAGCCATCTCTCAAGCCCCAAACCTCTCCTCTCTTAAGTTCTCTCAGGTATTCTGTCAGCAAGGAGAAAAGCATGAGATGTGCCTTGTTAAACTCCTAGACCCTTCTCGTCTCAGTCAAGTTGACAAAGTTAGCCTTCACACCAGCCCTGCTCATGCCTGGGACAGGAGTGCAGAGGGCTGGCTGTTTGTGGAGAGGCGTTAGGCCATCTCTCCTTGGGCTGCTGGGCTTCCTTCACATTCCCTTGTCCAGTTTCCTGACATTTTTTTTTAAAATAAGGTTAACTATTTCTTTCTGCCCCTTAAAAAAATAAAACAAAATGGCTTCTGCCTCTGGTGTTGCATCTAAAAACTTGCCACTCAAGCTCATGTTGCCTAGATGGTCTCCTGAATCTTCCACAAACCTCGTGGTTTTATGGTTTGCATCTCTGCTCATGACCTGTGGTGAAGCCACTTTTTAGGAGGAGCCCAAGGCAGTCTGTGTCCATTCCCTTTTATTCCTATCAGCATCTGATTGGCTCAGTGCTGCTTATTGGAAAGACCTTTCCGTCTCTGCTTCGCTGTCTCAGCTCCTTGGTCCGAGACCAGTCGGTTGTTTTGTGTGGGTCTGTTTCTGGGGTTTCTGTTTTTCCAGGTCATGGCTTTAAATCACTTAGGTGCTGATGAGTCTCAATTTATACGTGGAGCCTGGACTTCTTCCCTGGAGAGAAACATGCCTGCTGCCTCAGTGATGTCTCCTCTCGGATGCCTAGTAGACAGGAAACAGCACAAACTAACGCAGCCCCACCACCTGCTTCCGGTCTCCTCTGCCTCACTTAGTGACAGTTCTGCCTTTCATGCTGCGCAGGCCTCAAATCATGGTCTCAGTCATCTCTCAAGTCCTTATCAAATCTGGTAGGAAGTGTTGACCTTTCTTTTGACCAAACCAGGAACTTAACCATGTCTCACCAGGAACTTACCATGTCTCACCAGAAACTTAACCATGTCTCACCAGAAACTTAACCACATCTCACCAGGAACTTAATTAACCATGTTTCATCAGGAACTTAACCACGTCTCATCAGGAACTTAACCACGTCTCACCAGAAACTTAACCATGTCTCACCAGAAACTTAACCACATCTCTCCAGGAACTTAATTAACCATGTTTCATCAGGAACTTAACCACGTCTCACCAGGAATTTAACCACTTCTCACCAGGAATTTAACCACGCCTCACCAGGAACTTAACCACGTCTCACCAGGAATTTAACCATGTCTCACCAGGAACTTAGCCACTTCTCACCAGGAACTTAGTCATATCTCACCAGGAACTTACCATGTCTCACCAGAAACTTAACCATGTCTCACCAGAAACTTAACCATGTCTCACCAGAAACTTAACCATGTCGCACCAGGAACTTAATTAACCATGTTTCATCAGGAACTTAACCACGTCTCACCAGGAACTTAACCACTTCTCACCAGGAATTTAACCACGCCTCACCAGGAACTTAACCACGTCTCACCAGGAATTTAACCATGTCTCACCAGGAACTTAGCCACTTCTCACCAGGAACTTAATCATGTCTCACAGGAACTTACCACATCTCATCAGGAATTTAACCAATGTCACCAGGAATTTAATTGCTTTTCACCAGGAACTTAAGAATTTCTCCCTGCTGATTTTGGCCCCTGTCACTCTGCCCAAAAGAGCCGGGCCTCCCAGCTGGTCCAGGTACTTCTGCTCTTGCTTCCTGCTGTCCGTTTGTCCACTGAGCAGCTAGGGCTTCCTGCCGCACCATGCCATTCTGCCTCCCAGGTCCTCCCAATGTCTCCCTCCTGGATTCAGAAGGAATTTCAGAGCTGTTATATGGGTCGAGCCACAGGGTCCTCCAGTGTCCCTCTGTGAGGTGTGAGGATGCGGGAAGACTTAGGTTGACGTTTAGAAGTGGACTTACAGAGAGGGAATTGTACTAGGTAAGGTTCTTAGGATGTAGTGTCCATGATTGGATCCTGGTGGCTTTATATGATCACACACACACACACACACACTATCTCTTGCCATGTGATGCTCCAGGCCACCTTGAAACTCTGCCAACAACAATACCATTGCCAGATGAGGCCCCTGGACCTGATGTCTTGGTCTTATGAGCCCAGCAACTGCCTTTTCTTTATAAAGTAGCCTGCCTCAGGTTATTTCATCATAGTAACAAAACCAGACTCTAGTAGCCTCGAAAGTCTTTTGCTGTTGGCTCCACCCACTTACCCCTCTAAAATCACCTCCCAATACTCCCCTTGTTCTTTCTGCCCCAGCCATACCTCTCTTGGTTCTTAGTTCCCTCAGTCTTCACTGTTTCCTCTTAGTCTCCCCGCTTCCTGGTGTTCTTTATCCCTCCTCCCACCCACTTTGCTCAGCCCCATTTCTTCCCTGTTAGCATGTAAATTACGAGGGAAAGTTCCACCAGGTAGCGTTCATGTCACAATATCCCCAGTGCCTTTAGTGGTGCCCAGCCCCAGTCCCTCCCAAGGGGTTGTTGAGTGAATTTGGGGGCCAAGGGCAGGCCCACTGCCTGCCACTCTCTGGCCTGGCAACGGCACTTCCGGCACTCACTCCGGGCAGAGGACCAAGAGCCTCTGAGTGGTTCAGGGAGATCAGAGGAATGGTCTCTGGTGGGGCAGCCCCAGGCCTTCCCTCTGTTATAACTGAGATGGTGGTGGTTCCTGGACTGCTGGGTGGTTGACTGAGCTGGGAGGTGGGGCAGAGGAGCTGCTGGAGGCGGAATCCAGGGTGACTGGAAGAGGCAGCGCGGGGCAACTCTTCTGCGTTCCTTGACGGTAGAAAGGTGTGGAGAGGAGGCTGCGGGCATGTGGAGAAACCTGCCTGCCCCCCGGGTCTGCAGCATTTGTATGGCTCCCTTTCTAGGGACAGCACAGCCGCCAAGTAGCCCAGGCGGCACCACGGAAAGGAAGCCACATTTCCGGATCCTTCCTGCTCCTCCTCTGGCCGCCCCTTCCACCTTTGTGCTAAGAGTGGGGAGAAAAAGAGGCTGGGTGCACCATGTAGAGTCCTTCCTATTGACCCCCTGGTGAGTTTGGCCAGACATGAGGCTTAGATTTGTGGGCAGCTGAGGGGAATGCCTGAGCTCTCCCAGAATACGGAGGGAAAGCGATGTTCCCCTGAGCACACCGGGGAAGGTGGGAGAGGGAAGCCAGCCGAGGCAGGAAACAGTCATGGGTCATGCTAATTAAGTAAAGCATCTGTGGGAAAATAAAAGTGTTCTGAGGGGAGCGGCTGCAGGTCCAGATTCACACAGAACGGCAGACACCTTTGCTTTCCCAGACAGCTGTACAGAGATAAAAAGCAGAGGAGGACGTCTGAGAATGGCTTTTATATTATTCCAAGAGCCTTCAAAACAGAATTTAACACACCAAGGCATGAGCCCCCGTCTCATCACCTTGCCATCGTTTCCCCAGGGACCCACAGGCAGAGAAACGGCAATTGTCTTCACTTCTCACCAAAGTGCCAGTGTGCTTTGTTACAGAATCATAGAGGTCTAGAAATAAATGACAGGAGCTGGCCTAATTCTTCATTATGTGCAAGACCAGGCAGGGTCAGGTGGATCAGGGTCAGGCCATCAGGATCACACGAGTTGGGGGGTTCTTGTAGACAGAATAACGTCCCCCAACAGTATGTGCATCCTTATCCAGGAAGTATGTGAATGTGTCCCTCAGAGGGCAAAGAGTCTCAAAGGCCAGATTTTTTTCCTGGAGTGGCCAAGTGTCACATGACAAGGGTCACTGTGAGGGGGAGACAGGGTGGTCCAAGGGAGGGCTGACCACACAGAGGTTGGGAATCAAGGAGCTCAAGAAGCTTCAAGAAGGGGAACCCAGGGGACTTAGGAAAACCCCAGCAGCTGATGAAGTTTGGCCTAGCATAATCTCCTCCAGGGGCAGTGGGGGGGGGGGGTAACATTCATGGATCTGAGTCTCTCACAGGCAAGCTTCCTCACTGAGACCTCACACTGCCCCTGACTGGAGAGAGCCAGGCCCTGTGCTGACCACTGTACGTGCCTGTGGGTTTAAGATTGTCCACAGCCTGTGTGTTCATTTCAGATCTCTTCCACTTGCACACTCCTGTGGCTGAGAGACTGGAATCACACGCGAGCATTTGTCCTTCCCTGGCATCATGATGGGATTTAGAATCTTCCAGGAGACACACCTATGAATGTACCTTTGAGGGAGTTCATAGAGTGGGCTAACGGAGGAGAGTAGGCCCACCCCGCATGGGTCCCGGACTAGAAGGAAAAGGGAGAAAGCGAGCCGAACACCAGTTGTACCAAACATCAGTACTCTTCAGCCGAGACAAGGCGAGGACAAGCGTCCCTGCCGAGGGCAGTCAAATGTCAGACAGTAAAGATTCTATAGGGCGGAATGGAGGAAAATTCTTGGGACTTCCCAGGATTGACTCTTACTGTAGAGCTACTTCAGCATGCAGAAACTCATTGACTGCTGTAAAGCCAGCACGGATTCCTAAACAGAGATGTCACAAAAGCTCCAGACCCGATACACTTCAGATTAGCGGCTTTCACTTCATTTGGTGAACGTTGGTGTATTGAAATTAAATCGCCACGCATGGAGAGGACAAAGCTCTCCTACCATCCTCATTCTGAGCCAAGTCTTTTGACATACCGCTTGAACGTGCCTGGATCCTGGCGGGGTGGTACCTCAGCAACGACTCGAGGATTGGAACGGACTTTGCCGAGCCCAGACCACACAGCAAGCGGACCGGGACAGCCGCTGTCTGCATTAGCCGCGGCCATCATACCTAGTCACGATCGGTCAGCCTGCTCAGCTTCCTGGCATTTGTACCTCTATCTGTTGGGAGCTCGGGGCTGTTCTGCAGTCTGTCCCCTCATAACAACAGAGTCGGAGCAAGACTGAAAAGTAACAGACACAGAAATGGAGTGTTTCTTCAGCCGAGGAGAGAGGGCACAGCGCTGCTGGGGAAGTCACAGAGGCACGGCGCCCCGAGTAATGCTCACGACGGTGACCCTGAGTAAAGGGGAATGGCTGGGTGATGCCAGCATTCTCACGCTTAGGAAAGCGAGACGGTCCCATGTGGACCCTTACACAATGCAGCTATCTCCATGCGTCTGTCTGTAGATGTTCCTTCCTGACAGGGAGAAGGGTGTGGGTGTGTGTGTGTGTGCGCGCGCGCGCACGCGCATGCGTGTGTGTGATGTAGGAGAGGACACGGAATTCTATGACATTCAGAATCACTGGTCTCAGATGATTAGTGGTGCCCCTCCCCACCCCGGCACTTAAGGCCGCTGCTAATTGCCCCCTGTCTCAGGATTCTGAAGTGTCAGACCAGACCCACGGAGCTTTCATCTTCATACCTCTTCATGCCTCTTGTGACAGATAATTATGGTTGAGTGTGAGCATCAACAGGAAAGCAGACCTCTTATCTCTGCATTGGGTACTTAAATGAGCATTTTAAGGCAAATTATTAATAGCTGTGCTTGAGAAAATGATCTCAGCTAAAGCTTTTGAGATACTGGATTGTGTTATATCTGCCAGGAAAAAAAGGCCTTTTCAGTGATAAAATGGGGAGGGTTATAAAGTAATTTAATTTATCTAACAAATATTTATCACATACCTTTAATATTTCATATTTTTTATTAGAGACCTTGGGATATAGGATTCAGTTCCTGGCAGGGCAGAATTTTCCAACCCAGACTTTCTAACTGTGTTTACTATCTCAAAAGATGTGTAATATAAAAACTCCCAGAAGCTCAACACAGTCTAAACATGTGAGAAGATGAGATGCAAGAATCCCCCGCCCCAGCGGGCCCTGGAAACATAGGCAGGAAGGGGCTGCCCTATGGGTCATGGTGGAGTCAAAGGCAAAGGAGCAGGGGAGACGGAAGCAAATGGGTTCCTCTGGATGGGAAGGGCCTGTGGGGAGAGCTGCTAGGATGGGCAAGGGACAGGAAATGTGGGCTAAAGCCTTGAGTTGCGCCCTAGAAAATGCAGAGACTGACAGTTGACAGGCGGGGGCAATCAGAAGGGAAGGCTGATTAGGGCAGTTGGGAAGGAAGTCGGATGGGGAGGGGATGATCTTCTACTATATGTATGTGGGCTGTGGGCACCGTGAGGAGCATGGGGAATGGCTCAGGGAGTTGAGCTCGCTTAGGGTAAGGGGTAGCAGGCTTGAGGCTATGGGGGAATATGATGGCTGACTCGTCCCATTTCTCCCTGGCTCCCTGTCTCACCAAACGATCTCTCCCTCTTCCACATACAGTCACAGTAGGGGTTAGGATTTGACCAGGTGAGCAGGACACACTTGGTACATTACAGTGCTACATATGACAACAAAAACATTGAGCTCTGGGGTCTCCCTCTTCTCTGGGGTCACAAGCCCTTCTCACAGGCAGTAAGTACATCGTAGCCCGCCTGCTGCCTTTCTCTCCGTGACGTCATCACCCTCCCATTTTTCAGATGTAGAGACTTATTTTTAGAGTCTTCCAGTCACACAGCTCAATGGCTGTGTTTGAACTCAGAACAACCTGGCTCCAAAGGTCAGGTTCCTTAACTCCCGCACTGCGCCGTTGCAGTTGGCTGTGGGTGGGAGGATCTGACCGCAACTCAAGCAGCCCAGGGGTTTGCTGCCTTTTCAGTGTGTCGGGTAGACCTGGTATGCAAAGAGGCTCAATATATATTTGATGAATGAATTCAGGGTCAATCATTTTCCTCTAAGTATTTATTTATCTGGGCTCACAGAGAAGATCCATCCTATACTGTCTGTAAGCACAACTGGACAGAGGCCAGATCAAGGCTTTTGTCTTTGTGTGCGTGCGTGTGTGTGTGCTCATGTGTGGGTGTGTGCAGAGGTGCATGTGTGCCCATGCGTGTAGACACCAGAGGTCAGTCCCAGGCATCTTCCCCAGTCACCCTTCCTCTTGTTTCTTTTGAGACAGGGTCTCTCACTTTACTGGAACTCACCGGTTCAACGAGACTGGCTGGTCAATAAGCCACACTGATCTACTTGTATCTTCCTCCCCAGCTCTGGGGTGATAAGTACACCTCACTATACCCAGTTTTTTCATGTAGGTTCTGGGTTCAAATTTAGGTCCTTGTATTCATGTGATAAACACTTTACCAACTGAAACGTATTCACTAGGATAATCATACAGTGGAGACTTATGTTGCCCAGAGGGAGGGGATTGTAAATGGGTGATGCAGGCTTCCCTTGTTTAGGGTGTAGAAACAAAGAGGAAATAAGTTCAAACAGAACCTGCTGCAAATGGAAGGCAAATGGGCCCGCTTTCTGTGCAGCAACATCTGCTTGATGATAGCTGTGTCTGCTGTCCCTGAGTAAACATCTTGCAAATGGGGCTGTGTCTTCTCTCAGTTTCTGTGTGCTCCAGGAGGTGTCTAGATCTCTCAGGGCATGAGGAGTGTCTTCGTCTGCTGTCTCCTTCCTCCCTTCCTGATGGTCTTGTCCTCATCATCTGCCTTGGACGTGTCCCTGAACCACGCAGGCAGGGATGGAGCCATGACTGTCACAGAGACCCTCTTAGTTAATGTTAATCTAGTTTGTGCAAGCTACAAGCCAGCCATGAGTGCTTCAAAACCCCCCAACAGCCTGCCCTCTAGCTGAGGCCTCCCCTCTGCAAAGTACTTGAAGAGTCATCGTGTGCCCTTCAGCTACTGGGAACATCTGGGGTTCTGCATCTCCAGTCTTGGCAGGAGCTCTGCCGCTGCCCTCTCCTGTAGGCCTTAGTCCACATGTGCCTCCTGTCCCTGTTTGCTGGAGAAGCTGCAGGGACACTTGCTGCCTCCTGGTATGGCCCTGGAATCTGGCTGCATTTTAACAAGGCTATTCAATAAGGAACTTCTTCTGTCTCCCCCCCCCCCCCCGCCGTCCTACCACACTCTAGGTTTCACCATCCCTAGGAGGCTCCTGACCTTGTCATAGGCACTGTAATAATCAGAGCCCTCTCTCCTTGTCCTGTCCCTGATGCCTGCTTTCCTTGATGTCCCTCTGAAAGGAGGAGCAAAGTACTTCAAGGTCTGTTCTTGGCTTCTCTCTGGTTTTCGTTCTCTCTTCCCCCACCTCTCCTTGGCATGTGGAGCCAGGCAGCCCCCTCAATCTGGGCAAGGTGATGTGGTTGGATCTCTCCAGTACATGGAAGGTGGAGCTGGAGGTGGACGGTCCCTGGCAGCCAGCAGGGATGGAGGCTGCCTTTTCCTTGGCTTGTTACACACCCCACTTGCCACTGTTCCGGCCCAGGAGTTTCCCTGCTGTCTGGGGCTTGCTCCTCCACTGCTCCAGTTCTGTGTGTAGTCTGGGAAGAGGACCCAACCTATGGCACCTAGGAGAACATGCCACGAGGCAGGTGCAGAGGCTTGCCCAGGCTTATACAACTCTGTCCCTGCTGGCCCACACTTCAGTTGTTCCTGGTTCCTGGGGATGTGGGGACTCATCTTGACTTCCAAGTGTTGTGGGACTTTTCCTAGGGAGATGAACAAACATTTGTTCATCCCGGATGGGGTACTAATGATTACCTGAGTCTACTGTGGAGAGTCAGTGACTTTATTAGGGTTACTTGCAGTAGCATACGGTAGTTGCCTCATAAGAAGTCCTTCCCAGCACAGTGATGAGTCACAAAACCTCCATCTCTGGAGCTCCTGCACACCTTATAGGCAGTTCTACAGAAGAGTCTCTCTCTCTCTCTCTCTCTCTCTCTCTCTCTCTCTCTGTCTCTGTCTCTCTCTCTCTCTCTCTCTCTCTCTCTCTCTCTCTGTGATTGTTAGATAATCCCTGGGAGGGGCTTGTGAACCTTAGACATTTCCTAAGTGTTGTATGAGGCTCCTGCCTCCCTCTAGAGGTAAGAAGATTTCAATCACAAGAAAATGGTAACTCGGCAGTGGTCACCAGCTCTGCTAGAGAAGAAGCATGCAGGGGGAGCGTGTAATGATTGTTCTGTCTCTTTAAGAGACAAGCCACACCCACTCCCTCCCCCATCCGCTGAGGCAGGCTGATCTTCAGCTTCCGGCCTGAGCTCTTTCTCTTTTCCGTCTTCCTCTCGGAGAGGCGAAGCGGCTCCTGCCTCTCTTCCCACTTCTCTCCTTCCCCGCTTTCTCTCTCTCTTTCTCTCTCTTTCCCCCCTCCCCCTCTTCTCCCCTTTTTCTTTCCCTCCATAACCCCCTGAATAAATATTTAACCTCCATCTGCATGTCGTGCCTATCCACGTCTGTCTCTTGCCTGCCCGCCTGCCACGTGTCTCCCTGCGTGGGACCAGCCACCGCTCGGGTACCCGGGGACCGGCAGCCGTCTCTGCCTGGCACTGGCTGGCTGCTCTCAGGGCCCGCTGCCTGCCACCACATGGCCCGCTATCACCGCTTGGGGGCCTACAGCATTTCTGCTGCCTACTGCTGCTGGGGATCCTGCAGCATTTTTAATTTTTTCCATTACAGAGGGGATGGCTTCCAGCGAGGCTACGCTGCCTGCCACACAGCCTCTGTCCTCTTCCACCATGCCCTACAGTCCTGGGAGAGGATGGCTCAGCAGGTACAACAGGTTATGCCACATCAACTGGGAAGAGCCTCTCAGATTCCTTATAGATAATCTGAGCAAGAGAAGGGATTTTACTTTCCCTCTAAATTGTTTAATTTTAAATCCAGGTACAAAGGTGGACATGCTATGATGTCATTCTGCATCCTGCTTTGCAGGTCTTGAGAGTCTTGTCTTCTTTCATTGGTAGAAAACCGTGTGACCCTTCAGATCTGCCCTGAAGCACGATGTCTAATCTGGCCCCATCCTGCCTTCTGCAGGAACCAACGGACTTGTCTGCTTTACCGAAGACAGAAGCCAGGTGAGAGCTGGACCCAGGTGTGAACCTTGGTCCCATCTACTCAAGAGGCTGATTGCTTGGGCCGGAGGGTGGGGAGTTAGAGACTAGCCTAGCAAACACAGTAAGACTGAAAGAGAGAGGAAAGGGGGACAGAAAGAAGGGAGGGAGGAGGAGAGAAGAAGGAAGGAAAGGAGGAAGGAGGGAGAAAGGGAGGGCATACAGCATTTCATGCCTCAATCCTGAAGCCATGGGCTTTTTTGCAAAGTTTTCCTGACAGTGAGTCTGGAGAAAAAGTATTAACATGTCCCTTTGGGAGAGCTGACATAGGGCACTGTCTTGATTCTAGACCGTTTGATTTTTATAAGAAAGCACCAAAATCACACACCAAAAAGAACCCACACAAAAATGATACACAAGAGTTTTTGAATAAAAATAAACCATAAATAAACAATAAATTCTCCATAGGCCCAGTGCAAGTGAGTAGCAATAATACTGTGTTGACTGCCGCTTTCCCAGTGAAGATATTTATAATCCAGGGCAAGTCATTGAATCAGCCTGGCATTTATAAAATCCTTATCATGGTTTTAGAGTAAGAGCTGCTTTCTAGGAAGGGTTATTGTAATAAACTATAATCAGTGGCTTGTACACAGCCATAATTTATTGTTTAGAGGAAGAGGGACGTGGTCATGAATGTGTGCACAGTCTTTGTCTCTCAGCATTACCACCAGGCTAGCTGCGCAGGCAGGGTCCTGCGCCAGACACAGCCTATGCACTGGGTTTTCCCCTAATGGTAGCTGAGTGCCACGCCCACTACCCATGCTGCCTTCTGTTCTTTTGCAGCTTCCTCGCTGGGCATGCAGCAGATGGGCCTCCCCAGATGGAAACCAGAAGCTCATCTAGAGGTGGAACCATGTAGGGGAGGCCACTGGGGCTCACGGGACTTGATGCGGGTCCTCAGGCTACAACACTGGACCCGGGCGCTGCTCTGACCCCTCGTGTCTTGTGTTGCAGCCGGAGGGACGCAGGTGTGCTGCAGAGCCTGCCCAGTAGCCCCCGAGGGATTCGGCATTGGCAGAGGGAAAGTTAGGGCAGAAGGGCAGAGGGCTGTACCACAGGCCTTGAACAAAGTTCTTTCATCCATTCAGCCAGGCATGTAGAACCCAGGGCCTGCAGAAAGGCGAGGCTGACCGTGTGTGCTGAACACAACCAGGAATGCAGCCCAACATAAAACTATGAACTTGGAACATGATGGGATTTTCTTTTTAACTCCTCCCTAGTTTTTGACCTTAAATGTTGTAAATGGCAACGTAACATAACATAGTGGCCCAATTTCAAAAGATTGGACATACTTGCTAGCAGGGGAGTCGGTCAATCCTGAGGACACAGGGTCCAGTAAGTAACCCTTGACTTCTGACTTAAGGCCCATGGGTCACTTTTCTACAATTCCCCATCCCAAGGCATTGTCCTTCATTTATAACCAGATCTTCCCCAGCACCCAGGGTGCCTGCTGAGACTCTCCGCGACTGCCCTGTATCCTGGACAGAAAGCATCCAAATGCCTGCACTTTTAATAAACCTTGCCCTGTCTGCAGGATGTTCTTTTTACAAAAAATATATTGATTTTAAAATATAATCAGTTCAGTATTTTTTTTTCCTTCTCTTGAGTGAGGTGGAGGGAAACTGAGTAACAAGAGAGGCTTTATTTCAATCTGAACTAATGGGAGGGACAGGAATTTGAAAGGATTGAGAGTCAGGAGCTGCTCTGCCTCAGAACGGGTGACTGTCAGGTTCAGGCAGCCATGCTATGCTGCATTGCATCCATAAACCTAGACACTGTGTTCGTAGTGTCCTGCTTAGCAAAGACTGACGGGAAACTCAGAGCGGGTCAGGAAAAGCATGGCTGACACCGGTTAGACAGTCCAGAGGAAGGAAATGGACAGACACTTGTATAAACCACTGTGCAGGTAAGGCATTCTGTAAGATGTCCCATTACTCTGTTGGGGGACATTGTCAGGAAAATGGGCTACATACACTGGAGTAATCAGATAAACATGTTAGGGACAATATAAGCAGCAAAGTTGTTACCAAAATGAGAAGTCTTTTAAACTTTTCTTTTATTAGATCTATTCATTTTATCTATATGCAGTGTTTTCCCTATATATAGTGTGGCTCACGTGCCCGCTTGGTGTCTGTGGAGGTCAGAAGAGGGCATTGGACACCCTGAGCTGGAGTTATGAATGGTTGTGAACCACCACGTGGGTACTGAGAACTGAACCGGGTACTCTCCAAAATCAGCAAATGCACTTAATGGCTGAGCCTTCTCTGGTGCCCTAAGAAGTCTTCTGAGATGGGAAGAGTCTGTGATGTAATTGGGAGAGGGCAAACACCACAGTAAATGGAAGCCTTGAAGCAGAATCAGAGGTATTGTGATTCCATTCCAAACCATCAGATTGTGGTTTCAGTGTGGATGGACACGCACACACACTTACACACTCGCTCACACCCACATTCACATGGCGTGTACACACACAATTATTCCTTAACTCTTGTCCCGAGAGCACACCTCACACCCAGATCTTTGTTTGCAAAGACGTTATGTGAACAGTGTCCAGAGCTCCTTAAAGAAGTGACTGATTCCGGGTCTGGGATAAGTCATACAACATGAGCCTGGATCGTCTGGTTCCACAAAGAAAGGAATGCCTGATGAGTGGCTGGCAAGATGGCTCGCTAGGCAGTGGGCTTGCCTTGTGAGCCTGACAGGAGAGAACTGACCCCACAGTTTCTCTCTGACTTCTCCGTGTGCATATGACTCCCACACCACACGTGTAGCATACACCCTAATAACTTTTTTAAAAATGAGAGGCTCATCAAAAGGATATAGAAGTTATCTGAAGAGGCTTTGGTGACCACAGCTGGGACTCTCTGATCACCAAAATACACTGTATATTTTGGGGTTTTATAGTGGGATAGTGCAGGGTGTCACAATGTATGCAGGTCAGGCTGACTCGAACTCATGGAGATTGACTCCTGAGTGCTTGAATTAAAGGCATGTGCCACCATATCTAGCCCACCAAAATACATATTGATAGTAATGTTGAAATACGTAAGAAACCACGAGCCCATGCTGACCAAAACCAAACACCTGCTCCTCACTGAGCTGAGCGTTCAAGGAGGAGCAAGTTACACCCTTTACAGGTAATGTACAAGGATGACATTGCTAGAGAGGAACCTGGCAGGTTGGAGTGGACGTCATCCACAAAGAACCGACCGTCACAATCTCTGTTAGAACCATGGACTCACAATCACTTATGTGAGGCCCCTGCCAAAATCAAATGAGCTGAATCTAATCACAAGGAAACATCGGAGGAGCTGAGAGTCAGTCTAGAAAATAATCAACCTAAAATATCCAGGAACTCAATGTCCTAAAAGCAAATGGAGACTGAGAGAGGAAGTTAAAATCTCTGAGAAGGACTGTAGATGTTACTTTTGTTCTCTCAGTTTAATTTTTGTTAGGTTTATTTTATTCATAATAATAGGTTTATTATGTATGAGTGTTTTCCTGCATGTATGTGCTTGGTGGTTGTGTAGTTCAAAAGAGGGTATCAGATCCCTGGAATTGGAGTTAGCCATGGCTGTGAGCCACCATTAGTATGTATGGCATATGTTGTGGGGGTATAAGGATACACTATGGAGGTCAAAGGGCGACTCTGGAGTTCTTTCCCATCAGGCCTACAAAGGCAGGTGGTTGTGGGTTTTTTGTTTTCTTTTTAACTATCTTTTTATTTATTCTTTGTGTTTTTTCACATCATACATCTCCATCCCATTCACTTTCCAGTTCTTTTGTACCTGTCCTTGCAGCCTCCCCAATAGCATAAAATTTAAGAGAAAAAAAAAAGAAAAGGAAAAATCTTGTCATGGAAGCTCTAGTGTGACCCAGTGCATCACACAGTAACCCCTTTGTCCATACATCTTTACCTGCAAGTGTCCATTGCAAAGAGTCATTGGTCTGGTTTCTTCTGCACTATAGATGCTGGCCCCTCACTAGGACTCCTCTAGATGCCTTGTGACGTGGAGATCCTGCAACTTTGAGTCTGCAGGACTGGCCCCTTCATGAGCTCCCACAGATCATACCTGGGGTGGATATTCCAGGGGGCCAACTCATAACCCTGGTTCTGGGCCTGGGTGATTGCAGGGTTGGTCAGCCTGCCAGCGCTTGCCCATCCTCACCACCAAGGCGAGCTCTCCAAGGGTGGGGCCAGTTCTCCTGCTTTCATGCCCTCAGGGTCAGCTCTCCCACATCTACACTATCGGGGCCAGCTCCACTGTGTTAGCCAGGCGAGGTACAGGGATCACTCTTCCAAGTGCTGCAGCTGGTGAGGGGCAGGGACAGCTCTTCTACTCTTATGACCTCAGGGGTCATCTCTTCCACCTGCCACAGGTAGTGAGGGGTGGGGGGAAAGGCATCTTGCCCCCATCCACACCACCATATGGCAGATGAAGGGCAGGGCCCTTCCAAGCTCGTGTTCTCGGGGCTGGTTCACCCATACCCCTGCCATAGGGTCATTGAGGTACAGGGCTGCTCTCCCTCTGCAGCCGGTAGGAGGGGCATTTCCTTCACTCACCACAGATGGCAGGGGCACGGGGTGGAGAGCATCTTTCTCTCACCCTCAGCGCTACATGGCAGACGAGGGAGGGTGGCCAGTTAGCCCGGTCTCGCACCCTCAGGGCCTGCTCAGTGGTACCCTTGCCAGCAGGGTTAGCTCTGCTGTGATACCCAGGGGAGCAGGGCTCTCTTTTCTGAGTGCTGCAGCTGGTAAGGGAGAGGGTCGACTCCCCGTTGTAAGTGGTAAGGGGTGAAGGGGAAGGGGGACATCTCTTTCCTGCCCATGGTGCCTCGTGACAGATGAGATAGTTCTCCCATACTCACAACTTTGGGCCTGGCTCACCCACCACTCAGCCTCTGCCAAGAGGGTTGGCTCTACTGTGCTGCCCAGGTGAGGTGCAGTCTGCTGTCCTGAGTACTGCAGCTGCTGAGGGGCAGGGCCAGCTCTCCCACCCACCTCAGGCATAGGGGTTGGGGGGAAGCATCTCTTCCTTGTTCATGCTGTCTCTCTCTCCCATACCACACTGTACATTTACTCACCACAGTAGCGCCTGGCTGCCTGGCACCTGGTGGGTGTTTTCTCTTCAGAACTTGGGAGGACCACTCCAGGCCTGCGTGTGGGTCTCCTAGTCTCGCTTAGTCCATCATGGTGCTGGGCAGAACCAAGCTTCCTCATCACAAAGAGATCATAACAGTGCCCAACCAAGGCTCTGGGTGGGCTCCTGATCGGTGCAGAGATGGTACTGCAGCCCTATCATGGGTCGGGATGCTTGTTTTGTCTGGTGAGCCATCTTACCATCCCCCCATCATTTTTATGCCATTCTTTCATTTATGGTGCCAGATGATCTGTACTGGGGAATCGAACCTGGGTCCTCTGCAAGAGCAGCAAGAGCTCTTAACCACTGAGCCATCTCTCCAATCCTCAGGATTTTTGTTTGGTTGGTTGATTGGTTTTTTTGAGACAGGGTCTCTCTCTATAGAGACTGTTCTGGAACTCAGTGTGCAGACCAGGCTGGCCTGGAACTCACAGAGGGATGGGACCATGCCTTGCTTCAGCCCTCAGTTTTTGCTTCATGAGCTATACATGAAGGAAGATTGGTTTATGAGTATTTTTATGGTTACTGTGTCCTGTTAAGGTGATCATTTCACTATTTATTATTATTATTAATTTTGATTCAGTGTCCCATGTATCCAGGCTGTTAGAAAGTTCACTATGTAGCCAGTAGCCTAGGATGACCTTGAACTGTATCTCCCAAGTGCTGGTCTTGCAGACACATATCACCGTATTTGGTTGATGCCAAGCTGGATAGGGAACACAGCCTCAAGCATGCGGGGCAAGCACTGCCCACTCAGATACATCTCCAGCCCTCGTTTTGCCCTTCCCCCTTCACTGACCATCCGTTAATCTCAAAGCCCATCTTTCTAACAACAGAGTTGTACTAGCATTCTTAGGATTAGCGTTTGGATCTTCTGCACCTTTTCTTTGCCATCTCGTGTGTACCTTCTGGAAGTAGCAGGTTCTCGAAGATTTTAAAACACACAAACAATAAAACATATTTTCTATGCTTGATTTAGCCCATTTGGAGTTACCAGGTCTCTTGCTGTTTTGTTCTTTCTGTTTACCCCATATATCCTGGCTTCCTCGTGGATTCATCTTGAATTTTGCAGTATTCTATTTTATGCCATGTCTTCTTTCTCTGCACCCATCAGAGTTCTAACCCTCCTGTCTGTCTTTCTATCACTTACTGGTCTGGGGAGAGAAGTAATTGCTGTGTAAAGAGTCAGTACACACTCTTTAATGACTACAGTTGTCCTTGAATTAGTATTACTGTAATTCACAGTCGGAGATACAACAATATTTCACGCTATTTCCCACTCTGGCTTGTTTTGTTGTGTATTTTACCTTTTCTATGTGTTAGAACCCCCTTAAACCCCTATTGCCTTTGACAATGAGTAGTCCTTCAAAGTCTTTTGACTTAATTTTTTTTTTATAGATTCACGTGAAGAAAGTAACACGGGAATCCTGACTGTCCATTCCTCATCAAGCAGTAGCCTGTTACCTCAGTATAGGCACAGAGCCAGGAAGCTGGGATTGGTGCAGTGCTGCAGACTGTTTCTTCCCCAGATGCTTCCGGTTTTCCCAGACGAGTGCATACGTGTGTCTTTATGCAGCTTGCTCTTGAGTGGTTTACACAGTTTCCCATCGAGATAGAGCGCCGCCCATCACAGCCCACGAATGACCTCACACTATTGCTTTACCGTCGCTGCTCTTGTCCCTCTGTTCCCCTGGCACCTGTAATCTGGTCCTCCAGCTCTACAATTCTGTCGATTTGAGATCGTTGTAGAATTTGACTCTATGTATGTATGTAATCTTCTTAAGGTAGGCATAGTCACACTACAACCATGCCCTAAAATCCAGTCAACTGCATGTCTGATCAATAGCGTGCCTTTATATTGCCACGTAGTATTCCATTATAGAAGTAGATCAGTTTGTTTATCTATTTCTCTACCGCCTTAATTAGCCACTATGATCAAGGAAACTTATAGAAGAAAGGGTTTATGGGGCTCACGGTTTCAGAGGACGAGTCTATGACCGTCATGGCAAGGAGCCAGGCAGCAGGCCATTAGGCATGGTGCTGAAGCTGTAACTGAGAAGTTACACCTGACCCACAAGCAGGAGGCAGAGAAAGAGAGAGAAACAGAGGGCTAGTGCAACTGGGGATGGTTTGGGCTTTGGGAACCTCCAAACCCACCCTCAGTGACAAGACAGTGTTTCCTAATTCTTCCCAGATAATTTCACCACCTGGAGTTCAAGTATTCAAACATATGGGCTTTTGGGTGGCATTCCCTTTCAAACTACCACATGTTAAGGACATTTGGACATCTCTATATTTTGGCAATTACAAATAAGTCTCCTAGAAATATTCATGCAGAAAGCTTTGTGTGAAACAATAGTTTTCATTCCTCTGGGGTAAAATCCCAAGATTGCGGGTTCGGGGGCAGTGGAAGGTAGAAGCTAAGCACCCAGTGTTTCCCAAAGTGGTGTCTGCTGCACACCCCATCATGTGTGTGTGAGACCCCTCCCTCCCGGTCTAAGCAGCCCTGCCTTACTGATTCACCCCATTAGGTTTGTAAGGCTACTTCAGTGTGCTCTCAGTTTCCATCTCCCTAGTGGCCAGGGGTGCTTGTCTGCCTCCTGCCTGTCTGTCCTGGTGAAAAATCAGTAGCTGTCTTTGTCCCGTCTTCTGTTTCGGTTTTCTGAGACATAGTCGTGATCTGTAGCCAAGTCTGGACTTGAACAAAGATGAGAGAGAATGTGCAGATTTTTCTTTCTGAGTTTGGGTTACCTCATCTAATATACTTCCCAAACCCATCAATTTTTCTGCAAATTTCACTTTTTTAGAATTCTGATTATTTTTAAGAGTTCCTTTTCCCCTGCTCACTCATTTTGCATTTTTCTCTTAAAATTATTTAACAGATCTATACTAATTATTTTTAGAAGTTTTTGTCTGGTAATTCCGGTATCTTAGTCATGCATGGATCTTGTTAATTTGTTGTTTCCTGTTGATTACAGAGTCCATTTTCCGATCTTTTCTTTCCTGACTGTTAGACATTATCATTGATATGTGGTGTAGACTCTGGGCTCTGTTGCCTTTGTCTAAGATTGGTTAGTTTTGTTCTGCAGATGGCTGTATTATTATTAGTAGGTACACTTGCTCTTACATCATTTGGGCTGTGGGCCAGGTCTTTACAACTGAAAACTTTTGACAAATGGATCACAATAAATCTCAGCAAAAAGTCTTGCATATTTTCAGACTTACAATAAATAACAGCCTGTAATGTTGATACATTGGAAATAATGGGGATCCAGGATTCCATTAATGTAAATGAGGATTTCTTCAGATTCTAGACAAATTCCAATGATTTTAAAGATCAGAAGTCCTCCTGGCGGTAGTCCAAAAAAACTTTCCCTGCTATGACACACCTCTTTTGTCACTTCAAGTGATTTCATCATCATTTTTAAATCTTTGTATTACAGTCCTTACATTTTTTTAATTACATTCCTTAATTTGTGTGGGGACACACACATGGTGTGACATTCTTGTAGAGGACAGCTTACAGGAATTCTCTCTTTCCATCTTGTGAGTCTTGTGAGATGATCAGGCTTGGTTGCAAGTCCCTTAACAAGCCCACTCGATGGCTCAGTATTACAATCCTTGTTATACAATAATTGCATTACAGTTATATCACAGAAAGTTAGAAAAGCTCACAAAGAGATTATCTTTGGTGTTAACTGAAGCATTGTTTAAAATACAAAGAGCAGAGGAAAGTGGTCACGTGTCTATTTGTAGATAATGGATTAAGCAAACGTACCTCAAAGTCTGTAATTTGACGCAATGGAACCTCATACAAATCTCATCTCTGTAGTGAAGGGCAAAGGAAAGCATATCCATTATGTATTAACCGAGGGAAGCTTCTTAAGCAGAGAATAATGTTTTCCACTTATAAAAAACAAAAAAACCTTGAGTATGTGTGCGATCTCCATGTGTTTAACTTATCTTTAAGAGGGGTACAATGGATGGTTTTTCTTTTGTTTGCACTGGGGGTTCCCAAGACAATCCTTGTTTATGATGACTTACCGGAAAACTCAGAGGATCCCCCAAATATGATCAAGTTTACTTGTTATAGCAAAGCCCTAGAGACTAATATCAGGAGTAGGAAAGGAACATAGGATGGGGCACAGGAAAAACTAAGGGGCCTTCAACTGTCACCACCTGAAGAATCACGTGCAGATCCTCCCAGCTGGGACGTGACAGGACACAGGAGCCGCGGCCATGCAGGGACACGTGGAGCTTTGGGGGAAACCGTGCACACGGTGGTGCCCGTGTCGCCAGTCTCAGCTCCTTGCCCCAGCTGGCGTGACGATTTGAACAAGAACAGCCCGGATAGGCACATATGTTTGAATGCCTGCTCCCCATTTAGTTGCACGGTTTGAGAAGGATTAGGAGATGTGGCCTTGTTGGAGTAGGTGTGACCTTATTGGAGGACTTTCACTGAGGGTAGACTTTGCGGTTTCAAAAGTCCCCCACTAGGCCCAGTGTCTCTCTATTTCTGCCTGCTGCCTGCTGCCTGCAGTTCAGGGTGTAAAGCTCTCAGCTCCTGCCGCAGCACCATGCCTGTCTACTCTCTCTGATGATAATGGACTCACCCTCTGAAACCATAAGCAAGCTCTCCGTTCAATGCTATCTTTTCTAAGAGTTCCCTTGGTTGTGGCATCTCTTCCCAGTAATGGAACAGTAAGTAAGACACCAGTGTTTCAGAGGTCAGAGCACCAATCTTGGCACCTGGCATTGTTCACCATATATTTCACTGTTGGCATAAACTATCTGATGCCAAGGCCTTAGGTATACAGACACTATAAGCAGGGTACTCCCAAGAGCTGGGCCCTGGGCCAGTCTTGGTGGGGGAGAATGCAGGGTTTGAGCAACGCAAGGCTGGCGAGTTTATTCTTCATTGTGCAATGGCATTTTTTATTTGTAGTACTTTGGCAATAACCATGTTGCTGTTACCACCACAGACAACAGCTAAACTACTTCTTTCTTTCCCTTTCTCTTTTCTGGGGGTGGAGTTGGGGGCTAGGGTCTCATATCTAACAGCCTGGCCTCAAAGTCACTATGTCACCAAGAACAGTCTTGAGTGTTTTAATCTCCTGCCTCTACCTCCCTGGTGTGTACCACTACCCCCAGTTTATGGTGTTGGGGGTTGAACCTGGGTCCCCTGTGCACAGCAGGCTGCACCCTTCTAGCACAATTAAACTATTAATACTTCTAATCTGCATAAAAGGGCAGTGCTTCAAACATATCTGTATGGTGTCCTTTCAATATTGTGTCACCAAGTTAAATCTCTATGTACCGACTTTCTGAACTACCCGAGTGACATTTCAATAACTGTAGGTGGCACGGTACCCCATGAAGCATGAATATTGGTGGGCATTCCCAACGCCTGGCAAGTACCCTCATGCATTCATACCATACGAGGCCAGGAGCAAAACTTCATTCTCAAGACAGAAACCTCAGTCCGGGGTGCTAAAGGGCCTGAACGTCATGACAACAGGATAGAAGGTGCCCCCAATGAAGAAATATTTGTCACCCAACCACTTGAGAGCCAAGTAATTTCAAACCACTTGGTTCTGGTGACTGTGTCTGAATTAAGCATTGAGAGTCGTCTTCGAAGCCTGTCCTGCTGCTCATTTGCAGACAGTCCCTGTCCCGGCTCAGCACAAGCCCAGATACCCACTCTCTCATCTGCTTTAGCCGCTGCCGCCGTGACCCTGTTGGCTGGCCCAGAATGAAAGTCAGAGTTGCTTGCTGCCAGGCCCTTCGCCAAATGCTCAGATGAAACTCCACACACAGCTCTCTTATCATCCGCATTTTACAGATAAGGAGACAGAGCCAGGGCAAGTCTCGGGACAGACCACAGGAGACAACGACTCTTCATTTCGGTGCTTGATGAAGCATGACAGTGGAGGAGTGCATTTCCATCCGCACAACCCAGCACTTGAAAGCTGTGCGTGATGCCCGGGAGCCATGCATCTCAATCTCCCAGAAAAGGCATAAATATGTTAACATTGTAGGATAAAAATCTTTCCCTCTCAGCTATATAAAATAGCAGGCATCACCAAAACAAAAACAAAGCAAAAAAAAAGAGCAAATTGCTGGGAAATATATGCAGCCCATGGTGATGATTCCCTAGCATTTGGAGTTTAGATCTGATTAGGAGTTAAATTTCAAGTGGTAACAAATTCCGAACAAGTAAACCGAAACTAAATAAAGAGTTGCTGTGCCTGCTCTCCGGCAGCTAATTATAGTGAGGCCTCTGCTTCTTGGGAAGTATTGTTATAATAAATTATAATTAGTGGTTTGAAGCAGGGATACTTTAAAAAAAAAAAAAGGGTGATGAAGAGCCTTGTACGAGCTAAACCATTTGTGTTAAAGCTTCCCCTAAGAAACTCGGTATTCTTTGGCAGCACAAACAGAAAAACCTGTCAGTCAAAACGGCTAGTCAAGAGCCCTGGACATCACTCAAACAGGCAACAACAGCGAGCCCTGTAAAATGTTCAGCCTCAGAAAATCTCCTGCTCTGCTAAATGCCGAGTGCTAATTGATGGAGCTCTGCTGATTGCTGCTCGTTTCAAACTGCATTTCCATCAGGACTTCTCTGCCTTGGATGATGTGACAATTTAAAACGTGCTTTAATATGCCGAGAAAGGGCCCAGGAGCAGCATGAAAGCCGCGCGCGTGCACGTGAGGACACCTAAGACAACGACAGATGTGGGGCTGAGAGTGCTCCAGGTGAGTAAACATCTCCAATTTTTAACCAAAGGTTTGGAATTCAGCCCTGTGATTTGTGCGAGCACAGAGCACTGCCTCCCTCCACACACTCAGCCCTGCCTCCACCGACATGACTTCCTCACGGTGCCTTCTCCCCTTGGGGCTTCCTTTCCCTGCCATCTGAGTTCTGGGCAAATGAAAGTTTGCGTGGTTGCCATTCTTGCAAATGTTTCCCCAAATCCAGGTATTGCTACAATCACCCAGAAACGAGCAGGCCGTGGTTGAATATTTCTACTAGTCCCAGTCTTTCTGGGCCCCTTCTCTGCCCCACACCCCTCCAAAGACTGACTTCTATGCATGGTGGCAGCTGGGCAGAGGATGTCAGAGAGCAGGAGACACCAAGCACCCCACCTCACCCAGTACACAGCTCCCACAGGGTTTTGTAGTGGCCCTACCCCTTGCTCCCTATAGCTTGAATGGTGTAACAAGATCGCTCTAAGTCCCAGGGAGCCTCCTTGCTCTCTGGGGTCCCTCAGTCCTTAGCTACCTATCCGTAAACAATTCCCTCCTTAAGCATTCCTTGTTTGTCCTTTGGAGCAGGCATCTGTTACCTGATAGGACCCCAGCTGACGCCTGCAGCTACAGAGGTCCTCTCTGCAGGGTGACTAAGGCGAGGGTCACATCACAGGCATGCAGGAGAACCATTTGTCACCCTCTTTTACAGAGCTCAGTTTCTAGTGAGTATGTCTCATCTGGGAGCATCCCCTGGCTTTGGCAAAATGTCCTGTTCCTTCTGTCTGTCCTTTGGCCGTGAGAGTGTGGAAGGTGCTCGTCAAGCCTTGGTTTTCTGTCCTCAGCTCTGCCATTTTACTGCCATCACTGGCTTTGCTCCTATAAAGTCACCGGGTTCTAGGTCACACAGCCCAGGTAAAGTTATCTCCTGCAAGCTGGTCTCTGTGTTTGTACATGTATGTGTACATGTGTTCATGTGGAGGCCACAGGTCGACCTTAGGGTTTTTTCCTCAGGAACCATCTAACTTGTTTTTATGAGACAAAGTATCTCACTGGAGCCTGAAACTTTCCAGTTCAGCTAAGCTGGCTGGCCAGTGAGCCCCAAGAATCCTGCTTTCTCCACCTCCCCAGAGCCTGGCTTCCAAGCACACATTACCAAGTACAGCCTTGTCTTTGGGTGCTAGGCATCAAACTCAAGCTCTTGTTCTTAAGTGGTGAACATTTTGCCCCTGAACTACCTTGCCAGTTTCTGAAACCAGTCTTACTCTCTCTGTGCACCCTGAGTTTGTGGCCTGCTATGTGTGTACTTACTTGACTGTGTGAGCGTGTGTGTGTGTGTGCGTGTGCGTGTGTGTGTGCGTTGTGAGTATATGTGTATCTGTGCATACGTGTGTGCATGCATGTTGGGGGATTTTATAGATAGAGATAGACTCATGCTGGTGTATCTTCCATAGATCTGTGGTCTTCCCACTCAAACTTGATTAATTTGGGGCCACAATAAGGTCTTATCATAGTAACTATCTGTAGTTAGATGTAAAAGCTAGCTGAACTCTGCATCAGATTAATGGTCCCCCAATGATGTGTGCTTATCCCAGGGACTGGCCCATAAATGTGTCATATCAAATGGCAAAGAACAATTAGGTTGCTAATGAGTTGAGCTTAAGACACAAAGAAGAAGCCAAGTGGTGGTGGTGCACACCTTTAATCCCAGCACTCAGGAGGTAGAGGCAAGTGGATCTCTGAGTTTGAGGCCAGCCTGGTCTAGAGAATGAATTCTAAGACAGCCAGGGCTACACAGAGAAACCCTGTCTCAAAAACCCAAAACCAACCTAACAAAGAAGACAGAGGAGACCAGCTTTCTGAGTGGGTCCCATGTAACCAGCTGGTATCTTAAGAAAGGATGAAGAGGCCAGAGCAGAGAAGGCCAAAGCGTGAGTGGGAAGACTCAGCCCGAGCCTTGTTTTGAGGATGGAGGAAGGAGCCATGAGCAAATAGCCCCTAGAAGCTGAAAAGGTCAGGGAGGGATTGTGTCGAGACCCTGCAGAGGACTGCGGCTCTGATGCTTGTTTGGCATCAGCTCAGTGGGATATGCATGGGACAGACAGAATTGTTAAATCTGCCATCATTTGCTACGGCAGTGACAGAGTTAATAAAATGCTCTATGAGCTAGAGTCATGGAGGATGATAGGACTCAGCTTCCTCAAGGATCCCAGCTGGGACAACAGAGGGTAGACTGGCTGGGGGCCCTTAGACACTCACAGGGCAGAGGCTTATAGTTCACTCTGAGGAACACCACAATGAGTAGAATATGGCCTAGGTTTGCTCATGAGGGTGAGTGGATGTGTGAAACCCAAAGGACCACTCCCCAGAGTGATCGCTGTGTGCCTTGTGTCTTCTCCCATTTTCCTAATCATCTATTCTGTTACTTGTTCTTAAGAACCAGCCTTTGGGTGGGTATGCATATTGCTATTCCTTATTACTTACATTTTGTGCTTATTTCTTCTTTCTTTTGCTTTTACTTCATTTGATATATATTTTCTAGGTGTTTTTAAACAGATTTATTTTCATTATATACACTATGTTGTGTGTGTGTGTGTGTGTGTGTGTGTGTGTGTGTGTGTGTGTGTACTATGTGCATGAAGTATCTGCAGAGGCCAGAAGAGGGTGACAGATTCCTGGACTGGAGTTACAGATGGTTATGAGCCACCCTGTGGGTGCTGAGAACATTATCTATTTCTTCTGCAAGAGCAGTCAGTGTTTTTAACAGCTGAGCCACCTCTTCAAGCCCCTCCAGGTGTTTTAAGCAGAATTTTATATTTTTTTTTAAATTTTTTACTTGTATGAATATGTAAAACTATGCAGCCTTCTCTGGTGAACTTTTAAAATATATCCCATACCTTCCGAAATATAGTGTCATTATCATTAATTTTCAAAAGTTCTAAAAAGCATTTTTCAATGATTTATTGGTTAGTTTCATTTATGAATATGTGGGTTTATACATACCATGTGTATGAAGGAAATGGAACTGCCTGATATGGGTCTGGGAATCCAACTAAGGTTCTCGGAAAGAACAGCAAGCATTCTGAACCACTGAGCCATCTCTCCTGCCCCTGAAAAGCATTTTAATAACATATTTAAAGTTTTCCAATTTGTCATTAATTTCTGGTTTTATTCCATCATTATTAGAGAGTGCTTATAATATTCCCATGTTAGAGAGTAGCCAATGCTTTGTTGAGATATACTAATATAATTTTTTGTGGCTGTCCATGTGTCCTTGAGTAGACAGTGCTTTCTCTTTATCAGGATCAGGCGTATCCTCCTCTGTCAATGTTTCAAAAACTTCATTAAGACCTGCCTTGATGTTTATTTTGGGATACAAACTCACAATCCCAACACTGAGAAATAAGGGCAGGAGGACTCACAGTCAACCTTGGCTATGAACTGAGCTCCAGGCTGGCCTAGGATGCATAGCAAAACCCCATCTCACATACAACCCTCCGTGTTGCCTGCACTTTTCTGTGCATTCCCACACCCGATTCAGGCGCGCGCCTCCCGAATCAAGTCCACGAGAATGGATAAATATCCTAAGGGTTGAACAGACACACAGAGAGACCAGGCTCATTCACCAAAGGAGTAAATGGCAACTTTATTAAGCACAAGTCGGGCATATATACTATGGGGCAGAAGGACAACAGCCCCCTCCCATCCGGAACAGGGAAAGAAGTCAGGTGGCCATGCCCAAGGTCAGAGAGCAGCTGCGCTGAGGTGGGAACCTTGCTTGCAGGTGGAATTGCCATAACAAAAGAGGGCGAGTTCTCTCTAAGCTGGTGCAGCGAGCAGAGAAACCAGGAAGTCAGAGGAAAAATGCCCCCCCCCCCCCCCCCCCCCCCCCGCATAGCACCTCGAGCAAAGGGGAAAAAACCTGGGTACCAACACCTCCGAGACAGATTCAGCCTACTGATTGGACAGGATGACTCTCCTATGCCCATTTTTGTTTTTGTCTTTCTAGGATATAAGCAAATCTTTTCTCATATTAGTCTATTTCTCCTTGTGCCTCCTTTTGTTTTGGTGGCTATATTACTTGGTACATAGATGGTCAAGATAGTGTTTGTTGTTGTGTTGTTTTGAGACAGGGTTTCTCTGTGTAGCCCAAGCTGTCCTTGAACTCTCTCAGTAGACCAGACTGGCCTCAAACTCAAGAGATTCCTCTGCCTCTGTCTCCCAAGTGCTGGGATAAAGGCATGTGCCACCACCCAGCCTAGAGGGCCATATCATCTTAAGGTGCACTTTTATCACTTACGTACGTCTCTCTTTACCAGGTCAACAGTGTCAGCCCTGCCTCCTCATTTGGGATTGCTTGGTATTCCTTTCTTCACATTTCTTCACATTCTCCTTTTGAATGCCTTGCATGCCTTTTGTACGACACACAGGGTCATGCTTTATGAGGCAGATGAAAAATTATTGAATTGTTGAATTAAATCCTTTGGGCATCTTTTTAAAAAGATATATTTATTTATTATGCATAACATTCTGTTTACATGCCAGAAGAGGGAACCAGATCTCGTTACAGATGGTTGTGAGCCACCATGTGGAAGCTGGGAATCGAACTCAGTACTTTTGGAAGAGTGACCAATGCTCTGAGCTGTTTCTGAGCTGCTTCTCCAGCCTTGCCTTTGTGCATCTTAATATGACTGCTGTGGTTCACTTCAGCTCTATAATACTTTGTTAAAGTCACTATGTGTGTTGAGCTGTATTTTATAGTTTTTATGACTAAACTCTTTTGTTTTTTCTTTAAAATTTTTCTTTTGGTGTTGAGGACTTGAATTTTTATGCTACTGGTTTTATCTGTACTCGTTTGTTTTTTCTTTCATGGCTTCTACTTAATTTTCATCCACAAGCTCTTATGTTTAGCATCCTCCTCTGACTCCTACTTCCTGGCTGTGTGGTGCATCACATTCCCTTCAGACGTGTTAGTAACATCAGAGGAATCCATGTTCTGGTTGCCTACGACAAGCTACGGGACAGGACAAGGTGTTCTAGAATAACTGCAAATTGCCGTCATTACTCTTAATAGTTTTCTTATTGGATCTGAAATTCTTGGTAATTGTTACCTGAGATGAAGCAGGAGTAAATAAGAGCAAAAGAAAAGCTTGTTAAATTGATGTGAATTAACAGAAATAAGTATTTAAATGTGTGCTTCTAATTGGGTAGCCACATGGAGAAGAATGAAACTAGGCCCTTATTTCTCACCTTGCACAAAAATAAACTCTAAATTATTCAAAAGCCTTAATTTAAGAGCTGAACCTCTTATAGGAAAAACACTTCAAGACTCAGACATAGGTAAGGATTATGGTTGCTCATGAAATGAAGCCAACTACTGAAATTACAAACTGGACCACATACAGAGTGGGAGAGAAATCTTTGCAGGCCACATGTTTGCAAAGGATTAGTACCTGTAATATCAAAAAAAAAACCCTAAAAACTAAATAAGATACCAAACAACCCAATAAATAAATGCACTAATGTACTGTGAAGCAATGGTCTGTACCCTGTCACTTGTATTTCAATAAAACGGTGATTGGCCAGTAGCCAGGCCAGAAGCATGGTGGGGGGGCAACCAGGCAGGAAGTAGAGGCAGGGCGATGAGAACAAGAAAATTCTGGGAAAAGGAAAGATGCAGTCTGCAGTCGTCACCCAGACAGAGAGGAAGTAAGATGAGAATCTCTCGCTGACAAAGGTACCAAGTCATGTGGCAAACACAGACAAGAATAATGGGTTAATGTAAGATGTAAGAGTTAGTTAATAAGAAGCCTGAGCTAATAGACCAACCAGTTTATAATTAATATAGGCCTCTGCTCTGTGTGGTTAGTTGGGACTGAATGGCTGCGGGACCAGGCAGGACAGAAACTACTGTCAACACTAATGAATTGAGGGTTCATCACAATTGATGAATTCATCACAATTTTCAAGAGATGAAATTTAGCTGGGCATGGTGGTGTCCTGGCTCAAAAAGAAAAACAAAATAACAGCAAAAAAAAGATGAAAAACAATGGTCAATATACATACAAAAAGAATGTCCAACCTCAACAGCTATCACAGAAATGCAAATCAAAACTACATTGAGATTCTATCTTACTCCAACTATAATGGCAGTCATTATGGAAGTTAGAATGAAGGTTTCTCAAAACACAAACAAAGAAAGAAACAAACTAAAAGTGAATCTATGACACAGCCAGCTGTGTGACTCCTGGATATCTGTCTGGACTCCAGGTCAGCACATGCTGAAGACACTCACAGGATGTTTACTGTGATATTGGTCACAGTGGCTATATGGAGCCAGCTGAGGTGCCCATCAACAGAGGAATGGTGGACACACCTTTAATCCTAGCACTCAGGAGGCAGAGACAGTCAGATCTCTGTGAGTTCCAGGCCAACCTGGTATACAGAGCTAGTTTCAGGACAGCCAGGACTGTAACACATAGAAACCCTGTCTCAGTAAAGAAAGTAAAGTGTAAATACACAATGGAACAATGGAAAATTTTTTTCAGCTATAAAGAAGATTGAAGTCAGGAAAATGGTTGCAACTGGGAGGTGATCGTATTAAGTAAAATAAGCCAGTTTTCTATCACTGTAGATTCTAGATGTTATACGGATCCATGAAACGTGTGTATATGGCAGAGGTAAAATTGTCTAGGAGGACAAAGGAGACCAACAGGAAGAGTGGGGGTTGAAAAGCAGGGAGAGATGCTCAACATATATATTTCTATGAAGTTTTTAAAAAATAGATACATAATATTTTTTAATCTTTAAAGAAAACACTAAAAAACAGTAAAGAAAATTAAATCAATCTCACAAAGCTGAGGAAGTAAAAATGTTACAAAGAAACGTAGTAAATTTGAAGATACCCTAAGATCTGCCTGTAGTGGAAATGAATATAGCCTGTCTGGTGCTGGAATTAAGAGCAGTTACAGAAAATAAACAAGCAAAACAGATTCAAACTTGGCATGACTCTCTCTAAAACAAAACAACTTATGAAAATATATGCCAGGAAAATATTCACCAAACTAAAAACACAAAATCAGGATGGAGTTTAAGGCAAAGAGCATGCTGTGAAAGAACGGGGTTACCCTGCTATTGATAAGGGCTAGAGTCCAGTAAAAAGTGATATTCATATTTATGTACCTGAAAGCATATTTTCAATTTTTTTAAAAAAAGCCAATAGACTGAAAACACAAATCAAAACCACAATGAAATGTGGCTGCTGTCATCATTTTGATGTCTACGCCCCCACAGGTTTGAACTCTGGACACCCCCCCCCCCACACACACACACACACCGCTGTTTTAGGAGGTGTGTAACTTCGGGATCTTCGGGATGCGGGACTTAACTGAATCCTGTCAGTCACCAGGATGCTCACGCCACGGGCCACCTCCTGGCTGGATGACCCTGATCCAGCTGCCACACCTTCCCCACCACACTGTGAGCCAGGTTCACCTCTCTTCCCTAAGCTGTGTCTGTGTTTGTCAGAGCCATAAGAAAGGCAAAGAGCAGGGCTGAGGTCAAGACACAGAGAAACTGGGGGCTTCACACGGTGTTAGGATACCAATGGTCAACCACTTCGGAAAGCAGTTTGGCACTTGCTCAAAAAGTTTTGAAACAGGGGGCTGGTGAGATGGCTCAGTGGTTAAGAGCACTGACTGCTCTTCCAGAGGACCAGGGTTCAATTCCCAGCACCCACATGGCAGCTTGCAGCTGTCTATAACTCCAGTTCCAGAAAATCTGACATCATTATACCAATGTACATGAAATAAGGTTAAATAAAGTTTAAGAAAAAAAAAAGTTTTGAAACAGAAAAGTACTGTGTAAGTTAGCAGTTGTTCGGTAAGTGTGTGCATATGACCCAGGAAGACTTATCATTACAGAAAGTATGTGTCCAAATGCTCATGATGTTACCCATCTTAGCCAAAAAATAGAAATGACTCAAATGTTCCCCAACTGGTCCATTCAGCACAATATTCTTTAATAACAGAGGGGATTGAAGTAACTTTACTGACTTGAAATATTATGCCGAGTGAAAGATGCCAATCACAGAAACCACAGCTGGCGTGATCGCATTAATTATAGCACCCAGAACTGACAAACCCGTAGAGGCAGAAATAGACTGAGATTTCCTAGGGCTGAAGACCCTGCGGGGAAATGAAGAGAGGCAGCCATGGCGGTGCAGACCAGGATGTGGACTATGCGTTGTGCTTCTGGTCCCACACTCTCAGCATTCTAAAAACTGCAAAAATGGCTGGAGAGATGGCTTGGTGGTTAAGAGAACTTGCTGTTCTTCCAGAAGACCCAAGTTCAGTTCCCAGCACCTACATGGCATCTCACTGTCCTCTCTAACTCCAGTGCCAGGGGATCTGATGCCTCTGGTCAGTTTGGGCCACATGCAGAAGCACACCCCTCTACACAACTAAAAGTAATACAAATAAAATTTTAAAAATCTACTGTTAAAAATCTACTGAGATATGTACTTTGAGTTAGTGAACTGTTTTTTTTAATTGTTGTTATTTGTTTGTTTTCTTTGTGAGACAGGACTTTTCTGTGTAGGCCTGGCTTTGTAGACCAGGCTGGTCTCAAACTCAGAGGTCTGCCTGCTTCTGCTTCCTGAGTACTGGGATTTAAAGTGTGTGCCGCCACAGCTGAATTGTTTGTATGTATGTATGTATGTATGTATGTATGTGAATTGTATGGCATATGAATTGTATCTTAGACATGTTTTTGTTATAAAAACAAGCTTAAAACTATGTATACTGGCACACACGTTTAGTTCCAGCACTCAGGAAGCAGAGGCAGGCAAATTTCTATGAGTTCAAGGACAATTCGGTCTACAGAGCAAATTCCAGACCAATCAGGGCTACACAATGAAACCATGTCTCAAAATAAAACCAAAACGAACATAAAAGCAGACAGAAATAAAAAAAAAAAAAACAGCAGAAGACAGCCAGGTGGAAAGGACCACGCCCCTCTGAATGTAGCAGCTGTGGTTTCTTGGACAAACTCGAGCTGACCAACACTCCAGCCGGCTTGGGGAGGGGTGTGTGAGCCCCACTCCTAGCTGAAGACCCATTGGCAAGTGATGGCTGCTGGGGGAGCCTGGGAGGAAGGCCATGGTCACTGGGAGGCCTCACATCGGTGTGTGTATAGGCAGCAATAATTTCCCTCAGTGGGTTATAAAAAAACAAACCAAAAAGATAGACATGCAGTTAAGAAGGGGATGTGGGGTGACCTAGGAGGAGTTAGGGTCGGGGAGAGAATATCGGAAGTGTATTGTGTGCATGTGTGAAACTCTCAAAGAAGAAAAAAAATGATGATTTTAAAAACATAATAGAGACAAAAAGGGCCATTATAGTGCAATTATTTCCTTCTGTGGGCACAGGGAATTAGCTCTGCAGCGCATTAAAAATGTCCACATGTGCTCACCAGTGCCAGGGGGGTAGGAGGGATACGGCCTCTTAGTTAATAGAACTGGCACTGCCGTGGAGTGGAAGCCATGCTTCTATTCCCAGAATCTCACGCCAAACTTCCTCTGGGAGAGTTGCTCTACCCCCTGGGCCCCAATTTCCTCATGTGTAAAATTAGAAGGAAGTAGAGTGTGTAATCACTAAGAGCTCCCAGCACTTACGTCCTCTGAAGACCTTGCTACGCTGTTCTAGAGGTACCCTCGCGCTGATGTGGGTCCTGGTACACACCCCTGGTCGTCAGTTCCAGCCCTACTCAGTCGCTCAGCCTCTGGATGTTAACCATGCAAAAAGAAAGGGCAGAAGGGGTGCTATCCTTCCCCTACCTCTACCCCTGTCACCCAGGCCAGGAACCTGTGCCAGTCTGGTTTTGTGTTAACTCAAGGTAGTGTGAACGTGCATGTGTTTCTGTAGGGCCTTAGCATACACACAACAGTACGTAGCGGTTAGAGGAGAACCGTGGTGACAGTC
Source organism: Myodes glareolus (assembly GCF_982192425.1). Classification (NCBI taxonomy): domain Eukaryota; kingdom Metazoa; phylum Chordata; class Mammalia; order Rodentia; family Cricetidae; genus Myodes; species Myodes glareolus. The sequence continues at coordinate 62,861,018 of NC_142038.1, forward strand.
CTCAGGCACGGTCCCCACTTCTGTCTAAGACACAGGCTCCTACAGGCCTGGACCATTGTCAGACAGATGAGTCTAGCCAGCCCACGGACTACCAGAGGTCAGTCTGTTCCCACCTCCTGTCTTGCCTTCACTAGATTACAGGGTCAGGCCACCAGGCTTTGTTTTTAAACCTGGATTCTGGGATCCGAACATGGATCCTTTCGCAAACTGATTTTACCGACTAAGTCATTCTCCAGCTTCTTGAGTTTCTTGTTTGCTTTTGTTCCTTGCATCATTTGTTTGTTTGCTGTGTGTGGCAGGGGTTATGCACAAGCCGTGATTGGGTGTGGAGGTCATAGGACAGCCCGTGGGAGCTGCTTTTCTCCTTCCCTGTGTGGGTCCTGGGGACCACCAGGTCCTCGGACTTGGTGGCAGGAACTGTTTCCTGCAGAGCCGTCTGGCCAGCCCTTAACTCAAGTTTTCAAGAGCCACATTTTGTCTTCCGCTTAAAATATTTTCTTTGAAAAAAATTTACATATCATTAAAAAATAAGATTGATAAGACTATTTCTTTATTAGCATTTCCCTTCTGGCAGCTCTAAGAGTTTCTTCAATAAAGTCAAAGCACCTCTATCCAGCCATACATAAGTGAGAAGATGTGTTACGCTAGACTTAATTGTGTGCGGTCAGGTGGAAATAGAGAGATGAGTCAAAGTGACGGAAGCGAAGGAACCTGTGAACTGGCAGGCTGGTGTCGGCATCAGGAGAGGACCGGACGGTTTACAGGAAACACCACCTTTGGATCTTTGCTCATCAATGAATATAGATACATGGCAGTGTTCTGTTAAGTTACCGTTCTGAGCATTGGTTTTTCCTACCCATAAATGAAGACAATCTACTTTATTTTGTAGAAGTTGCATGATCTAGAGACTATAATACCAGCTGTTGCAATTTCTAATTATCCACAGAAGGAGCTGTTGCATTCAATGCAAAGAATATTGTCATTTTCCAGCCGCTTGCTCTGCCTCAGTGGTGCTGAGCGCTGTGGACCTGCATCACCTGAGACCGCAACAGATTTTTTCTTCCTCTGAAGTATGACATACACCCCAGCAGAGCAGCTGCCACCCGTTGCCCAGCTTTATGACAGACTTTAGGTACTAGATCACTTTGCACCCATGGCTAAATTCCCATCATTGCCTCAAAATTTCCCAAGGACAAAGCAGCTAGACGCACGGCCACTCAGATGTCAGCATGGTGGCGGCCGTTGGGCTTTGTAAGTCGGAGCTATGATCCAAAAGTGATCTGCTCGAGGCTGTTTCCTCTCTAGATTCTCCCATGGGACTAGAATGTCCCTGTCTTCTTTTGCTGTCACATCCTGGTTTCTCTTGGATTTTTTTTTATTTCTCTAAAATGAAAAACACCACTATTTACTTTATCTTCTTAATCCCTAAGCCCTCACCAATATTTTCAAGTAAACTTTGCTTTTTTCAGAGTCAGACCCTTGGTGTTCATCCTATATACGTATATTTGTGTGTGCCTGTGCGTGTGTGCCTGTGTGCTCATGTGTGAGTGTGTGTCTGTGTGTGTGCATGTGTGTGTGCTTGTGTGTGCACACGTGTGAGTGTGTGCCTGTGAGTGTGCCTGTGTGTGTGCATGTGAGTGTGTATGTGTGAGTGTGTGCCTGTGCATGTGTGCCTGTGTGTGTGTGTGCATGTGTGAGTGTGTGCCTGTGGGTATGTATGTGTGAGTGTGTGCCTGTGTGTGTGTGAGTGTGTGCGTGTGTCTGTGCCATATTGATATCTATACTTATAATTATATATATATTTCTTTTTTTAAAAGATTTATTTATTTATTTTGTTTACAATGTTCTGTCTGCATGTGTGCCTATAGGCCAGAAGAGGGGACAAGATTTCATTACAGATGGTTGAGCCACCATGTGGTTACTGGGAATTGAACTCAGGACCTCTGGAAGAACAATCAGTGCTCTTAACCACTGATTCATCTCTCCAGCCCCTATATATATATATTTCTAAACATATTTATTTGTAACTACATTCATGTGTTAGATTTCTGAAACTGTGACAAAGATTCTTGAGATAATCATCATATAAAGAAAAAAGTTTCTTTTGGCTCATGGTTTCATACGCTTCATCCCATGGTAATCCGGTCCGTTGCCTTTGAACCTGTGGTAAGTAAGGCAGAGCACCATGGTAGCAGCACATATCAGAGAAAACTACTCACTTCATGGCAGCAGGAAAACGGAATAGAAGGGGTTTGGGACCCAGGAGCCATGCTCAGACCACATACTCAGTAACCCTTCTTCTTAGGAGGAAACCCTGCCTTCTAAGTGCTCCACAGCACTTAGGCTGGAGACAAAACATTTGATACGTAAGCTATCCAACCTATAGCAGTTTGTTTCAGTGAAGAGTTCCCCTAACACTAGCCTGGATTACACACCTAGCATCTTTGGATAGGATGCTGTAAGTGTGCACTGACTTTGCCTTCCACCATTCTCACTACTCCTACCAGAGCTGGGTGAGCAAGGAACTATAGGTGGCCCTTGGGTCACTATTTCTCCGGGTCCCAGTGACGGTGCCTGTCCAGGGGCTGGTTGGCCTAGATCATACCATGTGTTTTTCCCAGCCCTAAGATTTTTGCCGAAATCCGCCAAGACTAAACTTCTGCTTTGCTTTTCTGGGGGTCAGGCTTACTATTCAGTTCGCTCCCAGGACCTCACTTTCATCCCCACCCCACCCCCAGAGATTAGCATTCTGCATCTGGCACCCCACTGTCACTGCAATACTTAGGCCCTCTGGGCCTTGTCAAGTCACAGGTCATACACCAGAGCCCACCCTGGCCTGTAGATCCTTAGTCACTGGACTATTCCAGAACACTGCTGCCTCCAAAATCATTTTAAAGGTAGGTTCCCAAATGTCACCCACAACGCAAATAAGATAGCCACACACAGCCCTGAAGCAAGTCTTTAATCACCCTGGCTGTCTGTAGTCAGCAGGGTCAGGCATAAAGGGACTGTGATGGTTAGTTCTAATTTTCAATTTGCCACAATCTAGAATCTCCTGGGAAGGGGGTTCTCAAGGAGGGATCACCTACTTCGGAATGGCCTGTGAAGGATTTTTCTTAGAAGAGTTAATGGAGTTGGGAAGTTGCTCCTTGAATGTGGACAACACCCATCATGGGCTGGACCCTGAGAACTGTATGACTTTTTCTATTGTGTTTTTAGAGGAACTGACCCACGAGTGTATGAGTCTGAATGTGTGTTTAGCCTCTCTGCTCTTGGCAGAGGATGTGAAGTGACTGACTGCTTGGTGCTCCTGTCTTGACTGCCCTGCAATGATAGAGTGTAACCTGGAATCGTAAGCCAAAAAACACTCTTTCCTCTAAGTTGATTTTGTAGCACGGTGTGGCAGGAGGATCAGGGTGTTTTAATCACAGAAACAGATGTAGAACTAAAGTAGGGCCCTTGACAGCGTCTGAGCAGGATGGAATGGGGCAACTGAACAACCCACCCACACCTCACTTTGTGTTTCGTCTCCTGCAAGCTCAACCTCATGGCAGCCCCTGGCCACCTTCCTTTCTTTGTTAAACTTCTCAGTGTAGTAAAAATAATGTGTAATTGTTGTTTGTTATTTTTTTAAAGACAGGGTCCTGCTGTGTAGCCCAGGCTAATCTTAAATCCCTGATCCTCTTGCCTCAGTTTCCTGAGTGCTGGGATTAAAGGTATGTGCCACCATGCCTGGCTATAAAAGTTTGTCTTTTCTTAACACATGTACACCATGTTTGTGAAAAAAAAAATAATAATTCTATTCATGGCAAGGGATTCCCTCCGAAATTGTGCCCTAGTCTCCAGAATATAAAGAGAGAACAAGTTGGAATAAGCCCAGTACTATCTGGGCAAAAGCTCCTTGCTGGCATTGGATGATTTTTCTTCTCTTTGCAGCAGACGGGATGAGTAGAATAAGTGCCTCTTTTTCCTAAGTGTGAGGCACACTTGACTAAGAGCACCCTTTCCAGACAGTGCTGTATATCTACAACAAGAAAAATATGCAAGTTAAAATTCCAAAAGATTTCCCCTTTTCATTCAGACATTATGCTTTCCTGTTGAAAAATATTTCTAGTCAAGACTAGAGGGAAATTTGTTTTTCTGTTCTCCAAGAAGTAAACATATTGTAACTAGATAAGGACTTTACACCTGGACTTCTACCCGAAGGAAGAGTTACCAAGTCCCAAGCCCACTGTGGTAATATATACCCATAAAACTTGCTCTCAGGAGCTGAGGTAGGAGGATTTCTAGTTTAAGGCCAGGCTGGGCTATAGAGAAAGTTCTAGAGGCCATCTCAAAAAAAGGGGGTGGGGGTGGGGAAGGCCAGGTGTAATGTCGCACCTGTTACCCCAGGACTTGGGAGACTGGCACAGGAGGAAGCTGTGAGTTTCAGCAGACCTAGGTTCAGTCCCCAGCAGGCATGGTGGCTCACAACCATCCATAATTGCAGTTCTGGAGATTCAATGTCCTTTTCTGACCTCCCAGGTCCCAGGCACCCACATGATGCACATACATACATGCAAGAAAAACATACACATGATACATACACATAAATCATACATATCATAGATATAAATAAATCTAAGTCTGGTGTAGCAACCCAGTTTGTGGCAGTGGAAGGAATGGCAAGATACAGATAGTTTTGTAGGACTTACGAATCAGTTACTTTTCTTGTTGCCATGACACAACACCTGACAAAAAACAAAAGCAAAACAAAACAAAAAACAATCCAAAGAAAGAGGAGTTTGTTTAGGTTCAAAGTTTGAATGTTTAGTCCATTGTGGTAGGAAAAGGTGTGGTGAAAGAATGGGAGGCAGCTGGTCACATTGTATCTGCAATCAAGGAGAGAAAGATGAATTACCTAACTTTGTTCTTTTTATTTAGTCTGGGACCACAACTCATGGAATAATGCTACCAACATTTAAAGTGAATCTTCCCACCTCAGATAAGCCAATCTAGAAACTTCCTCACAGACATATGCAGAGGTGTGTCTCCTAAGTGATTCTAGATTCTGTCTAGTGACCAGTTTTAATTGTCACAACTAGCTATTCATAAGGAGTAGGAGAATGAAACCCCTCCCCAGATATCTGTTTCTTAGAATCTTTGGCTTTGTGTCATGTTGTAATAAAATGAAGGAAAGTACAACTGGCCTAGATAGGACAGCAATCCTTAAATTTGTCAGGTCCAAAAATAACAGTGAGAATTTAAGAGTCATTTGACACCAAGTCTCCTGACTCTAAACCTAAAGTTCTGGTACACTAGCCTTGGATGCCACCAGGGATACCAGGACCCTTTTGAGACTCATTGAGGAAAAGCTATTTCCTCCTGGTGGAAAGATCAAAATCTACCTCTGGCCCTGGAGGGAGACAGGGCATTTTCTCTACTCCAAAGATTGGAGCATTACATACCATTATCGCCTCCCTTAAGAGTAAATCCAGCTGGGTCTGTCAATCACTTGATCAATAAGTGACCCACCAAAAAGGATGCTTCTCATAAGGCCATGCTGAGGAGATGGGAGGGATAATTATCCCTTCTCTCAGAGCATATGCTTGCAGAACTTCCCTCATGGAAAATTGTTTTCCTTTCTTCTTCCTGTCTCTTTCCCAAAGGCTAAGCTTTCTCCCTCTATTGCACTGGACCCTCTCAGCTCCCTTCTCCCTCCCCTTTCTGTTGTGGCTTCTATAAACAACATGGCTTTCTCCTTTTCTTTTCTCTCTTCCTGGAAGCTGCCAAGTTTGGCAACTTACCTGTCTGGTTGTTTTCTCTTAAACTGTCATGGAACTGTCCTTGATCTTATTTCCAGGTCCCTTTCTAAATTATTTTATTAATGAGACTAATAACCCAACGGAAAAAAAAAGTTCTCCAGTAATATATGGCACCCAACATAGGTCTCCCCCAAATTCTTGGTAATAGTTCCTTTTACTTCATCTCAGTGCTGATTTTCTCTCAGGTGAAATGAAGACAGAAGCCACAGGCAGAACTTCCAGTAGGGCTTTCATTGAGCTCACAACTTTTCTCTTGCTTTGGAGTTCAGCTTCCAAGGTCTGGAGGAAAGAATCATGGAGGCTTTCTTTGTCCGCTAGAAAAGTCGATAGTGGCCCCATTGTGAGTGATATGATTTCTTGCTTCAGAGAGAATATAGTTCTTTTAGTCTAGGCTGTTCCCTAGGACCAGTGACTACTGAGAACACTTATTTCACCTAATATTTTGACAGGTCAAAAAATGATACCCCAAGGGCGTGCTGAGTGCTGTGAAATAGAGGCTGGATGACTCCCTAAGCAGCCACAGAACTCATCTGTCTTTGACTTTCTCCCACCCTCTTGTCTCTCGCCCTCATTCTCCCCCTTCTCCCAGTCAAAGCATCCTCTTTGCTAATTCCAGGTCGGAGAGCTGGAATCCTTATCCCCAAAGCAAGACACAAAGTCCTAAAGTATCCTAGCGGTTCCCTACCTTCCTGCTGTTCTGACTGAGACAGGAAAGGAAGGAGGTTGACCCTGGAATGCTGAAACCAAAAGAGGTCACCTCTTTGACGGCCCTGAACCCCCTCAAGGATTAAGAAACTAAGGAAATTAATCATGTATGACTGATGCGATCACTAGACCTCCTTCAGCCCTCCCCCCAGACTCGAGAAACAGGGAAGAGAACTGAGAGTCACTCTCAGACCAGCCAAGATGCAAAGAAGACTCGAAGACCAAACCAGCTGTCTGGCAGTAGCAGAAACCAGACAAGCTGCCTGGAAGGTGTTTAGACCAAGTGCAGCACCTGGAAAGGACGCTCTCCATCCTGCTGAGCTGTCTGCAGGCTGGGCAGTGTGCCCCAGGTTCCCAGCTGTTGTGAGATGTCACCCATGCTGGTGTGGACTTTGGTGATGCAGCTGTCTTTGGGTCATTTCTGCTCCTATGAATAACCCTTCACTCAAATTTCCTTAAGTAATCCTAATAAATGATGTCATTGGCTCATCAAGTTGGACTTTGGTGTCTGATCCATACTTTGGCCTATCATGGGCTCCCACTCTGGGGTGAACAGTGTGAGTGTGAGTGTGTGTGTGTGTGTGTGTGTGTGTGGCATCTCCCCAGGAACAGACTGTCGCAAAGCAGGGACACAAAGCACAGCTCAATCCCCAGATATTTCTAGAAACATAACCACAAAGGAATCACTGGGGCTGGAGAGATGGCTCAGCAGTTAACAGCACTTGTTCTTGAAGAAGGTCAGGGTTCAGTTTCCAGCATCCAAATGGTGACTCACAACCACCCGTAGCTCCAGTTCTAGGGGACCTGATGCCCTCTTCTGACTGCTGTAGGCACCAGGCATACGTGTGATACACATACATACATGTAGACAAAGCATTCATACATATAAAATAAACTTTTTTTTTTTTTTTTTTTTTTTTTTTAAGGAAAGAACTCCTCTAACCTAAACTTGCCTGAATAAACCTGTTTGGCTGGAAGTGTCACCCGGCCCCTGGCATCCATATATCCAAAGAGTCTGGCATGTTTGGGTGGAAAGTTCCCTCCCAAGCCCCCTCCCCTGGGAGTTGTCTCAGTTTAGACTCCACCCCCAAGAAAGTCCGCCAAACGATGACTCCCTTCCCAGAGATGCTCAATACCACGCCCACAGGGTATTTAACCTGTCTGCCCCCCAGAACAAACATGTGTTTTTTCGGTCTTCTTTTCTTGTCTCCTCTCTGGGGGGCTGGAGAGCCACTAGTGAGTGCCGACATCCATTAAACCTGGGCTTTTTCTAATTTGGTTTAATTTGCCCTGATTCGGATTATTACGTTGGCCGAGAGGTTTATCGGGGTGCAAGAAAAACTTTTCAAAAGCCACCGACTCATTCCTTCAGAGAGGTCCTCTGCCCAGACAGATCCTGCCCTATTCTCTGGAAGAAAGGCTACAACTGAAAGAACTAGAAGGATCTAGTCAGGCGGGAGGTGCTGGGCTCCCCAGTAGGCCTATAGTCATTTGACAGGCAACCGTTCTCTGCTTTTGTCTAGCTACCCCTTTTCTGTTACGGAGCACAGGCTGCCATGTGCCCCTCCTGGACAGGGAATCTTGTGCTTCCCCCTTGTCCCATGGTGCCACACCGAGCAGTCTAGGGTGAAGTTCCAAACAGTCCCTATTCCAACTCGGGGGATCTGTGGTGACTGCAGATGACAACAGAATACCCTGGTTTCCTGGTTCTCCTTGGATCATGGATTCCGTTGATCTTTCAAGGTTGGGATATGTGTCAGTTGTGTTTCTATAGTAGCCTAGGACCCGGGGTCTTTTCACCAGGCCAGCAGACGATACCCAGAGGCCTCATGGTTGCCGGTCCCGATCCCTGAGGATCAGACATCTTGTCCGTTCCTGACTCTGTACCTAAGCAACCAAATCAGATGTGCTAGCAGCCCCCTGAAGACTTCACCTTCCCAGTGGTAATGTGGTCAAAGACTTGGGCTCCCCCGAGTGCTATGAGGGTGGAATGGGAGGCATTTCTAAACAGGCTACCATTTGTGTTCAAGATTGCGGTATTCCCTCCAAGAATGTGTGTGTGACAAACAGAACCCTGGTGACAGACTGAATGCACTAGCGGACAATGGCAACACCACACAGAAAAAATGTAATTCTGACCCACAAAAATCCATAGCAACCGGTCTGGGTAGTCAAACCGCACCGACTGCAGCACTCTGCCAAAGGGTTAGTATTTGGCAGAGTCCCCGCTTTTTATCCGGACCCCTCCTCCATTGAGAACCACAGATAGAAAGCCAACCCCCCTGCAGTCATTTAAAATGTCCCCTCTTCTGATCGGCCTGCCTCCAGCTTTCCACGCCAACAGCCGCTAGCCAGGGCAGCCAGGGCACGACTGGAGCCATCGCTTTTCCTCTGCGAAGCTTCCCACCCCGCTGCCTGCGCTTAGATTCTGCCAGCACTGGGTGGTGACTGTGGCTGGCGCCCTTGCTGGAGCCCAGAGCCTCTGCCTCTTCTCATACGAGTGTTCTGTTTATTTCCACAATAAGTCAGCAGCCTCCTGCCCACTTTCTACTTCAGCTGCACAAAGAGAAATGTCCCCAGTAGAGCGTGGGAAGGGGGGTGATTTGACAATGAGTCAGTAGAGATGGTTCTGTTGCCTTTTAAAAGACACAGCAAAGGGACAGCAGAGAGACAGAAATGACCCCCCCCCACACACACACTTTCTTTTCTGTGTTTGCTACTGTCTCTGCATTACCCACACAGATAACATAAATACAGGTATCCTGAGGACAAAGTTCCACTGCGAATGGAAAATTCAAGTTCCATAGGGAACCAAGCTTTGGGGATCCCAAAGTCCTCTGGTATCACTGCGATTTTCCTACTAATGGCTGAAGTCAATTCCTAACTCTCTCTCTCTCTCTCTCTCTCTCTCTCTCTCTCTCTCTCTCTCTTCTTCCTTTTTTGGACGCCTTTCCCCTGCACAGAATTCAAGATTTGCCCCCACAGACAGCTCTTTGCTCCCCCTAGAACCTCTGTGCAGCAGTAATTAAGAAAAGGTCTTCCAGCCGAACGACACTTTTTGAAATGCTAATTGATGCGAATCGGAGCCGTCAGGCTGTCGTTCACACCTACTCAGTCCCTGCCTCGGGCTTTTCTGCATATTTGAATCAGTAAGTTGGAATCCAAACACTGTTAGTGAGAGTTATGCAAATCAATTATTCCCACACCCTCCGTTGAGATCCGTACCTGTGGGGTCCCAGAAAATCCCCTCCCCGCCTGCTCAGGTTGACAGTTTTAACTCTTCCGGGGAGATGCTCACTCAGCCCGAGAGCCATCGTTGTTGGAATTTTACATGAGTATTTGCATAAACTAATAGAAAGCCTCACTCAAGCCTTTTGCTCAGGCAATGGCACGGTTTGAAAAGATACGGTACTATCCTTGAACTGGAACTCAGGGAAGAGCTTCTGAATTAGCTGCAGAACTGATTTGCATCTACGGGGAAAGAAAGCCACGCCTACTGGACAGTTTGGGAATTGTAGAGCCATGCCTAACAGTAGTCCACTGTAGCCTACAGTAGCAGGTAGTGTGTGTACAGTATGTGCCAAGCAAGGTCAGGCTTTCTGGAGAAAGGCCTGGCCCCGTGAATGTTTCAAGCCAAGCTCCGGAACAGGTTTCTTTTCTTTTCTTTTTTTAAAATGATTTATTTAACTTTTTATTTTATGTGCATTGGTGTGAAGGTGTCAGATCTCGTGGAACTGCATTTTCAGACAGTTGTGAGCTGCCATCTGGGCGCTGGGAATTGAACCCAGGTCCTTTGGAAGAGCACTCAGTGCTCTTAACCGCTGAGCCATCTCTCCAGCCCCAAGCCATTTCTCCAGCTCCCGGAACGGGTTTCAAACAGTTTTCTTCTGCTTTGGGAGTCACTCACATTTACAAAACTGTCCGCCAGGCCCCAGGAGAGCTTCATGGCTTCCACAGAGTGTTTTCACCCTGGATCCGTACTTAGTACAGTGGTTCTCAACCTTCCTAATGCCGCGACCCTTTTATATACGGTTCCTCATGCTGTGCTGACCCCAACGGTAAAGTCATTTCGTTGCTAGTTCACAACTGTATTTTTGCTACCATCGTAATGTAAATATCTGTGTTTCCAATGGTCTTAGGTGACCTCTGTGAAAGGGTTGTTCGATCCCCAAAGTGATCGCGACCCACAGGTTGAGATGTGCTGACCCAAGTGCTTCTATTAGCTCTTGATTACAACAGTAATCTCTGGGGTTCCTCGCCACTAAATTTCTTTTTGTTATATTTTTTCTTGCTAAGACTCTTTCCAAGATGGAGCTTCAGGGTCCTTTAAGCTGTTCTTTCCTGGGCCTCAACTTGGCCTTCTCTATGTGTTCTGTCTCAGCCAGCCCTGCAGAAGCCAGGCAAAATCCTGCTGAAACCAGGGAAAATCTCAAATAAGCCTGTTAACGGTGAGCTATACTCCTTTCCAATGCCCCCCTTTCCCCCTTCCCAGGAAGAGACCAGAGTGAGGGCTAAGCAGGCTTTCCAGGAAGTGAAAGAACAGCAGAAGCCTACCATCCTTCCAGAAAAGGCAGACCCTCCAGAAGAAAACAGTTGCCAATGTATGATGTTCTTTGAAGCTTTAATTGAAGATTAAGGAGGAGTCAGGCTGATGGGACATTCTGAGCACTAAAAATTACTCTGCTTTTTCCTGGTCTGCTGCTAATATGCTCAGGTGTGAGGAAATTCGCTGGAAGGGGGAGTTGACCTCTGAGCAGAGGAAGGTCAAGGTAAGCAAGTTTGCCGGTATTTAGTGCTGCTTGTGGATCGTCCCACATGTTAGATCACAGACCCCATAGCTCCTCTGGAATTTTATGGCATCTGCTACCCTCTTTGTTCTCCAGGTTCTGGGGGATTTGAAAACGTTCTTTCAGACCCCTCACCATGCTGTATGCAGTGGCTAGCTCTCTTAGTGAAGGGAAGATTCTCCCGTCAAGGTCTCATAAGGGGCCCCTGGTGTGGTGCTAATGGTTCCGCTTCCCCACTTAAAGGTGGATCATGTCCCTGCTCCACTCCCCATAGTCTGGAGACTCTTCTCTCCTTCAAAAGCTCATTCTGAAGTGCAATTTTGTGTCAGATCCTTTCTTTAAATTCTTTCTAACAGCATGGAAGTCATTTACATTTCGTGGGGCAACAAGGCTCCTGCATGGACTAAGAGCTGGAAGTAGGCACTGCTCACAGAGGCAGCCAACGACATGACATTGGTGTACATTTATTTTTAACCTTGTGGTCAATGATTAAAAACCTGGGCCCGACCAACGACTCAATACAATGAACATTACAAGTAAAGATGTGTGAACTGAAGGGCACACTGTTGGCTCTTTGTGTCACATTGCAACTTCCACAATGAGACTGTTTGGTTTTGTTTGGTTGGTTTTGCTTTTGCCTTTTGTTTTGTCCTTGTTTTGACTTGGGGCTGAAGGTTGCAAGGGCAAAGGGTAGATGTGAAGGGCAAAGGGTGGATGTGAAGGGGTGAGGAAATGAATGGAAGTGGGGAGCAGGATTTAGCCACAATAATCAATAAAAGGTGTTTAAGAAAAAGATACCAGGAATTTTTGTTCCTTACTCAATGGAAGGCCCAACGCTTGAACAGTTGACCTCTCTACCCACAATTCCCGGGTTTCCTGCCTCCTTTGACAAATCTTTTGGCTTCATTACTTTCATCCAGTTTTAGAATTCACATTCCTACACAGTGAAGTCCCATCAGCTTTGTGCAGAAAACGCCACTGACTTAGCATTCCCTTGGGTCTGACTTGGAAGCCTCTTCTATCTCAAACCTGTTGGAGGTGCTGATCTTTGAGAGTAGGCAGTTGAAAACTTTTTGATGTGAGAGAACAGAAAACACCACAGCTTGTGAGTTAAAACCCCTCCTTGGAAGGCGAGTTTTCCTTTCTCTCGCTTCCTTACTGTTTCTTCTGGCTTCCCTTTGCTTACACGGTCAGTGCACTTACATGGCCAGTGTGTCCACTAAGAATGTCTGTTTTCTGACCAAGGGGCAGAGAACAAGAGTTTGCAGAATGCTCAAATCTACACTGCAGCACCTCCTCTCAAGGCTTAGGGAGCTTTGAAGGAGAGGAGGCAGAAAGACTTTGAGAGCAAAGGCAGTAATAACTACAAAGACGCAGTGTCCGCTGTACACAGCAGGGTAGGTGAACTCCTAGCAGTTATGATAACTCGCACAGGCCTTGAGCAAGCTTAAGTCAGAGCAAATTCCAGCAAGGAGAGGGGAGGTGGACATGTCGGCTCCTTCTTAGTCAAAGAGCTATTGGCAACTGATAGATGGGAGAGAGGGAAAGGCAATTTTTGTAGACAGTCTTTGTAGGGACCATGCTCCGGTGGAAGATCTCATACAAGACATCAAGCTGGATTTGATGGGTGGAAACAAACAAACAAAAAAGATGCCAATTTGGGTGGGTAGGGAGGGGTGGAGGAAGTAAGGATGGTCAAAACTCATCGGACAACTTTCTCAAAGAAATAAACCACACAAGCAAACAAAATGGTGTGTGTGTGTGTGTGTGTGTGTGTGTGTGTGTGTGTTTGTGCATCTTGTTTGAATCATGATGGTGAATTCCTACAGAAAACAAGGTATTAGAGCCATCAAAGCCAGGCTGCTACATCACACTGATGGAGTCATCAAACTCAGCCAGTGGGTACCTCCCAATTCATTACCATCTCATCATCTCATCATATGAAGTTTCTACTCAGCAGTGCCATGAGAGTTTACTATTCCTCTAACAAGCCCCAGAACTAGCCAGATATGGCAAAACAGAAAGGGGAAGACAGACTTCTTAGAGACACAGTGGTACCTCTCAGAAAAAAAAGCCCACAAACAAATCCACCCACTTATTTATCCATCTGATCCTTTATATCCCGAGAAGATAGCCTTGTCTCCATCACCTTTTGGGGCAAGGGAAGAAATGGTCTGAGAGCTTGATCCCTGGATCTTGCTCTTCCCTGTCCATTGAACAAAACCTCAGCTCTTTTCCCTCAGTGACCTCTCAAGTTCTTGGCTGCCCTCTGGAGGGTTAAAGAACCAAGATTTTACACTGGAGAGCAGGCTGGCAACTTTACTGAAACAGCGATTGCCCACCCACCCATCTCTCCGGAACACCCTGGTCTTAGTTCTTATCTTGGAGGATATGCTACTCAGTCTTTTCGACTTCATACTCTATTTTGTTGTTTTAGGGAGGGTCTCACTATGTAGAGCAGGTTAGACCTTGAATTCACAAAGCCTGCTGCAGACTCCCAGGTGCTGGGATTAAAGATATGTGCCAATATTCCCAGATTAACTTAATTTTCTTTCTTTCTTTCTTTCTTTCTTTCTTTCTTTCTTTCTTTCTTTCTTTCCTTTCCTTTCTTTCCTTTCTGTCTCTCTCTCTCTCTCTCTCTCTTTCTCTGTCTCTCTCTTTCTTTAACTTCATACTCTTGAATTTTGGAATTTCTAGTTTAAGGAATAAAAAGGAAAAGTTACAGATGTATTTTGTAGCAGAGGATATCTCAGCTTCTCAAGGATAACCCCTTGGAGACCACAGGCAATGACTCCATTATCATTGTACTTTAGCTATTGGCTCTAGAACTTGGCCTGGTTGCTCTGTACATGGTAAGAACCAGGTACCCTGGCTGTGATCTTTTCTGTGATCAGTCTCCTTCCATGCTCTGGGAAATAATATGTCTGGCTGTCTCTTCCTCCCAACTTTCTGGTTCTTACCTCTCCAGTTTCTACTCTTGAGACTGACTAGCCTATATGGTAGTTGACGCTTTTCATAAGAAAGCACCTGGAAAATGCCTTTCACCATGAATATGTTATATATGCCCTTAAACGCTTTCTTCTGGAATACATGTTGTGATTCTGAGCAAGAATGGCCTTGGTGGCAGGTGAGAGCCCATGGCAGGTGAGGGACAGACAAATACACCTAACTGACAGAACTTAGGGGTGGGGTTTATTGACAGAAGGGAAAAGGGAAGGGAAGAGATCAATCTCTGAGGACAGGAGCAGCGAAAAAGAAGAGAGAGAAAGAGAGAGAGAGAGAGAGAGAGAGAGAGAGAGAGAGAGAGAGAGAGAGGCAGAGAGAAAAAAGGGAAGAGGAAGAAGAGCACGAAGTAGGTGGAGTTTTGCCTTTTAAAGAAGTAGGGTACGCCTGCCCAGCACACCCTCACTCTGTCAGGTCCTCAAGGGGTGGGGCTAGGTTCGTCTGGATGTTAATAGTACATCCACTCATCACCTGAAAATTTTCAGTGTCCTCACTCCATTCTTAGAAAATGGGAGGTCGTTTGGAAAAGAATTCTTAGACTGCAGTTATAGCAGTGATGTGCAGGAGCTTTGGGCGCCACTTCCCCGTTTTATTTTTCCTGTCTCCTTCCTTTAATTGCTTCTCTTGTTTCCTACCATACCTTCCCCACCGGGATAGAGTCATTCCCTTGGGTGTAAGCCTTAAAAAAACCCTTCTTCCTTTAACTTGCATCTCGTCAGGTATTTGGACAGAAAAGTAACTAATACACATAGACAAAGCATCGCAGATCAATGTTTGGTCCTTTATATTCTCTTGAAACAGCAAGCAGTAATTGTGAAGTCACCAGCTCCTAGGTGAAAGCTAATTAGGTTTGGTCAGATGACCAGTGGCTAGAAGTGTTTGCAATGCGAGTTTGGTTACCTGGGTTCAGAGCCTGGAGCCCGCAGTGGAAGGAGAAACCTGTCAGATCTCCATATGTGTGCCATGGCAAACACACTCTCTCAACACACTCCAATCATATATGAATGAATAAATAACCCCCAATATTAGCCGTGTTAAAGGTACACACATAAACGCACACATACACACACTCTTCTTTAAAAAATATTATTTTTTAATTATGCATGCATGCGTGTGTGTGTGTGTGTGTGTGTGTGTGTGTATACACACAAGTGCATGTGCCTTCAGAAGCCTGAAGTGGGCACTGAGCTGGAGTTACAGGTAGTTATAAGCCACCTGATATGAGTGCTGGAAACAGAACTCTGGCCCCCTGCAAGAGTAGTACCACTACAGACCATCTATCCAGCCCCCCCACAACACGGCTCCATAGGGATACCATCAGATAAGCCTCACAGAACAGCTGGTTTCCTTTTTTCTTGGGTCCGTTATTAAAAATTGCTGTTTTTTATTACTCTTTGATCCTTAACCTTCTGGTTAAGTTTATGCCTTCTAGGTTGTAGTGTTTTCATAGCTAAACCACAACAATAAGAACTGTCAACTAACACTTCCAAGGGAAGAAGTACACCTATTCATCTCCTTAGAACAGTTAGTGATGGATCTCTATGAGACTTTTGACTTGGCCCATGCCAACACACAGGAATAAGGAAGTTATAGGAAAATGACCTTTGCCCTTGACATCCGTCAAGAGTGAGGAGCCTAAGTGCAGAGGGATCTAATCTCCTGTCCTACCAGGTACACTTCTGTCAGTTCTTACACTGATTCCCGTCGTTTCTCTTTCTTGAGCCCTATCCTTGCATACACTGTGTAATCTGTGTGTACACTAAGAATGTGCAGTTAGTATAATGGTGGTTTGTTACTGTACTTCTCTTACTATGATAAAATTTCATAGCCATTTGAGGACATTTCCCATTCAAACTTGGTGCAGGAGAATTGTCTGTATTCTGTCAAACATGTTTTAAATAAATGTTGATTGGCCAGGCAGGAAGTATAGGCAGAAAAACCAGACAGGAAGTAGAGGTGATGCAATGAGAACAGGAGAATTCTGGGAAGGAGGAGGCTGATTCCTCCCACTCCTGCCCAGATCACCGAAGCAGCAGGATGTGATCTGCCCCACTGAAAAAGGTACTGAGCCACATGGCTAACATAGATCAGAAAAATGGGTTAATCAAGATGTGAGAGTTAGTTAATAAGTAGCCTGAGTTAATGGGCCAATCAGCTTTATAACTTATAGAGAGATCTCTGTGTGATTTTCTTTGGGGCTTGCGGGCTGTGGGGTACCGGGCGGGACAGAAATCCCAACAAGCCGGCCTCCCTCATGTTACACAAACTATCACAGAGGGTGAGCTTATGTGGAAAACTAAATGCAAGATCAGGCAGAACCAGGCTGCTTCAAAATGACAGGTCCAGTATCCACAGTTGCCTTCTAGTTTCGTTGCTGTCTTGTGATTATACATCTCCATAGTAAATCTTCCCCTCACCAGTGCCAGGACAATTTGTAATTTCTACAACAAGCTCCACAACCAGCCAACTATTGTCACAAAGGAGAGAGGGCAGGATTCTTTGAGGCAGAGTCTTAAAATCCAGGAAAGTCGGGGCTATTCCATTCACTTAATAATCTGCCTAAGAAAGCATTAGCCTCTCTTGCATTACCTGATTCCAGGTATGTGTGTGTGTGTGTGTGTGTGTGTGTGTGTACATGTGCATGCGGATGTATGTGTAAGAGACGCAATCTAAACTTCTGACTCTGGATCTGACTTCACTGTCCGCTGAACGAAGTCCTACCTCTTGAATCTCTGACTTGGTTATTGGCTTCCATCTGGAAGGTTAAAGAACCAAGATTTGGCTCAGCCAAAACTGAGTAGAAAGACCACACTAATTCAGCCATTTTCTGAACTTGTACCCTGCTCAAAGGTCAGTGAGAAGGAAAGACAGGCGCGTGCTGAGTGACAGGCCGACTGTGTAGACATGTACTTGAAGAAAAACCTACAGAGAGGGTCTCTGTAAGAATCAAATCCTGATGCTTACTTGTAAGCTGGGGTAGAAGAGGGGCTGATATGGGGAAGAAGGTTTACAGTGTCCTTTTGGGGCCCACAGTTGACAAATGCTAGGGACAGCCAGTGAGTCACCAGCAAAAGAGCATTAATCGGTAAACATCTTTCCTACTGTGCAGGAGGTCAGGGAAGAAGCGAGAGAAACAAGTCACTTTAGTCCCATGACCCGAACTACTGTGCTTACAGAAACTGTCATAGCTCATCCAAAATGGAAGTGCTGCACACAATGGCACGTCCTGGAGGACAAGCGAAGAGTCTAGAAGTTTCAGGACATATTTACTTGACATTTTGTCTTTTCCTGTCTTCAGTCACCATTCACGACCTCAGATCACCTTAACTCTTCTCTGTGCATAACCCTAACCCCTACTGCAAGGAGACACAGTCCATGCTGGAGGCTGTAACTTTCTCATGTTGGCAATGATAAACCAGCTTGCCTTCATCTTGGACTTGAAAGTCACCTTACAATAAAGGCAAAATAGGTTCATTTCTGCTTATGATTAAACCTCTGTTCTCAAGGATTGGGCTATGCCCTTCCTGTAACTTTAACTTCAAATAATTCTGAACTGCCTGTTCCAGGAAATGACAACCTTGCCTTTGTTTCGGGAGGTTATGACCAACTTGCTATGTTTATGTCCCATTCCTGTAACTCTGCTTCTTTGCCTGCCAAACAACCTATTTGGAACCACCTACTCCAAAACTATAAAAACCCTGGCCTCACTATGTCCAGGGCTGATCTCTGGAACCCCGGCTTAGGGGGGACAGCCCATGTACACATATAAAGCTAGTTTTAATTAATTTAGGCATTATTAGGAAAGGCCCACATTCTAGAACCAGGCTCATCTCTCCTTCAATGACTCAGCAACAATGCCATGTCTTCACTAGAGGCCAATGTGACACATCATCACTAATGAAATGCATGTCCACCTCCTGTATGCACATGCTTCATACCCTCATAAGTCAACACTGTCTTATCCCTGCTCAGAGACAGCCTCTCCTGTCCTCCCCCCCAAATCTCTTGCACTGAATGGAAAAAGAAATAGCTTTGGTAGAGGAGAAAGTTTATTGTAAATATGTAGGTGAGCATAGCCAGAGTCAAAGGCATCTGGTAGAGTACAGAGTGGACATAACTAGACTAAGCTGGGCCGTGTGGGGAGAGAGGGAAAAGAAGGGAGGGGGAGAGAAGTAACAGAGGTGTAGCAGCCAGGAGGCCAAAGGTACAAAAGGGGTGGGTAGCCAAAATGTCTGGATTATACAGGGAAGAGCCTCTGGGGGAAGGACAGCTCAGCCCCTGGACTGGGGAGTTCATAGAGGGCAGGGTATGCCAGCCACATCCTGTAACAAGGAGGGGCTGAGGGAGGCTGGGAGAACCTGGTGGTCAGGACCAGTTTTGATATGTTAAATAGGCACCTCAGTTATTTGAAAAGTAGCAAGCTTGAGGTCTGTTGCATGGTGTCTGATTGCCAAAAAGCCCTTACGGCCATGATTTTGATTGATTGTCTTTCTCCTCGCCATCTGTGGGATTGACAGGCAAAATTCATAACTTCAGTGACTGATGTACTGGACAGTGGATGAAGCAAGCCTCATTTGGGAATGCCTTCCTATTGGATCAACTTCCTCATCTTTGACTTTGGCTACTTAACTTTTGGATTGGAGTTAGAATCTACTTAGTAATTTTTTATAACCCTCCTATCCTGTTCGATGGCTACGCAGAGAAAGAAAAATAA
This sequence comes from Myodes glareolus, assembly GCF_982192425.1. Classification (NCBI taxonomy): domain Eukaryota; kingdom Metazoa; phylum Chordata; class Mammalia; order Rodentia; family Cricetidae; genus Myodes; species Myodes glareolus. The sequence continues at coordinate 62,880,031 of NC_142038.1, forward strand.
TTTTTCTCTATTCTCTCTCTCTTGTAGACAGAAGTTTCTGTCCTGCCCAGTCCCACAGCTATTCAGTCCCAATAAAACACACAGAAGCTTATATTAATTATAAACTGTTTGGCCTATTAGCTCAGGCTTATTACTAACTAGCTCTTACAACTTAAATTAACCCATAATTCTTATCTATGTTTAGTCATGTGACTTGGCACCTTACTCGGTGAGGCATTCTCATCTTGCTTCCTCTGCATCTGGCTGGTGTCTCCAGACCGAGCCTTTCCTTTTCCCAGAATTCTCCTAGTCTGGTCACCCCACCTGTACTTCCTGCCTGGCTGCTGGACAATCAGCATTTTATTAAACCATTATGAGTGACAAATCTTTACAGGCTACAAGAGCGTTATCCCACAGCACTATTTTTTTTTTTTAACTTTTCAGGTGAGGACCCCATTAACAGGACAGATTGCAAAAAAAAAAAAAAAAGCTTTAATAAACTGTAAACCTCCTGTACACATAGGGCATACCCAGAGAAATGAGTACACTTCCAAGAAGTGACTTTGATAGCACCATCTGGCTTAAATATCATCATTTGCAGGAAACAAAGGAAGAAAGAGCGGCTATGGAAATTGAGCAGAAACAGCTCATGAGCAAGGTTAAGGTTTGTCATGCAGATTTAAGTGGGTGCTGTCTCCATCTAGAAATTTAATCATCTTTATTCTTGGAACAGAGAAGAAGACGCCCTTACACATGGAGATTTCCTTTACAGATGTAAATTTCCCTCACAAAAGCGGAACTCCCACTCTGTTGTCAGAGCGTTTCCCACGTCTGCAGTTTCTCAAAATAATAGGCTCAAAATGATGCTTATGCCAAAAGGCGCGTCTCCGGTGGCACATTCTGGCCTGCACAGCTCTGGCTCTCTGCCCTTTCTGTTGTGTTCAGAGTTGGGTCTGACCTCCTCTCTCAATCTCTCTCTCTCTTTCTCTCTCTCTCTCTGAAATATCTTTATTGTAATCATCTTGAATTAAGTCTTTCTTACCATCTTAACAAGAACAAAGATTTTTTTTTCCGATCACTTCTACAGGGTACGGCTCTGTCTACCGGGACCTGGTATTGCTTGAGAACTGGCACTTACTGTGGGGATAGCGGGGGCATGGGTTGGCTGTTTCGACCTTGGCCACCACAATTTCCCTTTCATTCCTTTTGCACTGGCAGCCTGTTCTGGCTTCCTAGAAGGTGAGCATAGGATGCAGGCCCCGGCCATTGCTTGAACACTGGCTGGTCTATGCTCTTTGGGCCTGATACATAGACTGCACCAGACATAAGTATTCTTCTGTTGCGGTTTCTGCACTGCTAGTGTGTTCTATTGGGCTTAGCCCCGCAGCCTGATTGGGGAATCGTTCTGCAGTTGGCCAAAATGAAGATAAAATGGAGACTGCTTCCTGCTGACGTGGGAGGCATCAGTCATCTTCGGGGGGCTTGAGAAAGCTGGGGTGCTGGCCATGTCTTGGGGTTCCTGATTGTTTCACTGCTGTCCAGGCTCTGTGGAACCATCCGGCACTGTTGGGATCTGGCAAGATGCTGTCAGAGCAGAAGATAAAGCTAAAGTCAGGGAAAAAATTTTTCCTTAGATCCTGGTCATTGAGGAGGGAGGGAGGTTCCAAGACTAGGGAAAGATGGGATGGTACTTAGCTGGAGGAATCTGACTTGTTTGGGTGGATCCAAGCCAACTCCCTGAAGCTTACGAGAATTTCTAAGTTTTTAAAAAGAGATGAGTTTTAGATACGTTAAAAAAACCACTGAAGGGAATTTAAAATCCTGAACTTGTGGCTATGGTAATATAGTGGTGGAGTATAGTGGGAAGTCCTCTTCCAGAGCTAGATTAACAGTGTATCAAAATTCTATTGGCTAGTGTTTAAGTTATAGATAGTAACATAGTGAGAAAGAGGAATCTGAAAGATATTTCATCCTTTTGTAGTCTCGAACCACTTTCTCCTTTCACCAGATAAGCTTTTCTACCTCCACGTAAATAAACCTTAAAGCCCCCGCCCCTTCCCCATCATCTTGGCCTCACCTTAACACTCAGGACTCAGACGGTTGACCGCTGAGGGCAGTCAATAGTAAAGGGTTATGCTGAAATCTGCTGTGAGTCTCCTTGAGTTTGGGGTGTGGATATCTCTGGGGTGTTGTTTCTTCCCACCTGGGCACGTTTTATAGTCTTTACGCCTGTAACTCTGTGGCTAACAGTTGCTAGTCCTGCAACAACATCTAATTAGTTTAATTAGAAATTTCAAATCTGTGTTTGGAGATGCATAGGAAGAAAATTGATGAGGCAGGATGTGATTAGTAGAGACAGGAGCTTGCAGAATGGGGTCAGGAAGGAAAGCATATGGGGTTCCCAATCCGGTTGAGTATGGTTGTGTTGTGATGTGAAGCCTCATTTTTCTGGGATTGGAGACAAGGCAGTTGACCTTGTTGTCCTCTGAAACTTAAGGGACCAGGGCCCTGTTAGGGTTGTTGTGTATGAAGAAAGATTATCTTGAGGTGTGGGTGCGGGGTAAAGGGTTTGAGGTGGGATAAGTGAATCCAATGAGGGAGGCCCTCAAGCTTAGCAGCTATGTGGACTGAGGATGGATAGGGTTGGTGCATGGTCGAAGCAGGGGGCTGTCAGTAAAGTTCCATAGCAGGGAACAAAGGTGATAGAGTAGGGGTGAGCATGTGACCAGGAAGAGGTGAGAGTTTGGATGGAAGGCCTGTGGGGGAGGGGGGCAGTTAGAAATAGCCTCCCATACATGAGTTCAAATGGCATGATTGAAAGGAGTTGCTTGGGGGAGAGCCCAGAGCCTGAAAAGAGCCAGAGGCAAGAGCTTTACCCAATCAAGGTGAAGTTCCTGTGACATTTTAACAAGAATGTTTATTAAGGAGCAGTTGGTTCATTTTATCTTTCTGAGTCCTGAGGATGATGTAGGATATGAAAATGCTAAGGGATGCTGAGAGCTTTGGATAGGGTTTGGGAGATCTTGGAGGTGAATTCAGCACCATTGTCAGGATAGAGAGAGGTGAGGATTCTAAATCACAGAATAATCTCCCAGAGAAGGAGGACAGAGATCGTCTGAGCCCTTTTGTTGGTGCTGGAGAGTGCTTCTGCCCAGCCTGAGAACATGTCTACTAAAAACAGAAACAGGAGGTACTTAACTTGTCTGACCGTGGGCAGGTGGGTAAAGTCAAGTTGCCTGTCAGTCATCGGGAGGGATCCCCTGGCCTGGTAGGTAGGAAAAGGGGGAGATTGTGAAGTCTGGAATTAGAGTTTGACATTTGACAGATTTTACAAGAGGCAGTAAAGGTTCTTAAGAAATACAAGTCCTCAGGGGTGAGCTGCAGGTGGGCCTTGGTAAAATGAGACAAAGCCTGGCTCTTAGGATAAAAGAACTGATGGAGATAGAAGAGACTTTGTCGAGTGTCAGGGGACCGTGAGGATGTGACTTGTAGTGCAGGGACTCTCTGCAGTGGGCGAGGCGAGTCTGGGCCTGAAGGGCGGCTGCTCTAGCTGCCTGTCACCTCAGTTATTCCTTTAGAGAGACTGGAGCTGTCAGTCTGATGAGAGCAGCAGTGAAGAATTCCTATAGCTTTGGAGAGGTGCGAGGCTTTTTAGCATGCGTGTAATTTGGCCTGAGTTAGTTGCGGATCCTCCTTTTGTTGTAAGTAGCCTGTGCGCTTTCCAGATAGGAGTATGGGACAGGAGGATGTGAAAAGCGTATTTGGAGTCAGTGTAAGCATTTAGGAGCTGTCCCTGTGCCAATCGAAAGGCACTGGTGGGTGCGATTAGTTCAGCCTGTTGGTTGGGAGTGTGGACAGGGACTGCCCATGCTTCAACCATCCCAGTATCTGACACTATAGCATAGCCTGCTTTTTGGGTACCCTCATGTAAAAAGGGGCTGCTATCTAAGTACCAGGTATAAGTAGCCCAAGACAATGTGCCCTCCTGTAGGTGTAAGGGGTGGGGCAGTAGTTCCTCTAGGGTTTCAATGCAGGAATGAGATAGGGAGTGATCCGTGTTGGCTCAAGGAAGAAGACTTGAGATATTGATGGTTGGATAAGATTGGAAAGTAAATGTGGCATCGTCTACTAGTGCCACCTGGAGAGAAAGAACCTGGTAAGGAGGTAGAGTTTATAGGGCCCTTATCAGTTAAGAGATGGAACAGGTTGTGTGAGAAGGCAGCGGTCGGTGACTCAAAGGTTAATTTTTTTGATTCATGAAAAAATGAATTATTTCATTTCATGTCGCTAAAGCATGCAAGCAGGGTGCCCATCCCATGTTGTAAGGTTTAGTTTCTTTTTGACAGGTGTGCCACTGATGCAAAGGAAGGTCCTGGCTGGTGGTTAAGGACCCCAACGACATATCCCTCCTTTTCTGTTACATAGAGGGAGAAAGGACGAGTTAGGTCTGGGTGATTAAGAGCTGGAACCTGGAGGAGAGTCTGTTGGAGCTTCTGAAAGGGCTTAGTAATGGGGTTGAGGAGGAGCTCATGTGAGGGGCCAAGGGCTGCCTTGTATAAGGGAGGGGCAAGGAGGGAGAAAAGGGATGCAGGCCCGTAAGCAACCAGATATTCCTGAGAACGGTAATTCCTATTTAGTAGAGGGGACTGCCTGGGTCTGCGTTAGATGTTTTCTATCCAAAGTAATGGCTTTCTGGGTTGGGGTAATGGTTAATCCCAAGTAGGTGACCTGAGGAGTGGACAGTTAGACCTTAGAAGGTGAGACTCTACAGCCCCAGCAGGACAAGAAATTTAGAAGAGCAGAGGTATTAGTAGTTTGGCTAATTTGTAGGGAACGGCTCAGAGCAGAGGGTCATTTACACGCTGTATGAGTTGAGATTTGGAGAGTGACAGAGTAGGTCAGAAGCTAGGGTCTGGCCAAGTAGGTGTGAGCTGTCCCGGAACCCCTAGGGTAGGATAGTCCAAGTGAACTCTGTGGAGAGGTGAGTGTCAGGGTCAGTTCAGGAGAAAACCAACGTGTTTTGAGTCTGAGTGCTGAGATGGATAGAGAAGAAAGTGTCCTTGAGATCCAGAACTAAGAGATGGGAGGTTCCTGAAGGGATAGTGGAAAGAAGTTTGTAAGGGTTGGTCACCACAGGATAGAGGAGACCACTGCAGAATTAATGAGCTGGAGGTCTTGAGCCAGGCAGTAGTTTCCGTTAGATTTCTTAACTGCAAGTATAGGGGTGTTAAAAGGAGAAGATGCAGGATGAGCAGTTATTTTCTTAGACAGGCAGAGATGATAGGTTTAAGTCCCCAGAGGCTCTGGGGTGAGAGTGGGCTCTGGGCCTGGGGAATGGACCGGGTAGGGTCCTGTAATTGGATGACAATGGGGAAATGCTGTCCAGCAACAGAGGGATTTTGGGTTTCCCAGACTTGGGGGTCCTCCATACATTAAGACAATTTTTCAGATTTGGACAAAATGAGTCTCCTTTAAAAGAAACACAAATAGCAGATGCTTTTTTTATATTTTTGTATTTTTTGTATTCTTATGATTACACAAAAACAAAGTAAGTTTTCAAGTATAAAACCAACAAACCTCAAATTAAAGACAATAGTTAAATGTCAGATTATGGGATTGTGCTTTGCTAATGTCACATTGCTGACACTAAAAATAGAATAATATTAATGTATTAAAATTATGTAGAATAGTAGACAATTATGTCTGTTCTCAAGGAACATTAAAAATATGTGAAAGCAGAGACCTGTGCTCCTGGTAAGAAAGGTTATGTAGGGAGTGCACAACCTAGGACTCCTCAGCTTCAGCTTCTCAACCCCGAGAGCACAACTCTTAGACTCTGGTCTTCAGCTCCAACCTTAGGTCTTCTCCCTGCTCCATTCTCTCTGACCTATATAATTCAGTGCCCCATAAAGCATATCTGTAACAAAGAATATCTATAATTTGAAACCTTACAAAAACTTCTTGTGACCGTAAAGCCTGTTTCAATTTCTTTGAAGGGTAATGCTTGTAAGTAACATTTTAAAAGACAAGTCTTGTTTATTTGTTTTGAGACAGGGCCTCACTATGTAGTTCTGACTGTCCTGGAATTTACCATGTAGACCAGGCTGAGCTTGAATTCACAGAGGTCTGCTCACGTCTGCCTCCAGAGTGTGTGTTACCACTCCTGGGTAAAAAAGTGTATGCTGTGGAATAATTCTTTTGTATACTGTGAAGATTTGTCACTGTGATTGGTTTAATAAGGAAGCTCACTGGTCAATAGCTGAACAGGATAAGGTGAGGAGAGCAAAACTGGGAATGCTGGGAAGACAGGTGGAGCTGAGAGTCTTGAGCAGATGCAGGATAAAACAAGATAAGCCATACTGAGAAAAGGTACTAAGCAATGTGCCAAAGCATAAATAAGAAATATGGGTTAATTTAAAATATAGGAGTTAGCTAGTAACATGCCTGAGCATTTACAATTAATATTAAGTCTCTGAGTGATGATTTGGGAGTGTCTGCAGGCATAGGAAAACAGCCTACAAGTGTAATTCCTAATTTTCCTTTGTTTGATAATTACTTATTGAAATGTAGACTGCAACCACGTATGATGGCACATTATTTCAACTTCAATGTTGCAGAGACTGAGAATGCCAGGCTGGGTTCCATAGCAGTTCCAGGACAGCCTTGGATGTACAGCGAGATTCTTCCTCAAAAATAAATAAATAATAAGCAAATACATGAAACTATACGTAATCTTGGTAAGCACTGTACATGATTAATATTAACTGTCAACTTCACAGGACCGACAGTCACTAGAGATGGGCTTCTGCTTGTATTGCTATAAGACTGTCTGTAAGATTGTATCTTGCTTTCATTAATTGGGTTGGGAAGAGCCTCCTAATCATCGGTGGAGCATGAGCTGTGTAAGTGAAAACAGCAAGCCAGGCATCAGCGCGTGTCTTCAGCGCTTGCTCTCTCCTGACCGTGATTGTGATGTGAGCAGGAGTTTCAAGCTCCTGTGGCCTTGACTTCTCCACTGGGATGGGCTATACCTTGAGTTGGGGGCTCCAAAAACTCTCAACACTGTTTGATCTGCTACAGTGTTGTAACACCAAACCAGGAAAAGAAACTGAGAGAAACACATACTACTTACTAATAGCCATTCTTCAATCAATCAGAAGAAATATTTTAACGTTTGGGGTATTATTATCACAGGAAATGTTTTAGAACTTTAAGATTCAATCACTTTGTATGGATGTATTTGTGATATGTGGCATGAAATTGAGAGGAGCCCAAAGAATGGAATGAATGATAGCAAATCTCATTCTCATCTATTATTTATGTGAATGATGATATTCGATTTCGACATAAAAAAAGATGAAAAACAGAAAGAAGCTTTTGTTGAGCTCCATCTCATTCTGGAGCATTATTCATGCATGGACATATGAGCTAATTTGTAAAAAGTCAGCATGGATGGAAGGCTAGCACTGCTGCTGGTGCGAGCGCAGCAGACAGGTAAGACCACAGTTTCTAAAGAGCCCGGCCGCCGGGAAGGGTGTGCTTCCCAGAAGACAGTTACCAGGAGACACAGAGACCCCGTGTGGTCTGTGGAACATGGTGGGTGAGTTCTCCAGGGCAGGACAGGCAGACCTAAGTCTGTGGGCCAGGAGAGGCAGTCACAGGAAAGGACACGTGAAGACAGAGGAAGGCTGACTGACACATGAGCACATTCATTAACCCTCTTCATGTCCCAGCAGCAATGACAACCAGGAAGGAGGTTTCGTGGTCACAACCATAGTGTGCTCACTACATCCCCCTTCCCCATCTCTAGGAAGAGCAAGTGCTCTCTTCTCTTCAGGAGTGTCTTGGTTATTCTGGTTCCTTTGTTTTTCAAATTGGCTTGGGAGATCCCACAAAGAAACCTGTAGGTGGAGCTGAGATGATGATCCCAGGACAGTGTTTGCCGTGTAAACATCAAGACCTGTGTTTGCTCCCCAACACCCATGGAAAGCAAAGAGCATGGCAGAGTATACTGTAATCCCTCACTGGGCTGGCAAAGATGGGTGGACCCTGAGGCTCTGGTCAGCCAGCCTAGCCAGTGAGCTCCAGGTCCCAGCCAGAGACTGTTTCACAAAGCAAGATGGACAGCTCCTGAGGAGTCAGACCTGAAGTTGATCCCTGGATTCTGTACATAGAGAGAAGCAGTTGAACAAAGAAACACACCAATCCACCCTCTAATACATTTTGTAAAATCCCGATGGAGATCCAATTACCATTACACTAAATCTGACTTGTTGGGGTGTTGAAATGACTCTTCCTCCATGGGTACTGTATGTGCCTCTCTCTTTTAGATTATTATAGTCTTCAGTGAAGTCTACACTTTTCCCGAAGGAGTCTTCTGGACATGTTTTCTTAGATTTGCTCCTAAGTAGTTTATAGTTTTCCCTGTCATTTGAAATGCTATGTACATTTTAAATATTATATACACAAAGAGAACATTCATTAATATACATATACAGATTATTGTTTATATGTAGGAAGTTTGTGTGGGTCTTGAATTTGACAAAACTGCCAAATTCTCTTATTGCTTTTTATAGTCTGTTAACTCTCATAGGGGTTCCTGCAGATAATTACTTTTCATGAGAACAATGATCATCTTGGTCCCTCTGTGACTTTTCCTGATCTTCCCGTTCTTGTGTTGACTACAGTGGCTAGTACAATGTTGGTTCTAGCTGTTAATAGTGGGTTCCCACCGCCCTAGAGCATTGGGAAGTGGGAGAATACAGTCCATGAGTGAGGCGGACTAAAGTCTCATGCTGAAGCCAACTTTGTTTAGATCAGACAATTTATATTTTGATGGCCAAGAAAGGTCATATGAGCCAAGTTCACATGAGTTCAAGGCGCTGAATAGCATAGGAAATGGCAATGGGGAAGCTGAAGCAAACCCACTCCTATTCACTACACTGGGAGGGGCACTAAAGCGCGTTCCAAGAACAATCCTGTACTTTGGAGGACTGAGGTCATAAGACTCTTGTCCTGTTTTCTTCGAGTTTTCTCACAAAGAGGCAGCGTTCTCCTCACACAGCTTCATTCATGGGCCATGTTCAGACATGGGTGTGCTTATTTTCCTCACAGGACTTGGAGACATCAACGGTTACGGCACTGGAAACATGCTCCCTGATGTCTAGTTGTCATAGTGCTACAGTATGGTAGGTAGTATGTTAGGTAGGCTGTGGGGAGAGAAAAGCCACCAACAGCCTGACCCATCTACTGTAAAGACAGCTCACCTGGCAAGATATGCCCATCGGTGCAATTGTGGCACAGATGTCTTGAAGGGCAACTAACAGCTAGAGTTGTCTGATTAGATTTAAAGGAAAGAGCTATAAACTTAACTAAGAACCGTGCCTGGAGAGGTCATAGACCCTAGGAGAGAACCTACAGCTATCACTTTGCTGAATAGGTAGAGTATCCAACTGCCATCTAAATACTTACCTTTATAGCTGGAGACTAATACCACCTTTACCTCTCAGCAGAGAAACTTCTTTTTGCATTGACCAGAGAGCAACACATTGAACCCCAAATGACCAAAGCACAGAGGTAAGTGACTGTGGAGTGCTCATCCCCAATGGGACACCTCCATCACATTTCCCACAAGGCTCAGGGAGTTCTGCAGATGAGGGCGGAAGACTGCTGAGAACCATGTCTTCTGGACACGACAGGCAACTGCGCTCATGGGCTCTCAACAACTGTGGCTGCTGATACAAGACCTACACAAGATAAACCTGCTCAATATTCAGCAGTGGGAGGGGACTCACAAGGCTCCACCCCTATCTGAGAAGCTAAAGGCAGTTGACAGCAATAGGGGAGTAAAGTCAGTTTTCTTGAGGAGTGGGAACTCCTATATCTAGGCTGCCCTACATCCTTACATGAATGTGAGCAGCTGTTGTTGGACTCAGTAAGAGGAAGGGAGCGATCTGGGAGGAGTTGGAGGTTGAGAGTGAGGAGTGAATCAAAATTAAAATCCACTCATGCATGATGTGGGGAATAAAAAGACAAATAGTGGAGATTTTTGCCTTTATTTTGAGTTTAAAGGGATGGCTGGACCCTGTACTGTGAAGAATGGTATTTGGTTAAGACTTTTGGTTGCTGGGGCTGAAGAGCATCTCACTGGTTTTATTAGTTCAGAATTCTCTAGAGTAACAGAAGTTATAGAATGAATAAGTAAAAAGATGGATGGATAGATAGATGATAGATAGATAGATGAATGAATTGATGTATGGATGGATAGATACATAGAAAGACAGATACATAGAAAGACAGATAGATGATAGATAATAGATAGGTGGGTAAATGGATAGATAGATAGATGGGTGAGTGGATGTATGGATAGATAGATAGATAGATAGATAGATAGATAGATAGATAGATAGATAGATAGATAATAGGTGGATAGATGAATGGATAGATATAAAAAGATGAATGGATTGATGGATGGATGGATGGATGGATGGATGGTTGGATAGAGACAAAGGGGATTTAGAGGAGTGATTTACAGGCTGCAGCCTAGTTAACCCAACAGTTGCTGGCTGTGAACAAAAAGTCCAAGAATCGAGAAGTTTCTCAGTCCACAAGGTTGGATATCTCAGGTCTTCTTGCTGGAATCCTGAAGATGTAGGCTCTAATGCCAGTGAAGGAATGGACTTGCTAGCAAGGTGAGAGCAAGCTAGCAAAGCAAAGAGCAGAAACTTCCTTCTTCCATCTCCTTATATAGGCTTCCAGAAGAAGGTGTGGCCCAGATTAGAGGTGGGATTTTGTGGCTCTGCTTCTTCCTCCAGATCATCGGTTCATGAGTGTGGACGGAGCACAGTGGGGAACAGGGTTCAGATTGCTGTGAATAAGATGGAGACAGCCCTCCAGGAAACAACTTGGGTGAATCAGCTCAGCTTTATTCCAGAGTAAAAGAAATAAATAGGATTGGGGAAGCCTGGGGATAAAAGCTAATTTGCATTAAGTGCCACAGTTCTATCATAAGGCTTTGTATGTGGCTACAGAGTCCTAGAGCAAAGCTCCTAGTACAGATCTTGGTTACCATATGCGCAGAAGGGGACTTCTAACAAGAAATTGTGCTAAGGATCATGCTAAAGATAAATCAGGATCCAGGATTAGAGACAACTTGCAGAAAAGGCCGGTCCTCCGGACCCAGGGACATTCTCCAGATAAGGTAGAGAGCAGGAAGTCTCACTGGGGAGTGGAGAGGTTCCCATGTCACTGAGTTTTGGAAAAGGTTGCCAGGCCATGATAGACTGCAACCTCTGATCAGCAAGGCCTTCCAACGGGTTTTCCTAGCTCAAGTGATCCAGACTAAAGGTATGTCTTTCCACCCCAAGATCTAGATTAAAGGTGTGACTTTTCCCTGCTCAAAAGATCTGGATTGGGGCTGGAAAAGTGGCTCAGAGGAAAAGAGCACTGACTGCTCTTCCAGAGGACTGGGGTTCAATTCCCAGCACCCACATGGCAGCTCACAGCTGTCTGTAATTCCAATTCCAGGAGATCTGAGACCTTCACACCAATGTACATAAAATAAAGTTAAATAGATCATGAAAAATTCTTAAAAGAAATCTGGATTAAAGGTGTGTCTTCTTACCTCAGAGATCCATATTAGAAGTGAATCTTCCTACTTTAAATGAAGCAAAAATCCCCCCACAGGTGTGCCCTTTATTTTTGAGTTTTAGTTAATTCCAGGTGTTGTCAAGTTGACAATCAAGAACAGTCAACAAAATGATTAAGAACGCTGGCTACTCTCTGCAGAAGTCCTGAGTTTGTTTTCCAGTACCCACACGGTGGCTCACAACTGTCTGTTGCTCCAGTTCTAGAGGATGTGACAGCCTTTCCTGGGCTCTGAGCACATCCTCATTCACATGTGCACGTACCACCCTATGTGCACACTGAGTTAAACACAACAAAGCATGGCTTTAAGAATGAAACGATGTTAGGTTGTTATCAAACACCAGTAGGGAACTCTTCTGACTCTGATTTTAATTAGAGTATTTATTGTGAACGGGTGTTGAATATTATCAAGTACTTTTTTACAATTTACTAAAATGATATTGCACTTATTTTTCTCTCGTATCTGTTAGTGTGATAAATTATAATAGTAGACGTTCTAATTTCAAACCATCACAAACTGTCCTCATTAGCACTGCTGTGATAAAACTTACTTGACCATAGTGTAAATGTGTGTACATGGTGGCAGGCAGGCAGTGGTCCCCTAAGGCACTGGTACCCCAACCCCAGGGACCTGTGGAAATGTAACCTTACAGGTCAGCAGGAAGGTTCCCCCTGGAAATAACATTAGAGACTTGAGCAAGGCAGAACTGAGGGTCAAAGATGTATGAACAAGATACAGTCTGAGGTTGCTGGCTTTGAAAATGGAAGAAAGCCTTCAGCTGGGGATGTTGGCGGCAGTAGCCCTCAGCTGACAGCCAGCAACACAGATCACCCCACCCTACAGGTGTAAGGGACTGACCTCCTCAAACTACCTAAGGAAACTGGAGAGGGATTTCCCCAAGAGCAGAGCCCTACAGTAAAGCATTAGGACAAACAGGCACGTGTGTGCCCCTGACAGCTTGTAGTGGAAGCATGCTAGCCCCGAGACCTACAGAAAAGTAAGAGGACAGGTGTCTAAGCCTCTGATTTCGCTGATATGTTATGGCATCAAAAGAAAACAAATGTCCATGATCAACATTTCGCGCTCATTGTCCGTCCCTTATTCAGTTCCGTGCATGTTTGCTCAGGGGTGGGTTTGTCGTGTGATGTGTGTTCTCTCCCTCTGCTCCCGTGTGCTTACCGACACACAGAGCAAACGGAGGGGAGCCTTTGTCTGTTCACTCCAGAACTGTTTGCCTATTTCTTGGATATATGCCATAACTCACTTGTTAAAAATCACTTGGCTTTGCTATATTTTTAAGTTTATTTTCATTTTTATCACAGTATAATATATGTGCATATTTAAAACTCAGATGGTACCACTTGTTATAAAACCCCACTCATACCAGGTCTTACCCACCCTCTCTGGAGTCATCTCAGCCCAATGCTTGAGCTGCTGCGTTGATTGCACATCTCCATTCAGACTTCTGTGCGCTGTGCTGTACTAGCTTTCTGTCCTAACAAAACACCAGACACAATGTCTTAAAGAAACACACACTCATTTGCCTATTCCTCTGCTGGAAATGAAGTCAGAGTCTTAAGGGACCGTGGACAAAATGCTGGCAGAGCTGTTCTTCCGAAGGCCCCAGGGACCGCGCTTCCCCCGTCGCTTCTAAGCGGAGAGACTGCTTTGTAGTCTGCTCTCCATTGTCTCTGCTTTTGAGAGATTTGCAGTCGTCTTCATCAAAGCCAGATTGCTGTTTGCTTCCACCCACAAGCACACACAATGTAATGGGGGTTCATCTGGGGACATTTGTGGAGTCCACGGTTTTGGATCCATTCCATCTTGACTAAAGGTCAGAGAGTTCAAACCTATTCTTGATCCTCAAGGATGAACAACAGGATGTTTGACCAAAGGTGGGGCTACTGGATGCTTTGCTCATCAAAGACCAGACACCAGGATGCTTGATTTATGGTGAGGTTACCAGGTGTTTTGAGATGTAAGCAGGTAATTGTCCTTGCTGTTTTTGTTTGTTTGTTTGTTTGTTTGTTTGTTTATCATGGAAGTCCTGTGCTCTCCCCTTTTGACTGGGGAATATAAGGGCTGTGAGGGATAAGTTCAGGGCTTTTGTTACAGTCTTCACTGGAATCCTCCTGACTCTGTCACTTGTCTGTTTCTGTCCTCAATCCACACTCCCCTTCTCAGGACCATGTGGACAAGTCGACCAATCACAACAGACATTTAGGGATAATCCAAGAAAATCTCCCCATTTTAAGGGTTTGAATTTACTTGGACGTCTCTTTTGCCATTTTACTAGTATACAGGCTCCAAAGGAGAACACCTGGACATCTGAGGGGGTCAGAACTCAGCTAACACACCTGCTTTTTCTGAAGCTTATTGGCTTGTCCGTGTGGGCTTCACTAGATAATTTCCTACTGCGCAGTCCTGCCCCTCCCAGCATGCACGCGTACACATTTCTCCTCCTGTCTTCTAAGTACAGTTATACCGCCAGCTTTACGTTAACACAATATTCAGTATTTTATTATTACAACTGATAAATATTATTCTAGGTGAAGCTGAAGTGGACTATGCTTTGCTTTTCCCTTCTTGATCAATAATTAAAATACATATGTCTTAGTTTTTCATTTGGGCATTACCAATTCAACTTTATGCTCCATCATCCTGTGTATTGTTAGTTTTTTTTTAAAAGATTTATTTATTTATTATGTAGACAGTGTTCTAGCATGTATGCCCACACATCAGAAGAGGGCACCAAATCTTGTTATAGGTGGTTGTGGGCCACCATGTGGTTGCTGGGAATTGAACTCAGGATCTCTGGAAGAGCAGTCAGTGCTCTTAACCTCTGAGCCATCTCTCCAGCCCCCTGTATTGTTAGTTTTAATGTTTGCCTTAGGACCTCCTTTCGTTCTCCCTGACTTCACCCCCTGCATCTACCACATCCTGTCCTCCAAGTTCTTGTCCCCACATTATCCTAGGCAACCTCCTGGCCTCCCTCATGTTCTGGCCGCAGGTCTTTGGTCTGCTCCATCATTTCAGGGGAATACATCATTATCAGCTTCTGAGAAAGGGTGCTAAGGGAAGTCCTGATTCTCTGCTAGATCAAACACTGCACCAGGAAATTGTATACTGTAGAGGAAATTGAGCAGAAGGAGACTATCCACACAGAGAAATGCAAGCCAGTCAGATAATCTAGGACAGAGGGACATGGCAGGTCACATGACCTTCTTTCTTCATCAAATACATTTGAAGGGGAAAAAGCACTCCCAAGAGCATAATTTCTAATGAAGATGGTAGGGAGATGAGTCTAGAATTAAAGACCTCAGAAAGTCAACAATGTATGTGTCATATATGGACCCCGATTCAAATAAAGCATTTTTTAAAATCTGTGGCATTAATGAGATAACTGGAAACTGGAACACTAGATTCTGATGACATTGTTTAAAAATTTAAAAACTCTCTGTGTGTGTGTTGTGTGTGTATATAGGTGTGTGTGTATGTGTAGGTATGTGTTAGTGTTGTGTGTGTATATAGGGGTGTGTGTATGAATAGGTATGTGTGTGTACGTGTAGGTATGTATGTGTAGGTATATGTGTAGGCATGTGTGTATGTGTAGATGTGTATGTTTAGGTATGTGTGTGTGTAGGCATGTGTGTGTAGGCTGCACATACAAGCCATGGCATGTATGTGCAGATCAATGAACAACTTGTAGGAGCCAATTCTCCCTTCATTATGTGAGTTACAAGAATGAACTCAGGCTGTTAGGCTTGACAGAGAGCCCCTTATCTACTAGGCTATCCTGCTGGCTTGATACTGTCTAATTTTAGTTAGGTAGAGTAAAGGTGTTATAGTATATATTTTAGGCCCTTATCTTTGGGAGAGCCACATTGACAGAACAGGAGGCATGAGCTCAGCATGTAGATGTGTTGAGAAGCACCACAATTTGATCATCATCGAGGCTGGGTGGTAGGAACAAGAGAGTTAAACAGACATCTATACTTTCTTTATTTTTTGTTTTTGTTTTTTGAGATAAGGTTTCACTGTGTAGCCCTGGCTGTCTTGGAACTTGCTCTGTAGACCAGGCAGGTCTCAAAACTCAGACCTGCCTCCTGACTCTGCCTCCTGAGTGCTGGGATTTAAGGCATGTGCCACCACCTCCCAGCTTGTCTGAGGTTTTCTGTCCTGCCCAGTTCCCACAGTCATTAAGTCCCAAAGAAATCACACAGAGGTCTACATTAGTTATAGACTGATTGACCTAGTAGCTCAGACTTCTTATTAACTCTTATAACTTATATTAGCCCATTATTCTTGTCTATGCTAGCCACGTGGCTCAGTACCTTATTCAGTGAGGCAGTCACATCTTGCTTCTTCTGTGGCGGGGTCACAACTGCAGAGGAATGAGCTTCCTTCTTCCCAGAATTCTCCTGTTCTCATTGACCCACCTCTACTTCCTGTCTGGTTGTCACACCTACAGTTCCTGCCTGGCTAGCTGGCCAATCAGCATTTATTTAAAATATGATTGACAGAACACAGACCATTGTCCCACACCACCAGCTGACATCTCTACCTTTTAAGTATTTGAGTTTTTCTACACTAAATCAGATTTTAAATTCATAAATGAGAAGGGAAAAAAACCCTACCAACTACCACCACTATCATTATCAACAAATGCAGTCACAGCTGGGTATAAATCATTAGATAGAAGTGCTTTTCCTCAGATGTTTAAAGATATTCCCATCACTGTCCTAACTCAGAGGATTCATTCTGAGAATATTTCAGGGCTTTTCTGTGTATGGATCTGGGTAGTTCACAGCTTTCCTTCCTGCCCTCTTTCTTCTACATTCCTTACTCATATCCCTGGACATGACAGCCATCTCTCCTTCTTCATTCTCTGTGCTGAACTGAATAATTTTAATCTTGAATGTTTTGCTTGAGAAACGGCACTATTTCTTTGAAAATTCTTTTCATCTCATTTTCTCGTTTTTTAGTTTTGAAATTCCCATTGTTGGGATGTTGAATTGATGCTATTTGCACTGGGATCCCATTATGTTTGACGGTAAAATTAGAGTAAATTGGTCCCTTTTTAGAGTGGATTTTCCTATCTTGGACAACTGTGTCTCCACTTACTTTAAGCCCTTTCAGTTTTATCAACTGAGTATAAATTTTCCCTTCATTCTCCACACCTTAGTAGTCTTAGGTCTAGCAGTTTTGTTTTCTTTTTGTGTCATTTTAAAGTGGAGTGTTTTATTCCATTCTGTTTGCTAGCTGGTTATTGTTACATGTAGGAAAGCTATTACACTTGTTATTTTAAAAGTCCTTTTGCTAGCATTCCCTTATCCCTAAAAGTTTCACTTGGTTGGTTCTTTCTTTCTTTCTTTCTTTCTTTCTTTCTTTCTTTCTTTCTTTCTTTCTTTCTTTCTTTTTCTTCCAGGTATACATCTACAGAATACCCACCCCCCACCAATGAGTTTTGCCTTTTCTCTTAAGATGCTTAACCTTATTTCTTAATAAAGTTCTTAATAAGGTGTTAGGGGGTTGAGAACATAGCTCAGTTTGTAAAGAACTTGCCCTGCAAGTATGAGACCCTAAGTTCGAGTACCAGACCCACGTTTAAAACAATCCAGGCGTGAGGAAAGTAGAGATAGGAGATTCCCTGGAACCTGTGGACTTGCCTGGTCCGCTTGGTGTGCTCCAGGCCAGTGAGATACTGTGTCTAACAAGAAGGTGAATTGTGCCAGAGGACCAAGACTTGAGTTGATTTCTGGCCACAAACCTGCATAAAACAGGTGGTTTGCACACCTTTAATCCCACAACTCGGGAAACAGAGGCAGGAGGATCTCTGGAGTTCGGTGCCAGCCTGAGCTACCTAGTGAATTTCAGGACAACCAGAGATATATAGTGAGAGCCTGTTTCAAAAAGCCCAAAAACAAAACCTGCACCACACACATACACATTGAAACCAAAACAACACAACAAAACAAAACAGAAAACAGGTAAACAATAATAACAGAAAACACATATGCAAAAAAAATTTCCAAACTAACCAACCAAACAAAAACTCCATGTGTTGTGTCCTTTCTGTTTAAGGCTCTTTCTCCCACCTCAAGGCTGGTCACAGCCTGGAGGCCTTTGGGTTAAAATAAACCTCTTGTGAGGGAATTGTGCCTGTTTTCTCTTTGACTGACCATGGCTGCTTGTCTTACAGAGGGCAGCTGGGGAGGGGGATGAAGGAGGACACTTTCTTACATATAAGACACATACGTCAGACGATATCATAACGAATCCCATTGCTTTATACACTGGTCAATAATGTAGTTAGAAAACCCCTTCTCATTCTTCCAATTAGTTAACTAATAACTAGGTCTGAAAGACATGTGGGCGCTTGCTTTGCCCTGTGACTTACGATCCATTCTGACCAAGAAAGGAAGGGTGGTCTCGGTCTCCTAAGAACAGGGGGATGACTGGTCTGACACCTTTAGCTAGGTCTCAGCCTTGTCAGGATCTGGGTCATGGAGTCTTCTGTGATACACTGTATCACAGGACATCAGCAACTGACAGGTCACTGCAAGATCGGGGAGCTTGAGATAAAATTAGGTCACATCATAATTATATTTAAACACAAAACCAAGACGGGACTACAAACACCTAGTACAGCTGCCTTGGCAGTAAAGGACTCATGTTGCTTTCCTCCCGTGGCTTAGCCAGGCTCTACTTCTAGAGGCAGGTTATATGACATAAGAAAGAATAGGACTCTCACTCTGAGTCCGGTTGAAGCCTCATAGTCAACTGAGAAACAACAATTTCAGAACGATTAACATTTGCTGAGAGCCTGCTCCTCCAAGTGTGCACCTGCAGTGTTCTAGGGATCTCAGCAGAAGCTCCACTTATGATAAATGATGAATCCTTGTTCTCCTACCCCATCCCGTGCAACCTTACTGACTACTGGTTTCCCTTATTAAAACCTCAGAGCCACCCTACAGCCTCAATGATCAAAAATGGGAGCAGAGATGGAGAAGGGGAGAGTCCTTTAGAAAACCTCTGCACATGGGGCTGGAGAGGTGACTTAGTGGCTGGGAGGGCTTGCTGCTTAACCAGAGGGCTTGAGTTTGGTTCCCAGCACCGAACCGGGCAGCTCCTAACTACTTATAACTGCAACTGTAGGGAATCCAGTGCCTTCTGAATGGATCCTCTGAGGGGCTTGTGCTCACAAGTCACATCTATACACATAAGTAAAAACAAAAATAACTGCTTTTAAATAGGAGGAGTGAACAGTGAAATTCCAAAAGCTTCCAGACTCCTCCATACGGCCACCACTAGGGCTCCTCGCTTTCTGGTGAGCTTTATTCTTCTCCTGAACCTTTCCTTTCTATTTTGGTAAACTCCAACTGCCTTTATATTGGCCCGTCCTGAGATGCTTGTCTTGGTTGACGCCACAAATTCAGGCGTCTCATGCATGTTTCTTACTGTTACTAGGAACCCACCAGAGAAAAGCCCTCAGACACAGTTTCTAGCCAGTTGAAGGTGTTTATTCCAGCCAACGGAGACCGTACTCAGGTATTTGGAACCCAAGGCTTTTAGAAACAAAAGCCATATCCTGTTATTTTGCTCAGCAGCTGGAGGGGGCGTGTTAGGAATATTTCCTAATGTGAGCTCCCTACCGATGCAAAAGTTCCCAATCAAGCCAAATCAAAACAAGCTGAATTAAGAAATATCAATATCCAGGTTTAATGGGAATTCTGCACTCTCGGGTGGCCCCGGTGGGGAAACCGGGAAGCCACGGAAATGCGACCACCGGGAGGAAGAAAGGGAGACCACGTGTTCCTCTTTGGAGGGGTCAGAACCTGACCTGCTGGGATTTAGAGTCCAGACCAGGCCTGGGGGCTGGGATAGATGTGAGGGGCAGGGGCCTATGCTCCCAACTTGACAGGGAGGTTTTGCTAAAGCAAGCAGTTTAACAGAAGCTAAGATCAGCAGTTAGTGGCAGGGAGAGGCTCCCACAGCAGGCAGTTTAACAGAAACCAAGATAAATTAGCCTAGGGAATCTTGACCTCAGGTTCCTAAAATAGATCTGGGTCATTTTCCATGGAATTTTCCATCAAGGAGGTCAAATTCTAGTCAAACCTAAAGTGGCCTCAGCAAGAACGTGGGATGGAGGAACCACTGCACTGTCTTGCCTGTTACATTACCCCTGCCCTATCATGAGCCATTTTTCTCAGTGTTCCTGGAGACTAAAGCCAGACTCTGGGTGTGAGTACAAACCACTAGAAAGAGTGTGTGCTCAGGGAGTTCAAAACTCAGAAAGCTAAAATCTGGGTGCTATGTGCTCTCCAGAGCTACAGAAAATGTATGCACACATTTATGTACATGCTAATTTCTCTCTCTCTCTCTCTCTCTCTCTCTCTCTCTCTCCACTCACAGCTCCCAATTTCTCCCACCTCCCCAGACTAGCGCTACTTTTCTCTTTTCTAAGCCTTAATTCTCCTTTCTGTCAGTGGGAAACCTTCTTAGCATACGCACTCATTTGACTAATCCTCAGCCCTGCTTCCTCCGGAGCAGAGGCCTCAACTGCCAAGATTCTGAAACCAGCAAGCCTTGGTGCAACTTCATCTGGTGTTTCCTTCACCCTGCTTCACCAAGTGCTCCACACATTCAAATTATGTCTTGTTCTTTTTAAAGGCCTGTGTTTCTGCTTATATATTACTTCAATTCGTTTTTAGCATTTGTACAACACAGAATGTATTCTCAGAGTCAGAGCCCAGTCTGGAGCCGTGTACGTGTGGAGACAGGTTTGCCTTCGGTGGTAGGTCTGTGTCGGGGCTGATGCAAACATTCTCCCATTTGTAAAGGCGGTATTGTGTAGGGGTATCCATCAGATCTGTTCAGCTAGAAACTACCCTTGGCTCCACTCCTCCCTCTTCAGACTCCACCCCTTCAGAAGAACCACCACAAGTCCAGGCTCCGCCCCACACAGTTCAAGACCATGCCTACAGGGTTTTTAAAACCTTGCCTCTACATCTGCCATGTGATTTCTCCTGCCCCTTTCCCTGCCTCACCCCTGGGGTGGGGGGGGCTGGAAAGTCACCCAAGAGTACTTGGCCCAGTAAACCTGATCTTCAATTCAGCTTGATTTGACTTACTGTGTCAGCAGAGAAACCTAATATGGGGTATGAAAACTATCTGGAGGGGCAAAGGTGAGGAGACCAGTAGTTTTCATAGAGTCAGGCTTCATCCCTCTCTTGGTCCTACTATACTAAGCCACAAGACAAGATTCTCTACCCTGCTGCGTCAGAGAGAATGCCTGAGAAGCGCCATTCAATTGTTGGGTTTGTCAAATGAATCTGTTCCCTGAGGCCCTCAAATTCAATAAAGTTAATTACTGAAGAAGCATGAACTAGCTTAGTTCCCCATCAACTTTAACTCAGTACCTTTCAGCTGATGAAAGAGGCCTTCCAGGCATGCTGACCTGACACACTGAACCACTAATTCTTCAGAGCGCCTTTCATGGTCCTACCTCTGCCCTTTAGTGAGGCTGTCCGCCTCCCACAAAAGCACTCAGCCCCAGCACTTTCCATTACCCTCATCAAAACCTTACCCAAGCGAGCCCCTCCTGAAGCAAGATGTTCCCCCGACTCACAGACTTACCCTATTCCTCCCATCCTATCCGCTGAACTGGATAGTTAGGGGAAAGGGCTCGTACTCGCCCAGAACTTTTGTTCAAGTAGAAACAAAGGCCCATTGGTAGAAAACCTCTGGTCCAGTGTAGCGTGATTTCTAATTGGTCTTAACAATGAAAACCCAGAGTCAGATATTAGGGGGTGAAAGCTGAAAGATCAGAGAAGCAGAGCAGCCAGAGTTCTTACTGCTTGGGTTAAGGCTTCACCCCAGCCCCTGGCATCCATATATCCAGAGAGTCTGGCATGTTTGGGTGGAAGTTCCATCCCAAGCTCCCTCCCCTAGGAGTTGTTTCAGTCCAGACTCCACCCCTGAGAAAGCCCGCCAAATGATGACCCCTCCCCAGAGATACTCCAGACTACTCCCAAAGGGTATTTAAACTGCCCCTTGGAGAACAAACACATGGTTTTCTGATCTTCCTTTCCTTTCTGCTCTCTGGGGGAGGGGTGGCTGGAACGCCATCTGAGAGCCTTGGTATCCATTAAACCTGGACTTTTTCTGATTCAGTTTGATTTGGTCTGATTCAGATTATTGCATCGGCGGAGAGGCTTATCAGGGTGCTACGACTTTTCATTTACATCTCTGAATGCTCAGATCAGAGTGGAAGATCCTGTCTCTATGCATCCTCAGATTGAACGTCCTGAGCTTCTGTCTCCTCCTGCCTTATATTTCTCTCTCTCTGCCCAGCCATACCACTCCTGTCTCCACCTCCCTAGTGCTGGGATCAAAGATGTGAGCTCTTTCTCTTTTAGACTGATTCAACCTTGTATAGTCCAGGGTGGTCTGGAACTCACAGAGATCCACCTGCCTCTGTTCCCCTAGGGCTTGGATTAAAGGTGTGCACCACCACTGCCTGGTCTCTATGGTTAACTAGCACAGCTAGCTCTGCACTCTGATCTTCAGGCAAGCTTTATTTGTTAGAGTACAAACAAAATATCATCACATTTCCCTTTTTTAGGTCCAAAATAAAAGAGAAAGTTACAATTAATATAAGAAAACTGTATACAATAAGTGCAATAACTATATACAATATATACACGCAATAGTTACATTAACAATGTCTAACCCTTTAGCACTTGACAAATTCAGAGGAAAATACTCCTTTTAAAGCTTTTTCAGGCTTTGTGTCGAAATACTTGCCAAAAGTTTGGATGCCAGATGTAGACAGAAGTTTTTGTCCCATCTGGTTTCGTTCAGTCCCAAATAAACACACAGAGACTTATATTAATTATAAACTGTTTAGCCTGTCTCTCAGGCTTATTATTATCTCTTACAATTTAAGTTCATTCATAATTCTTACCTATGTTTAGCCACATGGCTTGGTACCTTTTCTCAATAAGTCATTCTCATCTTGTTTCCTCTGCAACTTGCTAGCAACTACATCTCTGCCTTTCCTCTTCCAAGAATTCTCCTGGTCAGGTTGCCCTGTCTATACTTCCTGCCTGACTACTGACCAATCAGCATTTTATTAAACCAATATGAGTGACAAATCTTTACAGTGTACAAGAGCATTAGCCACAGTATTTCCACTTTTTTTTGTTTTCAAAGCAAGAACCCTGAATCTAATCTCCTTTGTTTAGCTTTTTTCCTGACCATTATCCATAACAACTTGTAAACAACACTCTAAACAAGACAAACACCCATAATCCATTTTTTGAGAATGTGGTCATAGTTCTCTAGATTATTTCCTGATGATGAGGGATGCTGGTAATCTTTAAGGAAACTTGAGGAAATTCAGGATTATGGTTAAATCCTGACTGGAATATTCTGTGAGGCTGGATCATCTCAGCCAACAGCCTTGAAGCTATTTTGGATGTAGAACCCAGAAGAAACTGCAACAGAGGCACTCTGAAATGTTGGAACATCTGGGCTATCCACTCCCATTAGAGATTTTGCAATCTTTCTCAATCAAACCTAATTTTTCTTAACCCAGAATGAATCCAGAGTTTCTCATTTCCTGTGGAAATAAAAGCAGAACCTCTTCTCCCAAGATTCAGAGAATTGAATTGCTGGCCTATGTGGAGACATACCATTCCAGTCCAGCTAGAAAAGATGCTGAGTCCTGCTGCATGGACCAGCCTACCACAGTTGTAGCTGTCATCAACTGCCATGAGGGAGCTTCTCACGGTCGGCTATGACAAAGAGCCTATAGGATGTTTTTCCTTACCTAAGTCTATCCAGGCTAAGAGACTGATTCTAACCTCCTTGTCTTTGCTAACTTTGTTAAGTTTTAGCTATTTTGACAAATTGAGTCACACAAGAAACTGTAATATCCTGTAAAGGTACACTATGAAAAGACCAGGAAAGTAAAATTGCCACTTTCCCTAAGGACTGTATTGCTGTGCAACGATCTTTTTGTACACTGTCAAGATATGCCACTCATTTTGATTTAATAAAGACCTGAATGGCCAATAGCTAGGCAGGATTTCCAGGTACAGAGGATGCTGGGAAGAAGGGTGGAGTCATGAGGAGATGCCAGGGATGCAAGCAAGCACTGATGGTTTTACAAAAGTAAAGGTAATCGAGTCACATAAAAGAACAAAGATTAAGAGATATGGGTTAATTTAAGTTATAAGAACTAATTAGAAACAAACAAAAACTATTGGCCAAGCTTTCATAATAAGAAGTCTCTGTGTGGTTATTTGGGAGCTGGCTGGTGGGACAGAAATATCTTCCTATAAATGGTGCCCAAACATACAGTCGTATATATACACATAAGACCTGAGAAAGTTTTTTTTTAAAAAAAAACAAAAACAAAAACAAAACCAAAAAATGGTTCTAACTAGGTGGTGGTGGCACATGCCTTTAATCCCAGCACTTGGGAGGCAGAGGCACGTGGATCTCTGTGAGTTTGAGACCAGCCTGGTCTACAAGAGCTAGTTCCAGGACAGGCTCCTAAACTACAGAGAAACCTTGTCTCGAAAAAACAAACAAACGAACAAACAAAAAAAGGTTCTAAACACACAAAATCAGAGCCAAATGTGGCTTCCTAATCTGGTGTTGCTCATGCTGGCCATGGTACAGAGACACATCTCCTGGCATCTGCCTGAGTGCTTGGGCCCTCAGTGTGCCATGAACTAAGCCACATGATAGGTTTAAGGTTTTTCTTATGCAGACAGAAAAGGTTACAGATATGCAGTAAAGCAGGTTCAGATGGACAAAAGCTCTAAACAGGTTACAGTGTGCTTAGCTCTGTGGGTGGGCTTATGAAAAAAAAAAACAGGTATAGACAGTCACAGAAAAAAGTTTAAAAATAATAAAGTCTTTAAAGAGAGAGTAAAAAATAAAAAAAATAAGCCTTGTAAGTATGGAAAATACATAGGGAATCTGGATCCTGTAGGTTGTCTTGTCAATTTTTAATTTTTAAATGCTAATGTACAGAAAACAATAGCTGCTGAGAGGTATTAGATTATGGAAATTGCTAAATTAAACCAACCTATATATTTTAAAATGTTTTAACTTCAAAACAGAAGTTATCCAACATGTTGCATTGGAGAGAGTTATGCTTTTGTTTACACTAGAAATGAAAAACTGTAGATTCATCCAAAGTTTAGATAGAGATCAGATTTGACCAGGGAAGACCTCCTGAGTGTTGTGGCCACATATATGAGGGAGGAAGCCAAAAAAGATGATAGGGCAGGTGATGTAAGATAATCCCTTGACATGGGAACAAATTTGAGATGAGACATGATAAACCTTGTTGGCTACAGAGTCCTCATTCTCATGACTTATTATTACATGACATCCTTTTATATGGCACAGATATTGCAGTTTAATTATACAGTTCACATGGACTTGTAAAGTTGACAGATACCTTTTACCTGCTCAAACAAAAAAACAAAAAAAAATCTTTAACTGACTTGTGCACACTACACTCTATACTTGTGTTTTGCAGATATGTGTTCTATCTTTGAAACTTTATGTGTTTTCAGGGCAAGGGAACCAGACACCAATGAAAATGTGTGGTCTAGGTGACTCATCCCCTCTGAGTGCCTCTCTTGCAGTTTCCTCAGAGTTCTGCATCCAGAACAGCTTCAAGACTGCTGGCTGAGATGGTCCAGCCTCACAGACTACTCCAGCCAGGTCTTCAAATAAGCCTTGCATTTTTCCATTACAGAGACTGGACAATAAGTAAAACAGGAAGGGAAACATTGTGGAGTGATCTTCTGGTACACTGCAAAGATGTGTCACTCATTTTGGTTTAATAAATAGCTTAATGACCAAAAGCTAGGCAAGATTTCCAGGTGCAGAGGATGCTGGGAAGAAGAAGGGTGGAGTCATGAGGAGACACCAGGAACATGAGCAAGCACCACGAGCTTTACAAAGTAAAGGTGATCGAGCCACATTAAAGAATGTAGAGTAGGATATATGGGTTAACTTAAGCTAAAAGAGCTAGTTAGAAAAAAAACCCAAGCTATCAGCCATGCTTTTATAGAAAATAAGAAGTTATTTGAGAGCTGGCAAATGGGAAGAAAAAGTCCACCTACACTGTATTTAGGATTTAAAGTTTTATTTTGATACTAAAAGTGCTTCAATTAAAAAAATTATTATTTTTAAGGCTAAGCCCAACAGGGATAAAAATGTAAACCCTAATCTTATAAAATCTACCTTATTATAAACTGTTAGAGACAATTAAGACACACGTTAATAATTACCTTATAAATGATCAATTTTTTTTAAATTTTTTATGATTTATCTTTATTTTATGTACATTGGTGTGAAAGTGTCAGATCCTCTGGAACTGGATTTTCAGACAGTTATGAGCTGCCATGTGGGTGCTGGGGAATTGAACCCAGGTCCTCTGGAAGAACAGTCAGTGCTCCTAACTGCTGAGCCATTTCTCCAGCCCCCAATGATCAAATTTTTTAATGTGTTCTCATGCTATGTACTAATGTAATTTATTTACAGAAATAAGCTTTATTGAGCTTCCTGTATATGTTTTCAAAGTTAAGCCTAAAGCAAATAACTAACTTCAAAACTTTTCAAGGGGCTGCCTTTAAATTTTTAATGGAAAAAGCTTCTTGAGGTAGACAAAACTTCGTGGTGACACGAAGGCCTCCAGAGAAAATGTGATACAGATGATTCCACCTGGATTGTGGTGACACTAACCCCTGGACAAAAAGCTTCCCATGTCTTGCCCACTGCCAGGGTCCAGTCAAAGCTGTGAACACTGTTGGGTTGACAGTCTGCTTTGCCTAAATTAGTAGGCCAATTTTCCCATGTTTCCCACTTGGAAATCTCTCAGACCTTCTTGGTTTATCAGGCAAAGGCCTAGACTGCCCTATGCAGCAATTGAAGATATAATGTTATCCTATGTGATAAACAAATGACCTCTGCTCAGCTGTGGACTCACAACTGTTCCAAATGGCGGTGAGCCCTGGGTTTCCTGAAAGCTGGTGTGGACCAGTCCAGTCAATGTGATTGCCCCCGTCTCTTCAATTAGGTCAACAAAGATACTTCTGATGAATGCCCATTGCCTGAATCCCTTCCTGGTCTATGACTAGCATTTCAGCCTTCCCAGGACCTGACAATGATGTCTTCTTTTCAGCAGGAAGTAGTTACGGAAGAGAGTACATCACCTTTTACCCTCAACAAAGGTTGGAATGTTAGGTCCAAAGGAAGCTCTCTGGCAAAGGTGACAAAATGGCTACCTCTAGTGCCTATTGGAAAACCAGGAAAGGTGCTGTATAAAACCAAATGAACCAGAGCTATCAACAGGGAGATTCATTGATTGGAATAATGCTGCAATATGATAGGGCTCTCAACCTGCTCTATGTAAAACAAGGGAGTTATTATGTGGCTTTACGAAATATTCTTGTTGATGCTCAGGTTAGCAGCCTTTAAGGAACTGAAGAGAAGCCACCGAGGAATTGTGGGATCTGCAATATCCACTTTCTCATTGAAGAACTACTGCCTGTGAATCTTATTGAGAATTTCCACAAATGTTTTCATCATCTTCAGGGAAAGCCCAAGGATCCTACAACCTCTGTCGGACTCTAAAACACAGCTCGGTACAATACAGAGAGGACCAAGAGGTGAGTGACCAGCCACCCAGCAGAATACCACACTCTCTAGGCCCTCCATAGTGGGGCAAAACCCGGGGCCCCTCCCTCAACTGCCTCAGCTTATTTAGCCAGCCAGCTGGGGAGTTTCCTACTGAGGGGACCAAGAGAGGAACTCTAAAGCACAGGCTGTGACTGCACAGAGGGGACCAAGAGAGCAGACTAAGAGAACAGGCTAAGAGAGACTTCAGTGGCCTCCTGAGACACAGATATTGACAATACAGAGTGGACCAAGAACAATCCCCAAAGACACAGACAGCCACTGCAAGGATTGGACCAAGACACAAAGACACTGCCGGCATCAATTGAAGGAAGAAATGGATAGGTGCCAATGCAAGAATTCATCCAACAACCTAAAAAGCAACAAGGTAACACCAGAACCCAGTGGTCGCACAATAGGAAGATTTAATCGTACTAACCCAGAAGAAGCAACAGAAAACAATTTTAAATGTAACTTTGTGAAGATAAGGATCAACATAATAAATTGATAATCCTACCAAAAGCAATTTATAGATTCAATGCAATTCCCATCAAAATACTAACACAATTCTTCACAGACCTTGAAAGAACAATAATCAACTTCACATGGAAAAAAAAAAAAACAGGATAGCCAAAACAATCCTGTACAATAAACGAACTTCCAGAGGCATTACCATCCCTGACATCAAGCTCTATTATAGAGCTATAATCATGAAAACAGCTTGAGATTGACATAAAAACAGAGAGGTTGACCAATGGAATTGAATCAAAGACCCAGATATTAATTCACACACCTACAAACACTTGATTTTTGACAAAGAAACTATACAATGGAAATTATACAATGGAAAAAAAGAAAGATTTTCAACAAATGGCACTGGCATAACTGGATGTCAGCATGTAGAAGAATGAAAATAGATCCACATCTATCCTCATGCGCAAAACTCAAGTCCAAATGGATTAAAGACCTCAATGTAAATCTGACTACACTAAACCTGGTAGAAGAAAAAGTGGGAAGTAGCCTTCAATGCAAGGGCACAGAAATATAATCCCAGTAGCACAGACACCGAGAGCAACAATAAATAAATGGGACCTCCTGACACCGAGAAGCTTCTGTAAAGCAAAGGACACAGTCAATAAGACAAAAAGGCAGCCTACTGAATAGGAAAATATCTTCACCAACCCCACATCAGGTAAAGGACTGATCTCCAAAATATATAAAGAATTCAAGACACTAGACATCAAAATTTCAAACAGCCCAATTTTAAAATATGATACAGAACTAAACAGAGAATTCTCAACAGAAGAATCTTTAATGACTGAAAGACACTTAAGAAAATGTTCAACATCCTTAGCCATCAGAGAAATGCAAATCAAAACAACTTTGAGATACCATTTTATAGCTGTCAGAATGGCTAAGATCAAAAACACCAATGATAGCTTATTCTGGAGGGGATGTAGAGTAAGGGGAACACTCATCCATTGTTGGTAGAAATGAAAACTTGTATAACCATTTTGGAAATCAGTGTGGAGGTTTCTAAGAAAATTGGGAATCAACCTACCTCAGGCCCCAGCAATACGACTTAGTCATATACCCAAAAGATGGTCAGTCATACTACAAAGACATTTGTTCAATTATGTTCATAGCAGCATTATTTGTAATAGCCAGAACCTGGAAACAACCCAGATGCCCCTCAACCAAAGAATGGATAAAGAAAATGTGGCACATTTACACATTAGAGTACTACCCAGCAGTAAAAAACAATGACATCTTGAATTTTGCATGCAAATGAACTGAACTAGAAAACATCATCCTGGGTGAGGTAACCCAGACCTAAAAAGATGAATATGGCATGTACTCACTCATTAGTGGATACTAGCTATAAGCAAAGGACATTGAGCCTATATTTTATGATCCTAGAGAAGCTAAGTAACAAGGTGAACCCTAAGAAAAGCATATATAGATCCACCTGGAAAGTTAAAATAGACAAGATAGCCTGACATAATTGGGAACATAAGGGTGGGGGGAGAAGGCAGGGTAATAAGGGAAGAGAAAGGGTAAAGGGAGAAACAAGGAAAACTTGAGAAAATGGGATAGTCAAGATGGAGGAAGGACAGAGATGAGAGCAAGGAAAGAGATATCTTGATTGAGGAAGCCATTATGGAGTTAACAAGAAACTTGGCTCTAAAGAAATTCCCAGGAATTCATAAGGATGACCCAACTAAGACCCTACGCAATAGAGGAGGGGGGCTTGATCTGGCCTTGCCCTGTAGTCAGATCGATGACTATCTTAAATATCACCCTAGAACCTTCATCCAGCAGCTGATGGAAACAGAGATGGAGACCTGCACTGGAGCACTGGACTGAGCTCCCAAAGTCCAGTTGAAGAGTGGGAGGAATGAGAATATGAGAAAAGAGGTCAAGACCATGATGGGCTCACCTACTGAAACAGTCTATCTGAGCTAATGGCAGCTCACCAACACCAGGAAAGACCAAACTAGTCCCTCTGAATGTGCAGTTGCATGGCTGGGGCAGACTGAGGGGCCACTGGCAGTGGCACCAGGGTTAATCCCTACTGCTTGTACTGGCTTTTTGGGAACCTATTCTCTTTGGATGGATACCTTGCTCAGCCTACATATAGTAGGGAGGGTCTTGGACCTTCCTCAAAGCAATGTGCTTTACCCTTTCTGAGGAGTGGATTGGGGGGTAGAATGAGGGGGTAGGTAGATGAATGGGAGGAGGGGAGGGAGTGGGAACTTGGATTGGTATGTAAAATGGAAAAAGATAATTTGTTTTTTTCTTAAAATAAATAAATAGAATTTAAAAAGAGAAGAAAAAGAAATATTCTTGTTTCTATGCAAGCCAGTAGGAAACTATGAGAGATAATTTGGTTGCATTTTTGAAAAAAAAATGCAAAAATGGGCCTAAGATGAAATAAATGTCTGGTTTCCATTTTCATTTTTGGGTTCCTCCTGGATCGTAACTCTGATACCAGCCTTTGATCCTTCACTTTCTGTTAATTATTGTTGACCTTTGTATTATTAATGCCTTAGCTAGATGCATAAATTCCCATCTAGATGCTATTGCACTGGTTGTTATTAGATTTTGTTTTAGTTAGGGTTTGTATTGCTGTAACAAAACACCATGACCAAAAAGCAAGCTGGGGAGGAATGGGTTTGTTTGGTTTACTCTTCTAAATTGCTGTTCATCACTGAAGGAAGTCAGGACAGGAACTCAAACAGGACAGGAGCCTGGCGGCAGCAGCTGATACAGAGGGTATGGAAGGTGCTGCTTGACCTGGCTTGTGCTGCCTTCATAAGACCCAACTGGAAGGCATTTTCTCAACTGAGGCTCCTTCCTCTCTGATGGCTCCAGCTTGTGCCAAGCTGGCACACGACACCACTGAGTACAGATCCCAATATGAACTGGTCACAGGATTGGACTCAGAACACAACTTAAGTGTAGGGGGGTGTCTGATGACTAATGTTATGTTTTAATTACTGTACTTAAGAAGTTTATAGGACAAAAATACCTCTAACCTGGAAGCCCCATTTGCTCCCAAACAGAAAGGCTATTGGAACTCTGGGGGGTGTTGTTTATGTAAGATAACAAACCATGTGTTTTTACTTCTCTAAACAAGCATGGTTGCCCTACAGGGTGTGTGCTTGATCACACATAGGCAGGAGGTGCTTAGACAGGAAATACATCAGGGTGTGTGCTTCCCCCTGATTGGACAAAGGCAGAAGTGCGCAGCCTTGTGGATTTTGTCCTATAAGCCCATGACTAATGTAATTCAAGGCCGTACTTAGAACATGAACCTTGGGTTTGGACCTGGCCAGTATCCATGGTCCTGATCAGTATTTAATAAATCTTTTATTTATTAGCAGTTATTCATGGTTAGACTGGTGAATCTCTGAGTGACCCCAGATCCATAACACTTTCAGATGCTGGTCAGGACCTGAATATGCATTTTTTAGATTTATTTGTTTTATTGTATAAATATGACTTTTGCCTGCGTATATGTACACATGCCTGGTGCCCATGGAGGCCAGAAAACAGTGCCAGATCCCCGGAACTGAAGCCATGATGTGGGAAACGAGCCCAGGTCCTCTGCAAGAGCAACAAGCACTCTAACCTCTGAGCTAAGGACGCTTTCCTGATACTTTGAACTTTGTCACATGACTGCCTACCAGCATGTGCGTGACCTCCACGCTGCCTAGCGCAAGCAGCAAGGCTCCTTTCCTCTCTTGCCCATTTTCCTCCACTAGACCGCTGCAGACATTTGCAGCAGGCCTGGCCTCCACTTTGCTGTTTGTTTTTAAACTCTAGTAACATTACCGTGGAGCTTCCTTTGGGTCCATTCGTCAACCATTCTATTTATTTTTATGGTTTGAAATTAAATATTATTGCACCACTTTCCCCTTCTCTTTCCTCCTTCCAACTCCTCCCAGGTCCCCACCCCACTTTCTCAAACTGGCATAAGACAATTTACTTCAGAATGGCCTAAGGCAAATCTTGCCTCCTTTTTTAAAAATTGTTCATGCACAAATACCCCCTACACACCCTCTACACACACACAGACACACACACACACACCCGCCACACACACCCTCTACACACACACACACACACCCTCTACACACACACACACACACACACACACCCTCCACACACACAGACATACACACACATACACACACCCTTTACACATACACACACACATACACACACCCTCCACACACACATATGTATACACCCTCCACACACACATATGTATACACCCTCCACACACATACACACACGCACGCACACACACACACACACACCCTCTACACATACACACACACCCTCCACACATACACACACACACCCTCCACACACACACACACCCTCCACACACACACACACACCCTCCACACACACACACACGCACGCACACACACACACACACGCACGCGCATACACACACGCACACACACCCTCCACACACATACGTATACACCCTACACACACACACACACACACACACACACACGCACGCACGCACACACACATACTTCCTACATACATGAATATAGCCTGCTCAGTTTGCGTCCTATAGCTTCTGTGTATGTTCTCAGGACTGATCAGCTGCGTTGGACAGTCCACTGGGGAGCTTTTCCCTCTGGGAAGATTATTTTTCCCACTGTTAGCGTTCATTAGTTGTCTGCAGTTTCTTGTCTACAAGACAAAGTTGGGGCTCTGAGATTTCTCCCTTCCATGCTAGCATTGTTTGGGATTTGTTTGGGCAGCCGTGTTGTTGAGACTTCCTACATGTAAGTTCTCTGACATTTCTAAAGGACGAACTCCCGCTCCCATTTCTGCTTCCTCTCCTGAGATGTTCGCAGCTCTCTAGTTGGACTCAGGGCCCACCCATCATGTCTGATACAGGAAACCTAGTCTATCGCCTAATTATGATCTGGTGAAGCCATAGATCTGGGAGGAGCCACCTACAACTGCCACTTTACTAAATCGGAGTAATTCCTAACTTTATGTTAAGTTCTGTCATTAACAAGGCTAAGAACCCCAAAAGGGGACCTCGATTTCCCCACTGTCATTTTCAGTGTTTGATTCATCTCCAGCTCTTGATCTGGGCTCCAACTTCCTCTCCCCCATCGTCCTCCTGTCCCAGCATCCTGTGGACACTATTCTGTCCCCATGCCCTACCACACTACAATCAACAGACTCCCTCAGCTGCCTCTGCCTGTCACTGTCACCTCAACTTAAGCAGGTACTTGCAGTTCCTGCTGCTCACACAGGTCATAGAGGGGACCCATGGTGGTTGGAGACACCTACCCTTTTCTGCATGCCCCTAGATGACTCACCTCTTCTTGCAGCCTAAACCTCCAGGCATCTGGGTTCTAGCCAGCCTTTCTGACAGTGGGGAAGGCACACTGAATATCTTTATCCCCACGAGGGTCTTTCTCTTCCCACTCATATAACAATACACATTATTCTCCCCACGGGAACTGAGCACAATACTTCTGGATTCTCATAGGCAGCTCTGAAGGCTGTCAGTTTTGCCGGCCAATGTATTTTTCCTCTGATCTCCTTTTGCTTCGGGACTGCCTCGACATGTTGTAATCTGTGGGATTTATCTTGGGATAAAGACCCATAATCTGGGAAAGCGACTTGCCACCTTTGATCTGGATGTGCTCTGGGCTCCTTTCTTGTCCAACTGTAAAAACAGGTGAGAGGAAGCCATTCGCCCACTGCGTGGCCTCATTGACTTAGCATGGGAAGGAAGTACCTGAGGGCCCTTGGATGGGTGATCCTGCTCCATGTCACGAGAGGACTCTCTACCCTGTAAGGTCAGTCATATTAGTTGAGCACTTGCGGGGAGGCAGGCTGATAACCAGGTGCTTCATTGTCTCATGAGATCCCCATAGCAACTCTGAGACAGAAGAAAGAAGAAAACTGTCACTGGCCAGGATAGGAATGTGGCCCTGGACTTCTAGCCCAGACCTGAGTAAACTCCTAACGGTTAGGCTGCCTCAGCTCGCAGGGGTCCACCTACCTACCTCAGTCTTATGCGATGCAATGACAATTCTATTCTAGTACAAAGCGTTAACAGTTCAAAAGCGTGTAATTTGTCTAACACAAGCATGTCGCATGGCTTCAAAGCACCTTTATAAAAATGGAGGCCTCAGTCTAATCTCTCTCCCTTCTCTTTATCACAGGCCGCGTCTAGCCCAGGTTTCCTGATGGAGTGTGAGGATTCCGATGTCTACGACCTTCTAAGATGACTCTGTCTCTAGGCACTCAGCCATCCCGGGAGCCACCCTGAGCCGAGCTGCCTTCTCAGCTCTCAGCGTTCCTGATGTTTCCTGGGGTCCTTTTCTCATCTCCACAGCTGATGACATTCTTGACCCTGTGTGGTAGCTGGAATGTAATCGACCCCCATAAACCCATAGGGAGTGGCACTATTAGGAGGTGTGGCTTTGCTGGAGTGGGTTTGGCCTTGTTAGAGGAAGTGTGTCCCTGAGGGGGTGGGCTTTGAGGTTTCCTATGCCCAAGATACTGTCTAATGTCTCACCCAACTTCCCGTTGCCAGCAAGATACAGAACTCTCAGTTACTTCTCCAGCACCACGTGTGCCTGTACACTGCCATGTTCCCCAACGTCATGATAACGGACCGAACCTCTGAAACTGTAAGTGAGCCTCCCCAATTAAATGTTCCCTATAAGAGTTGCCGTGGTCATGGTGTCTCTTCACAGCAATAGAAACCCTAAGACCTCATTTCCAGGGACAAGGGAGCTAAGATGGGCTATGGGCAGGCCTGTGACTTCTTGGGCCTAGTCTTTCTAAAAGCAAACTAAGGCAGCAGCAAAGCTTGACCGGGAGGGTGTCTCCAAGCTATTCTGTCCCTGTGGGAACTCTTTTGGCCACAGGTTCTTTTCCATGATATTTCTAGTGGGCATGGCTAATGGGAACCTGGCAGAAAACTGGGGGAGAAGGAAATGCCACTCCTTCTAGCTCTACCTCTTGGGCTTCAGCAGGGGTTGTTTCTGTCACAGCTCTGCCCTTCTGCTAGGGTTCCAGCTCTCCGACCAGGCAGCCCAATTGTTTCAGTATCTGTGATTTAGGTTCCTAGCTGTACCCTCTGCACCTCTTGTCTCACGGACCTTGGCATGGTAGCTCCTTGCTTCATCAAATGTCTGCCTTTTCCCTTGAATCTTGTTTAGATCCTCCCTTTTCCCACCCCCAAGTCATCCAATCGATCCCCTGCATTGAACTCCCCCATCAAAGATTGCCTCTTACCCCAATACTTTACCAAGAAAGCTGCCTGGAGAAAGGAAAATGTATCCTGTCTGCTCCTCCATGACTGTCTCAGAAACAAGGAACCCACAGTTCCCTTCTTTAGCATTAATTATCTCTATGTGTTCTGATTTCAGAAATTCCCTGTTAGGAAGTTATTAGTAACAGCAGTGAGGACACTAATCATTTAGATAATAGGGGGTGTCTCCTGCCCCAGACGGGGAACCCCAGCACAAGGGGATAAGAGGGACACAGGGGCTAAGGGAATTCTCATGCCCAGATGACTGCTACCATCTGCTGGGAGTCATGCTACAAGAACTGCCTACTGGTCGGTTGGTAAGGACAAGTTGGATTCTAGAAACACACAGCTGCCCCAAACCAGTCTTGACAGGTGGATGCTATGGAAACCAGCAAGCCCTGGGATTTCTGGGGGAGCACACCACGGTATGGGGCGGTAAGGAAAAGAACAGAATCTGATGATGAGGAAGACCAGCCCTGTCACCCCAGAGTCCCATGTGATCAGGACACCGAGCAAACCCTGAAGCCTTTCATGTGTTCCTCCACCTACTATTGTTTGACACCATAGTTATTATACTTTGTCAAAAAGTAATAACAGAAATATTACATTTGAAGGAGAAAACTCAGCCAGGATTCTGGGGATGAGGGAACGGAGAGTCGTTGGCAGAAGAAAGTCTGCACACGGGAAATGGCAGGTGCCACGGAGGTGGCTGCCTCTGTGCTACTGCGGGGGGCTTTCTCATGTTCTGGAGGAGGAATTGAGATATTCTAGTTCGTTCATTCCTTTTGTCAGAGGAGTGGGAGCTAATTATAAAACACCTTCAATATCTTCTCTGGTGAGGATGACAGCCACTGTGGATTTCTTTCTCTCTCGCTCAAAATGCAGAAGCGACTGTTAGGTTTCATTACCTGGCCCCAGCATTCTCACAGACTACATTCTGGGTGATTCTATTGTTTCTTATAATAACTTTCTTTTGATAAAGCTTTCTCAAATAATAAATGGTACACCCTTTGCTCTAAAAAAGAAAAGTGACATGCAACAGAAAAAAAAAAAGAAATCAGAGTCTGCTTCCTACTCTCCATCTCTGAAAACAAAGCCCCAGGGACTAGGGTTTCCTTGGGTCCTTGTGGAGAAGTGGGGGGAGGGTGTCACCTTCCTAGAACTCCAGTCTGACCCAAGGGAAATAACTCTGCCTTCAAAGCCTTGGCCCAGGCAGTGGCTCTCGGCAGTTTGATAAGGGATAGATCTTGAGCATGCTCGGAGGATGAGCACAGAGCTCAGCCAGTGCTTGATACAGTGATGAACGTGGTCATGCCAAGTCTCTCTCCCCGGCTGTGGCCGTCTTTTCTACTGTCACTGGGAAGTAAATGTGTTGCAAGGACAATCTGTCCCTGAGATGGACACTGAGGGCTGAAGGGAAGCCCCGCAGGGGCTCCACACTTGTCAAAGGGGCGCTGTAGGCAGAGGGCAGTCCCAGAATCCTGAGCTGTGGTCAGCTGTGGAGAAGGAGATCATGGACTGATGAGAGCCACAGAGCGAGAGACCAGTCATGGGCCTGGAGCGAGGTCCGGATGAGATCAACACTGCTTCTGCCTAGGCTGTCCTATGGTGACAGATGCACCTAGTTCTTCTAGGGCTTAATGAAGAATTGTTCTCTATACATCCATTGGCCATGATAGCTAGAGCAGGCTTTTTCCCAAGAGTAAAACTGGAAAGGTTTGAGGACGGCCCTTAAACTTCCACCTCCCGAGTGTTTATGACCAGTTTTGGGGGTGTCAGGGGTGGAATCCATGGCTTCGTGCATGCAAGGCATGCACTGAGCTACACACCCCACCCCTGTGATTGTGTGGTTATGCCTGGTTACAGTTTTCTCACTTGGGTTGGCTCTCTGCTTTCTTAAGAACAGAAAGGAAAGAAGGGCCCATTGAAATTTGAAAGCCCCCCGAGGCTGGTAAACATAAAATATAAATTCAACAGCCTCAGAGAAAGCACCTGTTCTTCAGTGTGGGGCAGGGAGAGAGCCCAGTTTGCCCACGGAATCGCTGGCTATTCGTGAAGCCGGTAGGGATGCTTTCCACTCCTTTTGCCCTTTCTGCCCCAACATTGACAGGTTCTGATAAAAGCTGTCCTCGGCTCTGACAGTGAGGCAGTCTTGTAGCCAAAACTTGGTTAACTTTGAGTCCATTTAAAAGCTGTCAAAAGGAGACAACCACCCAGAATTCGTAAGAGGAGAATGAGATGTGCTCCCCACGTTTCTTCTCCAGCATCACTGGAAGTTTTGGGTAGAGAAGTAGCTGGAGAAGCCTGCCCACCCTCTGTAGACGGTGAGTGACTCAGGACTGGGTGACAGTGATTTAAGCTAAAAGCACCTGGCCAGAAAGCAGAAGCTAACTCCTGATTTACGGACCCTTCGAGGGGTGAAGTAATGACCAGGAGTTATTACTGTCTGTTAGTGTTGACTGAGGTTTTCTGTCCTGCCCAGTTCCCGCAATCGTTAAGTCCCAAAGAAATCACACAGAGATCTACATTAGTTATAAACTGATTGGCCCATTAGCTCAGGCTT
The DNA here is from genome assembly GCF_982192425.1 of Myodes glareolus. Lineage (NCBI taxonomy): Eukaryota > Metazoa > Chordata > Mammalia > Rodentia > Cricetidae > Myodes > Myodes glareolus. The sequence continues at coordinate 62,917,747 of NC_142038.1, forward strand.
CTTATTAACTCTTATAACTTATATTAGCCCCTTATTCTTGTCTATGTTAGCCACATGGCTTGGTACCTTATTCAGTGAGGCAGTCACATCTTGCTACTTCTGTGATTGGTCCAGGACTGCAGAGGAATGGGCTTCCCTCTTCCCAGAATTCTCCTGTTCTCATTGACCAGCCTCTACTTCCTGTGTGGTTGTCCCACCTATACTTTCTGTCTGGCTACTGGCCAATCAGCATTTATTTAAAATATAATTGACAGGATACAGGCGATTCTCCCACACCATTTGAAGCATGTCAGCTCTGCCCTCTCGCCAAATCTTCATCCACCATAACAAGATGCACTGCTATGAATCAAAACCCTCCCTGCTGCAGCAGGGTCATGGACCCAGACATGGCCCTCTGCAGCAGTCCAGACCCAGATGTCACCATGGTCTTGGGTGGCAGCACAGGCCTCTGAGATCAGTATGGCACCTGTGGGGGATTATCCCTCAGACACTGACATAGTAACAGGTGGTGCCAGACTCCAGGCCTCTGCAGGGCCCTCTATAACAGGATCCCTGGGCATTAACACAGACCACCGCTGCTGCATCAGGGCCACAGACCAAGACATGGCCCTCGGCAACAGCCCTGGCTGCAGGAGACAAGGTCACCCACATCAGCCCGCTCCTCGCCACCTTCACCTCTTCAGATCCACCTCTCTCCCCAGCACATAAACCATCTGCCTCTTTCTCCCATATCCTCACCATGTACACATTCATCACACAATAGTGCCCAGGGGTTGATTTCTCCTGGCCCATGCCAAGTGGCCAGGGGAAGAGCTGTGGCTGTCTTCCTTGTGCCCGCCTGGGTCTAAAAGCACTGGGCAGCTCATAGTTGATTTCTGCTGACCCAGGCCAAGTACTTTATTTTTATTTATGTTTTCTAATTTTTTATTTGTGTGGTGTGTGTGTGTGTGTGTGTGTGTGTGTGTGTGTGTGTGTGTGTGGTGTGTACTTGCATGCCACATGTGTGTGAGGCCAGAGAACAAGTTGTTGGACTTGGTTCTCTCTCCTTTTACTATGTGGGTCCCAGGGGTTGAAATCTGAAGCCAGGACTGTAGTCTTCTTTGTTCCTCCAGGATAGTTCTGCCCTGGAGAATGCTCTTGTCTTACTTCCTGCTGCTGTGATGAAATGAATGCTCTAACACAGAAAATCAGTTACTGTGACTTATGGCTCCAGAGAGGTCGTCTCTACTGTAGCAGAGAGGGCATGGCAGGGAAAACATGTGGACTGGAGCAGGAAGCTGGATAAAAATCATCACATATCTACACACAGGAAGCAGAAAACAAGAGCCCATAAACTTGCAGAATCTAGCCCTAGTGATGTACTCCTCCAGCAAAGTTTTACCTCCTAAAAGTTCCTTAACCCTCCCAAAGGCACCATCAAATAGGGACTGAGTTTGGGACATTTCTCATTCAAACCACCAAAATACTCAGTAGTTTTTTGATGGATTTATTGTGACTAGGGAGATGGTTTACCAGGCACACAGGCTTGAGGGTCTGGGTTCTGACAGTAGGGCAGCCATATGAAAAGCTAGGCACGGGGGAGGGGGGAATGCTTGCCACCCTAGCACTGGGTGGCAGAGACAGGAGGATACCTAGGGCTTGCTGGCCAGCTAGACTTGCCAGATAAGTGAGCTGCAAGTTCAGTGCAGTTGAATAAATAAGGTGGGGAGTGAGAGAAGACAGCTAACATTGACTTCTGGCCTCATGCACACACGAACACATACAGGCACATTTCACCTGTGATATGTATTTGAGCTGACTCCCCCATACCAGCCAAGTCTCTGGCAAACAGGCCATGGTGCTGTGTAGGTCTGCTGGACATATTAATATGAAATACTGAGAGAAAGAACTTGCAAGCTTATGACAGAGAAAGCATTAGAATTAAATGAAAGCAATGGAAATAAAGTTGTAGCAAATGACTTCTTCAGAAGGGCTTGGGTTAATAAACAATCTTTCCATAATTTTTTATTCTGGAGATTTACAGCCACAGCAGCTGATTTACTCCACGCTGCTTTGGACCAAATCTAGCTCAGCCTGTGATCACAAAATATAATTCAACACAAGGTAGAAAATACGAGTTCATTTTTGTGCACCAAATGTCAGCCAGGCATTTAGAAAAATGTTAAAATACTGCTCATGCATGATTTTTTTTCCTCCAGTAAATTTTAATCGCACTAAATAGGCAATAAACCAAATGCAGTTATTTCCTCTATAATTAAATTGACCGAATTCGCAAGTTCACCACATTAATTAAAATAGCACTCAGCCAGTTGTAAAATTATAAATGCATGCCATTCTCTTCGGCTTCAGAATGTGGTTTTTATTAGTTCGTGTACTGAAACTTATAGAGGCTGTCGCTTGTCCAGAACTATTTCAGATTTGTTAATTTTTCAACAGATCGTTTGATGGAAGAAAATGAAAATCAACAGCCTGACCTTTAACCTGTACCCAGTGCAGAAATTGTCTCTCAAATACCAGTTACAGCCTTAGAAATGAAGTTATTCATCCCTAGAAATGAAGTTACCAGCTTCAGATCCGACAACCTTGAATTTTCAGAGGTGAAAAATATATTTATTTGGATTCATTTCGGTCTGGTTATAAATGAATTCAGAACACAGCCCTGTCAGATCCCAGTATTCCTGAGACCTGACTCTGACTCTGGAGCATTAATGATAGCAGAATAACCAAGAGACAGTGTGGGCTGAGCCTCTGATCTACGGTGCCTGCAGGTGGACACAGAAAGATCTGGGATTGCTTTTGTCTTTTTTTAATGGGATTTTTAAAGCATAAGTCAGGGTTTAAATGTTTTGCCCTAGCAGCCCTTATCTCTGTCTGAAATCCCATATGAAGCCACCTTTTCCTAGACTCAGATTTGGAAGCTCTTGAGTCTAATTCCGAAGCTTGGTGCTGAAAGCCCCTTTGTGCAGCCTCCAAAGATCCCTCCTGTTGTTAGAGGCTGAGCCCCTGGGCCTGCCCCTCAGTCTTCAGTTCATGGTCTGCTTTTCTCAAGCCTGGGAATGACCCAAATATGCAAGACTGATCATAGCATACATTTCCAAATGTTTCTACACTCATATTATCAGATCCTGGGTTGACTTAAACTTGTCCACACCACTGTGTAATATGTACACACGCTGCCTGCTAGAATCGGTACTGGAAACAGATAACGAAGGGTCAACAAAACAGCTCAGTGCATAAAGATACTAGCCACCAGGCCGGCTGACCTGGTCCTTGTGGTGAAAGGAGAGAATTTACTACGGCTTGTCCTCTGATCTCCACATGCACATCATGGCACGGGCAGACACACACACAAATAGATCATTTATAAAAGTAGAAAACAATATCCCTGCCTTCTAAACGGCAATAGCACATGCTATGCTTCCCTCCATACTGCCCTTTCTGCCCCGCCACAGCCTCTCCCTAGCAGCTGTGTTCAACCTGTGGTCCATGGGGCACCTGTGTCCCAGGGTAGCTTGGATGTGGTCCAACCCATTTGCACATGACAGCATCACCTTGCAGGGTCAGAAGTTGGACACCGTGCAGGTGAGTATGGGGGCTGGCTGTTACTGTGGTTGTTCTGCCTCAGTTCGGCCGTCTGGTCATGCTGTACTACATCCTCACCGTTTGTGACGACTCCTTCTTTGTTCTAGTCTGATGCTGGGCAGCCTTGAATGACCTCTCCTCCGAGGTGCTGGTTGCTACAGCTGCTCCTCCTATTCTTGGAGCCCTGACCCCTGAGCTTGTCACTCAATCACCCAACTGTGCTCTGCTCTTCTCAGCCCAGAACTGACTGTAACCCCACATAACGTGGAAGCTTCTAGTAGACCAGTTAGAGGTTTTTACCTCACATGTCTACTCTGAAAGCAGACCTTCCTTCCACACCTGTTGCCTGCCCTGCCTTTCTCTGGGTGAGCAAAGTCATGTTTAATTTTCCCAGTGAGTTAGAATAACAGCAAACTTTATGGATCTAGAGCACTGAATTAAATTTAACGATAATACTTTATCTTTGATTTGTTATTATTGTTTACAAATGAATTCCTATCTGAACCCCTAGCGAGGGGGAAGAAGAGGACACACAAGATATGGTCAAGCTTAGGACACTATGTCCGTATCATTTCGGCACAGAACTCTACTTACAGATGTTAAGATTTTCGAGTTAGACTTGTTTTAAAAGCATAAGAGACCTGAGATATAGAGGAGTGGTAGGGAGCTTGCCTAGCACACACAAACCCTGGGTCCAATCCTCAGTACAAAAAAATGTCCTAAGAAGACAGCAAAGCAACCATGAGCTTCGGAGGTGGGACGTCCAGGGTTGAGGTGGTGCGGTGGAGAAAGGATGCAAGCCTTGACCAGGCACAGCGAGAAGGCTGGAGGGAGACGGTCTCTGAGGCACAGGAGGATGTAGGGATGTATCTAAGGAAGGGTAAGTTCTCAGCATTGGTGGAAATACATAAGAAAGCATGGAGAGAAAGAGAAGCAATTAGTAGAGGACCGTGTGCTTTGACTCTGGATCCAAGGTTTTGCCTTCGACATGGGGAGTAACGGGCCTTCACTAAGGCCTGGATCTTAGGGCGACAAAAATGGTCCTAGCACACAAGGCAATGGTGGTCGTGGGGAAGGAGAAGATATGGGACACTGAAGCCAGTGAGATGAAACAGAACGTCCGGACATGGTGGTCCATGGATGCCGGTGCAGCCCAGACTTCTTGTTCTCCTGAAAGGATCAGTGCAGACGGGAGGGGACTCGTCACATCATCTGTTACATCACACCTTTGATTGGCGATGAGCCTGACATTGGCAGCCATTCTTCTCTCCACAAGCCTTTCAGGCCGAAGTCCCACTCACGGTTTATAAGTGGTCTGGGTGTTGGTATGAGCTCTGACCTTCGTGCTGTACAGATTCACCTCTTTCATTGTAACTGGACATTTCTGACCCCCAAGAGAGCTCGAAATCTTGATTATGCTGTCTACCACTTTCTCTATTACTCCCTGATTTGTTTTATTGGAAAATAAAATAATCATTAGTTTTTGTGAAAAAAAGAATGTGACAAGGTCAAACACAGGGTCCTGGAGCCCTAATTGGGAGCCTCATTAACAGCATTAAAGCCCCATTAATAGCATTGGCCAACTGATGGCAGGCACATTGCTTCCCTGGAGGCAAATCTACCCATCAGTCTCATCTTGCCCTCAGTGTTGATTCTATCCCTTAACAACCTCACGGTGATGTCTGGCTGCATTCTCTGGCCTCCAGGGTGGTAGAGAAGTTCCCACAACATCACTGTTTGCTGCTTCTGCAAAGGCCCCGTCTCCTCTTTTTGTCAGAAGGGTACTTCCACTTTTCTTGTACAAATAAGCAGCCGCCATAACTCTCCAACAGTGTTAATAAGCAGCATCTATTGCAATAAACACCATTGATTCAATTACGCTAAGACATCTGGTGACATCTGCTGACGTGAATGTTCGTTTCAACATTCAACCAACAGGTTTGAACTTATTAACACCGCAGGAAGTTCCATCCCCAGGGAACACATTCTGTCTGTGCCTTCCCATAGGTGCATGGTGACAGAGACTTATCTAGCTTACAAAGCAACCCACTTGAGGTCACAGTATCCTTTGAAAATGATACAATAACGTGTGAGTGAATTAAGAAAACATGGTAGAGATGTACAGTGAGTTTCATTTAACTATAAAAAAGAATGGGATTATGCCATTTGTAAGAAAGTGGCTGCAATCGGAGGTTAACTTGTTAAAACCAGAAAAGAAATATATTTCTCTCTCCTGCTTAAACACACACGCACTTATACATACACACACAAGTACATATATACATATATACACACACAGGTATATATATACACACGCATGCACACACACACACAGAGGCACATATATACACATACATGTTTAGGGGTTTTATTGCTGTGACAAACACCAAGACTAAAACCAACTTGGGGAGGAAAGGGTTTACTTCCCCCTGTGAATTCTAGTCCATTGTTACGACAAGTCAGGATAAGAACTCAGGACAGGAACCTGGAGCAGAGATAATGGAGAAACGATCCTTACTGACTTGTGCCTTGTAGCTTCCTGTGGTAGTTGGAAGGAAAACGGTCTCCAAAGGGAGTGGCACTATTAGGAGATGTGACTTTGTTGGAGGAAGTATGTTGGGGGTGGACTTAAGGTCTCTTTTGTTCACGTTTCCATCAGTGTGGCTTTCAGTCGACTTCCTGTTCCCTGCAAGATGTGGCACTCTCAGCTCCAGCACCACATCTGCCTGCACACCATCATGATGATAACGGACTGAACCCTGAAACTCTAAGAGAGCCAACACAATTGAATGTTTTCTAATAAGAGTTGCTATGGTCATGGTGTCTCATCACAGCAATAGAAACCCTAAGTAAGACATTTGCTCATCCTGCTTTCTCCTAGCATCCAGGGCCACTTGCCCAGGGGTGGCACAGAGCTCAGTGAGCTAGGGCCTCTCACATCAATCATTAATCAAGGAAATGCACCACAGGCTTGCCCATAGGCCAATCTGGTGGGGTCATTTTCTCAATAGAAGTTCCCTCTTCCTAAACACTATAATGTGTGTCAAGTTGACAAACCACTAACTAGGACAATATATATAACATAAAGTTGAAGATTGTGGGGCAAATGGATCTAAAGAGAGATAAGGAAGAAAACGAAGAGGGTCATAGAGAAAGATCACCATCAATCTCCTTCCTACATTCGGAGTCTATACTTTGTGTATTATGAAGGACAGAAAGAGAAGCGATGCGATTTGGAGACAGAGGAGGTGGGGAGGCATGTCGGGGAGGCAGTGTGGCTTGGGATTGAATGGTCATACTTCCCTCATGTGTTCAAACACCTGGTCCCCATTGTCAGAGGCATTTTAGAGGCTACAGAACCATGAGAAGTGGTGTCTGGCTGGAAGACATGGGTCCCTGTAGGAGACAGGGTCGTGACATTTACAGCCAGGCCCTGTTCCTTGTCCTTGCTGGAACAAGTGTGTGATAGTTGTTGCAGTGTGTGATAGTTGCTACGGCACAGCCCTGTTGCCATGGAGCTGACAACTACCATGTGTGTCACAATCCTTAGCCATGAGTCCAATAAGCCCTTCCTTATTAAAAAGAAATTGTTTATTTTGATTTCAAGTATATGGTTGTTTTGTCTGCATATATGTCTGTGCACCATGTGCATGCATTATCCGTGGAAGCCAGAAGGCGGCATCAGATTCCCCTGGAGCTGGAGTTGCAGATGGTTCTGAGCTGCCATGTGGGTACTGGGATTTGAACCCAGGTCCTCTGGAAGGGCAGCCAGTGCTCTTAACCACGAAGTCATTTTGCCATCTCCCAATAATCCATCCTTTAAGTTGGTCCTTGTCAGGTATTTGCTCACAAAACAAGACAATCAGCTGATGTAGGAGGATAATGGGAGACAGTGGATATGAGCGAATGGTAATAATGCATATGCATGAAAATGTCATAATAACAGCAATCAAAAATCTGATGCATGACTGAATGGTACTGGACAGTGGCAGACACAGGCACCTCCTGCGTCCTGATCAGACTCCTTCTGGATCAATATGGTGCCTTCTCCTCATAGGAGGAGCTCAGCACAAGGGAGGAGTTCAGTGCCTGAGCCGCAGTGGGCAAGGAAGAGACAGCAAAGGCAGGGAGACCATGGCAGGAACTAGCAGACTGATTTTAAGCTTTTGGCATTTGAGGGTAGAGCCAAACAGACTGCCTCAGATGTAAAAACAGAATTCCTAGGAGGCTACAGCTGGCCTTGCACAACCTTTCTCAGTCAGTCACGAAGGAATGCTTGCTGAGACAGCCTGTCTCCCAGGGGAGTCTGACCTACTGGAGCAAATAATTTCATGAGAGACCGCGGACCTGCACAGCCCCTGAAGCTATCCAACACCCTCACTCCCAAGCCCCTCACCCACCTCTTTAAAAAATCCCAGACGTCTTTCTCCCCACATCTTTCTCTCCCACCACTGTGTTGTGGAAGAGCAGCCATCTTTCTCTGATTGAACTGAACAGGCTGATTATCTTGAGGTTAAGCTGCTCTCCTTCCGCCTTCCGTCGCTTTCCTCTTCACCCCTGAATCTAACAGGACCCTTCTTCCTGTGAACTAAACAAGATGACAGGAGCTGAGACAGGGATCAAGAGCACGGTCAGATGCTGAAGCCGACTGTTGGAAATATTCCGTGTAAGGGGTGGGTGGCTCTTGAATTTCAAAGTGACTGGTTTGGGCTAGTTTTTGGCCCAGCCCCTTACTCAATCTTGAGCATCATTGAAAGTCTGGACATTACCAAAACTATAGAAGTGGATCATTATTAAAACATACAGCATTTTAAAATGCTGAAGATTGTAGGAGGCTTTCTTGGGCCCCCAAATTGTGACACAGACTTTTTATTAATCATGAATGTTCAGCCTTAGCTTAGGCTTGTTTCTAGCTAGTTTCTTCTTTAAATTTAAACTCACCAATCTCTGTTAATCTATGTGCTGCCCTCAGGCTTATTTACCTCATCTACATACTGTCCGTCCTGTTCCCCTCCCCACTTCCTCAATGTCTGTCTGGCCCCTATTGATTGGCTACCAGTTAGCTCCTCCCACCCCTCAGTTGACTGGCCTCCCTTTTCTCTCTGATCCCAGCCTTGCTTATCACTTCTCTGCCTAGCTATTGGTTATTCACTTTTTATTAGACCAATCAGGTGCCTTAGGCAGACAAGGTAAAACAGCAACACATCTTTACATAGTTAAACAATTGCACCATAAACAAAACAACACATCTTTACATTGTTAAAAAATTATTCTACATGAATCAAAAACCTTAAACCACACTGAACTTCACAGAAGAGAAAGTGGGAAGTACACTTGAACACATTGGCACAGGAGACCATTTCCTAAATAGAACCTCCCTAGCACAGACACTGAGAGAAACAATTAACAAATGGGACCTCCTGAAACTGAAAAGCTTCTGTAAAGCAAAGAACATAACCAACAAGACAAAATGGCAGCCCAGAGAATGGAAAAACATCTTCACCAATCCCACATCAGACAGAGGACTGATCTCCAAAATATGCAAATTGAACTCAAGAAATTGGTCATCAAAAGAACAAATAATTCAATAAAGGCAATGGTATAGACCTAAACAGAGAACTCTCAACAGAGGAATCTAAAATGGCTGAAAGACACTTAAGGAAATGTTCAACATCCTTAGTCATCAGAGAAATGCAAATCAAAACAACTCTGAGATTCCATCTTACACATGTAAGAATGGCCAAGATCAAAAACACTGATGACAACTTATGCTGGAGAGGTTGTGGGGGAAAAGGAACACTTGCTGGTGGGAATGCAAGCTGGTGCAACCCCTTTGGATGTCAGTGTGGTGATTTCTCAGAAAATTAGGAAACAGCCTTCCTCAAGACCCAGCAATACCACTTTTGGATATATACTAAAAGGATGCTCAATCGTGCCACAAGGACATGTGCTCAACTATATTCACAGCATTGTTTGTCACAGCCAGAACCTGGAAACAACCTAAATGCCCCTCAACCAAAAAATGGATAAGGAAAATGTGGTACATTTACACAATGGAGTACTACACAGCGGAAAAAAATGACATCTTGAAATCTGCAGGCAAATGGATGGATCTAGAAAACATAATATTGAGTGAGGTAACTCAGACCCAGAAAGACAAATATAATATGTATGTACTCACTCATAAGTGGCTTTTTAGACATAAAGCAAAGAAAACCAGCCTACCATTCACAATCTTAGAGATCCTAGAGAACAATAAGGACCCTAAGAGAGACATACATAGATCTAATGTATATGGGAAGTAGAAAAAGACAAGATCTCATGAGTAAATTGGGAGCATGGGGAGCATGGGAGAGGATAGAAGGGGAGGGGAGAAAAAATATATAGCTCAATAAAAACACTTTTAAAAAGAATTAAAAACAATTATTCTGCAACACAAATGCAACTCATCTTTCCATAGCTAAACAAATATTCTCTTCCACAAGAGAAGATAGCAGCAGCAATCAATCCAAAACACTAAGCATTCCAAGGACACTGTAGCATCTAACACAATTACGTCTCTCTCAGTTGAATAACAATGAGTCCCCGACTGAAAATTCCACATCATCTTTCATCTTCAGAAGTCCTTCTTGCAACCTGAAAGACGGTGTGGTGAGGGAAGGAGGTCACCATGGCCACGATGAGGATCTTCTGTGTGCCGAGTGTCTCAATAGAGTGGGTTGCATAGTAGATGTGCTGGGTCATTTCCAGCCCTGGAGAAGGCTACGCTGAGCAGGGACTGTACTGTGGGGCTGGCTTTCTTAGCCAGGGCTGTCCCTCTAGGGACCAGGGCTAGTGAAAGCTCCCATCACACCAAAGCAAAGCCAAATGGAAGATGCTTTGTTCCCATACATAGTTCCTACAGGATTAGAACGCAATAGATGTACACATGTCAGTATTGATCATGGCTGTGAACAGGAGGAGGCAAAGGTCCTTTTTCATGTTTTTCTGTTATGTATGTGTGTGTGGATTAGAATGCCATAGATGGATATATGTCAATATCGGTCACGGCTGTGGACAGGAGGTAAAGGTCTCTCCTTTTCCACCTTTTTCCCCCATTTTCCTGTTTTTGTGGTATGTATGTATGTGTATACATGCTTGCAAGTGTGTGGGTGTGGGTGCGGGCATGCATGTGGAGGTCCAAGGTTGGTGTCCGAATCATCCTTGATGGGGCTCTTCTACCCTGTTCTCCGAGTCGGGCTCTCCTTCTAACCCAGAGCTTACTGATGTGGCTTCCTCTGGGAATCATCTCTCTCTACCCCGCGGCCAGAAATCACAGCGGACTGTCACAGATGTGCAGCAGTTTGTGTGGACTCTGAGGACCCACGCTCCAGTCCTCATGTTTACACGACAGTTTATGTGGACTCTGAGGATCCACACTCCAGTCCGTATGATTACATGATGGTCACTATGGTCGCAGAGCCATCTCCCAGCCCCTCTAGTTCCCTTTAAAAAATCATCTACTCAGAAATTTGATTGGGTTCTAAAACACACTCTCAGAATATACCATGACTAAGTAGAGTGGTCTCAGGAATTCAAGGTTGGTTCAACATCTGTGACTGAATGACATCCCTTCTTATGTTCAAGTTCTAACCACCTGATGTGATTGGAAATGTGGCTTCAGGAGATAATTAGGGTTAAATGAGTCACTATGTGTGCTTCCTGACTGAGGAGGCTGGCTGGTGGCTCCTCAGAAGAGGGGCTTTCAGATGGAGTAGTCTATCTTTAATCTCAGCTGTTAAGGAGGCTGGAGCTGGCAGGTATTCTGGGCCTGGGGGATTAAGGCTAATTTGGGTGAGCTAGTGAGATTCTATCTGAAAGAGAAAAGAGAAACAGAGGAAGAGAGGAGTATCTTTCTTTCACTGCCATAACAGAACACAGAAAATGACTATCTGCAAACCAGGAAGAAAGTTCACCAGAACCCACCATGTCAATAAAGAGACTCCCAGCATGCACTCTGTTTTCTTCTACTGACCCTCTTGATGCAAAAGGAGGACATGGGTCAGCAGGAGCTGGGCCTCAGGGATGAATTTTTCTGAGTTGCAGAGTGGGTTTTGAAACACGTTCTTCCCAAGCTGGTCCTCCAAGTGTGCATGCAGCTCAGCTGACTCTTCACAGCTGCCTCGGGGAGGGAGCGCCTGAGCAGAAGACAGGAAGTGTCTGCACTGCACGCCCTCCAGAGCTGGTAGAGAACCCAAGAGTGCTGTGTTAAGCTGCTAGCATTGTGGTGATTTGTCACAGGCTGAGAGATATGTGAATGCACAAAGGTAGAGCGAAGAGTGAAATGCCGTTCTCAAACTGTGGTCCCTGGATCGACGTCACCCACAGACGTTTGTGAATGGGGAGATGGCGCACAGAAACTGGGAGAAGGCTGAGAAATTTCCACAGCAGATGACCTTGTCAGCAGAGGTCACTTTCCATTGGCTGAGCTCCTATGACAGTGTATAGTATAAAAATCTGAGAAACAAAAGTATCTATTTTTATAACCTATTTTTAATTTTTGTTAAATCTTATTTTGTTGCTGTTGTTGAGACAGGGCCTCAGGTGGCCCAGGTTGTCCTCAGTCAAGCTATGTAGCTGAGGATGGCTTCAAATTTCTGATCCTCTTGCTACTACCTTATGAGTCCTAAGATTAAAGGTATGAGCCACCATAGTCAGTTTATGTGGTGCTGAGGTTTGAAGTCAGAGGGACACATGGCTCACCCTGGGAAGAGGAAATAGATGAGATCTCCTGGATAAACTGGGAGCCAGGGGGCAGTGAAGGGGGTGGGGTGGGGAATGAGAACATGAGAGAACAGGATGGTTTGGAGAGGAATGGGGTGGGAGAGCAAGGAAAGAGATATCTTGATAGAGGGAGCCATTGCAGAGCTAGGGAGAACCCTGATGCTAGGGATATTCCCAGGAATCCACAAAAGTGACTCCAGCTAGGATTTCTAGCAATAGTGGAGAGGGGGCCTGAACTGGGCTTCTCCTGTAATCAGATTAATCCAAGATTTCAATGACTAACTTTATGTGCTCAGGAACCACCTAGAAAAACAACCCAAAGAACAAAGACATTCAGTGAAAAGTTTTATTGCAACACAAAGAATGTTCAGTCTTGCAAATGCAGTGATCACAGAATGCATGCAGTTCAGCTCTGCAAATGCAGTGATCAGAATGCATGCAGTTTGAAGCATGGCAATATGCACATATTTTTAGCATTATTTCCAATTAGCACAACTAGCAAGGAACTGTATGAAAACTGTGGGTGGCTACACTGGTGACGAATGCGGTTTGGAGCATAAGTTGTGTGGAAGAGGATTGGCTCTGTTAATAGAGGGACAATGATGTGTGAGCTCTCTTCGCGAGGCACTGGATTTACGACAGGATGTAGACTACTGCTTCTCAACTCTCCTAACCCTTCAATACAGTTCCTCATGTTGTGGTGACCCCCAACCATAAAATCATTTCATTGCTGCTTCATTATTGTAATTTTGCTACTGTTATAAATCATAATGTAAATATCTGATATGCAGGATATCTGATATGCGATCCCCAAAGAGGCTGAGACCCACAGGCTGGGAATCACTGATGTAGACTGTGCCTGGTGTCCTTCATTGGGGAAGTCTTGTTGCTAAAAGAAAAACAGTCACGTAAGCTAGCTGTGCATTCGGTGATGGAGTAAGACCTCGTGAATTACACAGAGGCAAATGCATTAAAGGAGAATGTTCTCCCTTTATGTATAATGTGGAAATGGAGCATACTAATGCCTCGTTGCATGCTGAGGTCCAACAGCTGCTGGGGAAGCAGTTCTGTCTTCATGTTTCTGTAGGATAAGAAATCAGTTTGATTCAATGTTTAAAGATGTGAATTCAGCATCCATTCTTGCTGATTTGCCGGTTACCTTAGGAAAATATGCATGTATATGTGACTGTGCATGTGTTTGTGCATGGGGGTGTGTATACATTTGTGGAAGTGTGTGCACATACATGGAGGGCCAGCCTCTAGACACCATCCCCCTTTTTTTGAGAAAATGTCTCTGATTGCCCCCCCCTTTTTCGAGGAAAACGTCTCTGACTGGCCTGGAACTCAGTATGTAGCTCAGGATGACTGACAAGTCCCAGAGATCTGCCTGGCTCTGCCTACCCAATACTGGGGCTACAAAAACACATTATTAAGTCTATAGGCATTTTTGTTTGCTTGCTTTCTTGCTTGCTTGAAACAGGGTCTCATGGTGTAGTTCTGGCTGGCCTGAAATTCACTATGTAGACCGGGCTGGCCTTGAACTCACAGGCTCACAGAGACCCACCTGCTTCTGCTTCCTCAACACTGCTGGAACTAAAGGCATGCGCCACCACAGCCTGGCTTATTTGGTTTTGTTTTGTTTTTGTTCTTGTCCTGGGGAACTCAGGTCCTCACTTCAGGGCAGGTACAAACAGAGCTGCCGCACCTTCTCAGCCCCAGACATTTGGACCAATCTTAACCTATAAAAGGAGGAATAAAACAAAAATCAAACGATAAACCCCAAAGTTTTCAGCTCTGCAGAATTTAATGATACATCTCAGTAGCTACCAAAATGTAGGTGATGGCATGCTATAGGCAGGCACACATGAAGATCTATGGATTTCCATTTTATTTTTCATCAAGAGGTTAGTGACTGAACTTAAGAATGACTCAGCAGGTCAAGGAACAAGCCTGATGGCCTGAGTGTGATGTTTAGATCACACATGGTAGGAGAAAACTGACTCCTGAAAACTGTCTTACAACCTACATACACACACACACACACACACACACACACACACACACAAAACATATGCATATACACACACACCACTAAGTACATGTAACATTTTTTTTGAAAGTTAAAAAGTAGCCAGGCGTAGTGACACAGGCCTTTAATCCCAGCACTCAGGAGGTAGAGGCAGGCAGATCTCTGTGAGTCCAAGACCAGCTTGGCCTACATAGCAATTCTAGGCCAGTCAAAGCTACATAGTGAGACCCTGTTTCAATAAACAAATAAAAGGTAATGTATGCACAAGAAATCTATGGCTCTGAAATCTATTTCCCCCATTAAAAAAATAAATAATTTAGGTGCAACTTACAGGCTACATCTTGGAACTAGTGATTTTCAATCAAGCACTGAAGATAAATTTTGAAATAAAAAGCATATTTATTTCATGTTGGTGAGATGTTAAAAGTGAGTGTTTTGTGTGTGTTGAAAATACTCTGAGGTCTCAGCTCCCCTCCAACCGCTCCCCTCCAACACACCTCTGGGAGGCCGGTCTCTGCCTACGAGAGTCCTGGAGTAGGAGAGTCTGGCGCAGGGCTCTTCTGCCAGCGGCGTTTTTGCTCTAACTGGGTCAGATAATTTGGTAAGCAGAAACTCATTGGTCACACTGGAGGCCTTAAACGTTGATAGGCGTGTTTATTGTTGAGGCTGTGGAGAGACGTGTAGTACGGGACCCACTGCCTAACTCAGCCTCCCCAGTGGTTGTGGAACACAGAGTAGAGTCTGAAACCAGGGCCCTGCCGCTCACTCCAGCGTCAATGAAAGCCATAAGCTTTGAAATTTCTTTTGCTTTCCCCTATGCTATGTTTGTTCTGATTCTGCTTATTTAAATAGTTTGCATAGCAGGGACTGACGGTGGAGGCTTGCAGCTCCAGCTACATAAGAGGCAGAAACAGGAGGATGGCAAGCTCAAGGCCTGGCTGAGTTACAGGGTGAATTCAAGACTGCTTAGGCGACTCGGTGTGACCCTATCTATCTCAGAATAAAAATGAGAGGCTGGGATGCAGCCTCTTATTAATGTGGGATCTGGGGATGGAATTCTGGTATTCATTTTACAAAAAAGCACGTTACTGTCCAAACAATCCCCCCAGGCCTGAAACTCTCCCCTTCGACATTCTTTCAGCTGTTCTCTCCCTTATATTTTTTGGGTAAGTCTTTTAAAGCAAATCCCAAACATCTTGTAATTTTACATCCAAAGAATCTCATGCATAACTCTAAACACAGTCATTGAAAAGCAAAACTCCAATTCTATCACATTCAACAAAATACATGATTCTTAACTCTACCTAACACTTGTGTGTGGTCATTCTTCTTTGCTTATCTCAAACGTGTGTTTTTGCAATCGTTCAAATTGATTTGTTCAAGATGGATGCAAACAGAGCTTATACCACACGAGTAGCCAATCTGTTCCGGGTCTTCTTCAATGGAGCAGTTCTTGCCGCTCTCGCTTTGCTTTCTTGCTGTTGTTTGGGATGATTGTGGACAAGTTTTCATGTAGACACTGATCCCTAAAACCCACTCTACAGCCGAGGCTGGCTTGAACTGTGTCCTCCTGCCCCAGTCTCCTGACTGTTGGGATTATGTAGCACCACACCTGACTTGCGATTTGAGTGTGTGTATGTGTGTGCATACATGTGAGCATGGCATTTGTGTTTGTGGCATGTGTGCACGTGTGTGTGGGTGAACAGCCTGTTTATATACAGAGGGCAGAGGAGGGCATTGGGTGCTGTCCTCCTTCACTCTCAGCCTTATTCTTCTGAGGCAAGGCTTCTCCCTGGCCCTGGTGCCTGTGTATTTTGGCTAGGCTGCCAATCAGGAAGCCTCAGTGCTGGGACCACGCCCTGCTGAACATAGGTGCCCAGTCCAAATTGGTTCTCCTGCCTGAGCAGCAAATGCTCTTAATTACTCAACCATCTCTCAACCTTCTCATCTTCCTTGGTTTTCAAAGTTATGTAGGTTAACAAATGGACTCACATGTCCTGCAAAAGCATTAACATCTCTAATCTGGACTGCTGCTTCCTGGGACTAAATTGTTGAGCTATCCTAATAGTGAGAAACTTGGTAAGACTCAGATGTTCAGTATATGAGTATGTGTGTGTGCATATGTATGAACGTGTGTGTATGTTTGTGTGTGTGTATATCTATCTCCACTGTGCATGTATGTTTGAGTGTGTATGTGTGTATCCAGTGCTTGTGCATATGTGTACATATCTATGTGTATATATGTGTGCATGTGTGTATGTATGCTGTGTTATATGTTTAGGTGTATTTGTTTTATATGTGTATGTGCATGTGTACACACGTGTGTGTGCATGTGTGTATACGCATATATGTATATTATGCATCTGTATACATATGTGCACGTGTGTTTGTGCATGTGTATTCCTAGGTGTGCATGTGTTCACACATGCAGAATACTTCCCAGGTGATTCTCTGTTCTTGCACTGCATCAGTGCAAGTGACATGACCCAGTTGCTCACTTTTATTGGTACTAATGCTGTCTCGTGGGAGATTCACTCCAGTGGACCCATTATAGTGTGTATCTTCCATTGACTTTTACACATTGGTTAGCAACCATTAATTACTGCTACTCAGATCCTTTATTTACACAGGATTTTTAAAATGGTGATTTCTCTTGTTGCTTCTTCATTTGTTAGCTTGAGTGGTTTTCTGTAGAGGAGTGTTTTCTCTTGGTTGGGTATCACGACATAGTCTATAAAGAAAAACAGGACAAACACTTGATTCTTTCCTTCCTTTTTATCAATTTTCAGAATAATAACTTTGTGTCCTAGCAAGCTCCCAAGGTGACCAATTAAAATTTGTTTTGTTTTGGATTTTTTAAAGAATCAATATGAGCTCACAGATTCTAATGCATTTGATGTATTTCAAAACAGCCATCATTATTCAGATGGCCTCATCGCTGGTGTTGGGAGCCTCTTCCAGCTCAATCCTGGGGGCTTTCTTCTGTCACGGCTGTGGCAATGCTTGGGTGTGCCTTGTTCTGAGCCTGATGAGGTGTCTTGGGCTCCTCCTGTGCACTTTCACCCCGACAGGAAACCGGATATTCCTACAAGGATTTATGATTCACTTTTGGCAGAAGTTGACTTTGTGGGCCACAAGACTATGTTTTCCAGGCCTGGTTTCTTTAAGCCCCTTTTTCCTGGTCTGGAAACGGAATACACTAATATTTGGGGGAAAATCCTTGCTTTGAGTGTCTAGTACCCATCATCCTCAGCGAGTTCTTGAGGAAAACCTGAGCTCTTGATCTGACACCCAAAAATATCACTTGCACCATCATGGAAACTTTATTTGACTTCATTCATTCATTTAGTCATTTGTTCCTTGGACAAGTACTTCAGGCAAGCCTATCACAGCTGTTGTCTAAGGCCTGGCTATGGCAATGGTACCAACAGATCTGGTCCCTGCTGGCATGGCACCCAGAGATCGAGTCTGGAGTGCCGCTTTTCTCTAGAGCGGCGTAGAGACAGAAAGGAAGTGAAGACGGGCGGACGCGAGGCAGAGGCTCACGGGAAAGCTCTGGGCGGAGGGAACCACCCAGGCAAGGGCTCGGCGCGAGCTCAGTGTGATTCTTAACACCAGGGCGGCTGACAGATTCCCCACTATCCAAGGTTTCAACACGTCCTATAAATTGTAAAATATTTTCTCACAGTGAAATTTCACAGGTTTCCCGCTGGTCTTTCACTGGCGACATTTCCTGCGATGACTTTTGTCATTGTGGTTTCTTGCAAAGTGTTCCATCTTCCGTCTCTCTCCCTTTGAATTCATGGTCCTAAGATTTGCTTTTCTAATTCCAGCTATCATGGGAGATAGCAGACCTTCCAGACAATAGCAGGAGGTGGGAGTGGGGTGGGAGATGGAGGGAAAGAGGGAAGGATGAGAGAGAATTAAGACAGAGCAGACTCCATCTCTTACCCTCCACTCAGAATTGACCCCTAGTGATGGGACACTTTGTGTCCCCGTGCTCTTTCCGGCAGTGTCATTGAGCTGTGGGTTCAAGACTCCACCTTCCCACTTCCAGGCACGGCCTCTGTGTTGCAGAGCTTTCTAGATCCACCTGCTCCGAAGCTTTGTCAGGGCAGGGTGCCGGGCTCTTGCTGAGCCGTGACTTACACCCGTTGGCCGAACCACTGCTTCCAACCCAGAGAGCTGTCCCAGTGTGTCTTGTATACCTCCTCCTTGCCAAGCCACACACCACAGGGCCTGCCAGCTGCACTGCCAACATTCCTGTCCCTGGTCAGACAAAAGTGACAAGAGCCTGACCCTGTAGTGTGGGTGGGGCAGCAAGCCAAGAAATATACCAAATGTAACTGTAGAGACATAATTAAATCTATTATTCTTTTTTTAAAAGATTTCTTTACTTTTAAAATATTATTTATGTATTTTTGTGTGTATTAAATGTTTTGCCTGCATATATGTCTGTGTATCATATGCCTCCTGGTGCCCCTGGAAGTCAGGGAAGGGCACTGCTTCCCTGGAATTGGAGTCAGAGGCCAATATGAGCTGTTGTGTGGGTGCTGAGGGCAAGCCTAAGTCCTCTGGAAGAACAGGCCAGTGTTCTTAGCTGCAGAGCCATCTCTCCAGCCCCTTCAGACTTATTTTTATTATCTTTAGATTATATGCACGTGAGGTGTCAGGCTATGTGCATGCAAGGGCAGGTGTCCATGGAGCCCAGAAGAGGGTGCTGAATCGCCTGGAGTTGGCGTTACAGGTGGTTGCGAGCCTGTGGATGTTCATGCTGAAAACCAAACTCAGGTTCTCTGGATGAGCAGCAGATGCTTTAACTGCTAAGCTGTCTCTCCAGCCCCTAACGGATTCGTGAATGGGAAGATTCTGTTTGAGAGTTCAGGGGCGTTCTCTTATCTGAGTTTTCTCTTATCACCAGTGGTCACTTGGGGTCACCACTGGAAACTTGTTAATTTGGTGAGTTTTGTCTCTACCCATCTGAACACTTATATACGAAACATCCTTCACGCATTTAGAGATGTGTGGAAATAAACAAAGACCCCTTGGGGGTGATAGGCAGAGGCCATGTGGTTACAGGTTCAGCAAGACGGTCATCCACAGCCATCACGACATGTTAACAGAAACCCACTACAGGCAGGGAAGCAAGCACGCTGTCAAGGGAGGAAGTTTCAGGAAGGCTGACTGGAAGCTGTTGGCATGACCTGACTTTGGGTGTGTTTGAGGAATTTGTCCAGAGGCTTCTTGGAGCTGGAGCTAGGAATGGATGAGGAATATGTCTTGTTCTTGTGACCTGCAAAGTCCCACAGCAAGCCCCTGGGTGCGCTGCAAGTGTCACCGTGGTTCACGTGGCTGTCAGAGAAAGCTCCGGAAGCAGAAGACCCTGTTGTGTAATGATTTCTTCTGAACACAAGTACGCCATCCTGGAGAGGGGCCAGTTTATACTGAGGACGTCAACAACTTATAAGTCTCAGCGAGTTCCTGAAACTTAGAAGATTCACAAGGCCTGGTGGTCCTAAATACTGCTGGGAAGAAGCAACTCTCTGGCCTGTGGAGGTGTCTGCAAACCATGCAAGGAGGCTTTGAATGCAGTTTTCCTGAGATGTTGCCCATGCCAGGGTGGGTTTTTTGGTTATGCAGCTACCTTTGCGTCATGCTGTGAGTGACCCCTTGCCTATACTCCCGTAAGAAATCGCAGTCAACTCAAGAGTCCACCATGTTCTACTCCGTTGCTCTGGCATTGGTGCCAGATCTGTGGGCGTTTATCAAGTGTCCTAAAGAAAAGTCACACAGTAGATCCTGAGCAGAGTCATCAGAGAGGTGTCATCAGTCACCTGACTTCGTGACACATCATCAGCCGGTCTCACCTTTCCCGGAAGCTTAAGTGGGTGTGAGTGTTGTTGGGAAGTAAAGTGTGACCTATCTCTGGCACGCCTGCTGCCCTAAAAGGCCTAGGGAGTCATGTGCTTGTGTGATAGGTGGGTGAGAATGGTTGCGGCACATAACCTCTTGCTCAAAGGCCACATTTCCTTCCAGAATCAAGCCCCAGACCACCTGCAAACACAGCCACTCAAATATGACAATATACACAGGAGCATAATGTCTGTCTGTCTGTCTGAGGACTCACTGTTTAGCCTGACCTGGCAGAGAACTCACTGGCACAGACTGCACTTATCTTAACCATCCTCATGCCTCAACCTTCTAAGCACTTCTGGGATTGCAGCCTTGTGCGCTATGCCTGGCAGAATAAGGCTATGTATATGTGTGGCATGGCTGTCTGATGTGTATGTATGCTGTGTGTGTGTTATGTGTATGTGTGGTGTGTGTGTGTGATATGTGTGGTGTGTGTGATGTGTATGATGTGTGCTGTGTGTGTGCGATGTGTATTATGCTGTGTGTGTGATGTGTATGTGTGCTCTGTGTGTGTGATGTGTATGTGTGGTATGTGTGATGTGTATGCAGTATGTGTGTGATGTGTATGTGTAGTGTATGTGATGTATATGTGTGGGTTGTGTGATGTGTATGTGTGGCATATGTGTGACGTGTATGTGTAGTGTATGTAGTGTGTGTGTGTGAGTGGTGTAGTGTGTGATGTGTATTGTGGGGTGTGTGTGATGTGTGTGTGTAGTGTGTATGTGATGTATATGTGGCATGTGTGTATATGTGTGGCATATATGTGACATGTATGTGTAGTGTGTATGATGTGTGTGTAGTGTGTGTGATGTGTATTGTGGGGTGTGTGATATGTATGCAGTGTGTGTGATGTGTGTGTGGAATGTGTGTGATGTGTATGTGTGGGGTGTGTGATGTGTATATAGCATGTGTATGTAGTGTGTATGTGATGTGTATGTGGTGTGTGTTAATGTGTATGTGGCGTGTGTTGATGTGTATGTGGTGTGTGTTGATGTGTATGTGGTGTGTGTTGATGTGTATGTGGAATGTGTGTGATGTGTATGTGTGGGGTGTGTGATGTGTATATAGCGTGTGTGTAGTGTGTGCGTGATGTGTATGTGGTGTGTATTGATATGTATGTGGCGTGTGTTGATGTGTATGTGGCATATGTTGATGTGTATGTGGTGTGTGTTGATGTGTATGTGGTGTGTGTTTGATGTGTGTGTGTGGCATGTGCTCACCAGTGAGTGTACACATGAGGGTGTCTCTCTGCTACTCTCCACCTCATTTTTTAAGACAGGGCCTGTCACTGAACTTGAAGCTTGTCATTGTCCTCCTGTTTCTGCCCCTCTCCTTAGTGCTGGGCTTACATGGTGGGGAAACCACACTTGGCTTTCATATGGGTTCTGAAGATCCACATATAGAGCCACATGCCTGCGTACTCAGTACACCATCTCCCCAGCCCAGATCTTCCTTCCTTCCTGCCTTCCTGCCTTCCTTCCATCTTTCTTTTCTTTTTGGTTTGAGACAGGGTTTCTCTGTGTAGCCCTGGCTGTCCTGGAATTTATTTTGTAGACGAGGCTGGCCTCAAACTCACAGAGATTCGCCTGTCTCTGCCTCCCAAGTGCTGGGATTAAAGGTATGTGCACCATGACTGCCTGGCCCAGAATTTTCTTTTACCAGGAACCTGATGACACTTTACCAGCAGGGAACACGTGATGACTTCCTAACTGAAGCATAGGTTAGCTCAGGAGTCATCAGTTAGCAGATTTTTTTTGATGATGATGCTCTCTGGTTCTTGGAACAATGATTGTCTTTTATTTCCTGGACCATAATATGAACTTTGGAGTCTGTGTTCTTACTGCACATGTGTATCTCTGTAGAACAGAGGACAGACTGGACCACCTCATACAAGACACTGAAGCAAGACATGGTGAATTACTTCCCAAAGAAACTCCTCCTGCTAAGGGTTGGGATTGTTCAGCCCATTACAGAGGGAAGGGTGCGACCGAGGCTCACATCGAGGCAGAACGGAAACAGAACACATGGTGAAAGCAAGACAGCATTTTTTAAAGGTATCGTGGGTGGATTTTGTGTCTCTCCAGCGTCTGTCTCTGTCTCCTTCAAATTGGTCAGTCAAAACCTCATTAAATGTGAATGTATATATGTGTGTGAGTGTGTATGAGAGTGCATGTGTGTGAGTGTTTATGTGTGTGCGTGCATGAGTGTATTGTGCATGTCGTGCACATATCTGTGTGCATGATTGTGTGTCGATCTGTGTTCGTACATAAGTATTTTTATGTGTGTGAGTGTGCATGTATGTGTGTATAAGTGTGTTCGTATGTGTGTAAATATGCATATGTGTGTGTGAGAGAGAGTGTAGACCTACAAATAGACTTTCTAATCTCAGTGGCATCTTCCTGAGGGTCCAGGAAGTGCTGTTTTCTTCATGTTTTAGGGATGTGGTAGGGTAAGCTGGGCTCCCCAGGATAGCGTCCTAATGATGATTCCTCTACAATCTTGTCATTATTTCTCTTCAGAGTACAACTGAGTGAAGCCAGTTGCTGAGACAGACAGCATAGGCTCATCCCTGCATGAAATGGATGTCTCCTCCCTGTGGCCATTAATAATGCATATGTTAAAAGAGACAGGTAGCTGTTTGGTGGGCTAATTAAAAACACCAAGCCCCACAGATGAGAAGCGTGGTTCTCATTCAACTGTCCATTTGCTACCTGGGCAGTCTGCAGGAAGCAAATGTATCTCCTGAGCCAGACAGAACGGGACAAAGTCTTTTAGCCACGGGAAATCTGCCTTGGAAAGCAAACGGATCCATGTGACTCCACCAGGACGCCACAGCCTCAGCGGCCAGCCTAATGAGAAAGCAGAATGCCTTCAGAAAAACACAGTTCTTATGAAATGCGGCAGCTGGAGCTTTCATGGGGCTGTACCAGCCTGTGGTCCACACAGCCTCTCCATTTCATCAGGGAAGGGATGTGCTGAGTACGAGCTCCGGCGTCCCTTCCCGAGGACAGGAGGACCTCACGGAGGAGTAATTTTCTGAGAAGTCGGCAGAGTTGGGAGCCAGACCAGACTTCGGCAAAGCGTGTTGTGCACTGCAGCCACCCACCCTGAAGTCCTCCAGGACAAAAACTGGAAGAGGAAGGGAGGGAAGCGGGGCGGAGGGATGGGGACCAGGAGAAGGTGCAACAAAGAAACAGAAGTTCTGAAGCCGGGGCTCTGGAAGCAGGTCAGTTAGTGTGCTTGCCACTCAAGCCCAGGGACCTGTTGGATCCCTAAGACCCTGGTAAAAGTCAGAGTGTGGTGTTAAACCTTGTGATCTCAGAGGTGGGGAGGAGACTGGAGGATTCTTGGAGTCCCCTTGTGGACAGAACAACAACTGAGATTAACCTCTGACCTGCACAAGCATGTTCAATGTGTATGCACAAGTATGCACAATGCACATACACCCCCATATTTGCACCTGCAATCTCATGAACACCAAACATGCACACACACACACACACACACACACATGCACATACATACACACACCATACAAACCATACACAAACCACATACACACATGCACAACACACCACAGACACACACAAACACACCACCACGTACACACCATTTCTGTGTGGTCACTAACCGGCTCTGACTGAAGGCTGCCAAGGAGGAGAGCTGATTGGCCAGCCTTGTGAATTGGACAGCTTGAGAGGCTCCGTGCCAAGCTGTGAGCTGGAAGTACAAGTGCTATTAGGACCTGACAGGAAATTGTAGCCTAAAGCTAGGAGCTGGCTGGACACCCACAGTGATCCTCAGCAGTCTCCTGAGGAATAACAATTTCACAGGCTCCCTCCATCAGACAAGGCCACTCTACACCCATGGCGGATGAAGTTAAAAATAGGTCCACGGCTGAGGACTGGCACAAACAAGAACATTGTTCAAACCTGAAGTACGGCCTCTTTTCTGCTAATGCAAGTGCCGGGGCTCTTCACTGAGGGCAGATTTGGCTTTGCTTCAGTCCTCACAGCGTTTGTCCCCACCTCCCAGCCCCCTCGGAGAGATTTCAAAGGCAGGTCTTAGCCTTGCCTGACACTTGCTAAGCCACCCATAAGTCCCCGCGATGTTGATCTTCCTTGGTGTTCCTGGCGACCTTCAGCTAATGAATATCAACAGTTTCCAGAACAACGGCCCCCACCACCACTGCCCCAGTTCAGGTAATCAGGGGTGTGAGGTACAACCATGGTTTACAGACAGCATCTCAAAGTCCATGTGTGGACAACAAACAGAACCCCTAAATGTACATGTTGTCTGCATTTGGAGTTTGGATTTTGGAAAAGGTAATTAGGGCTTACAAAGGTCACAAGGATGGGTCGCATAATAGGATTGCTAATTTCATAAGAGGGTGATTGAAAAAAAACAGCAAGATTGTACTTTAGGAGTAGAGGACCTGTTTAGCATGTGAGAGGCCCTGAATTCAATTCCCAGCACAGAGGGAAAAAAAAGGGTGTGGGGGCTAAATTAAAACAAATGATCTCACTTTCTCCTTGTGAATCCCACTTCCTCTGCAAAGACTGTTAATTCCAAAGATTTAAGAAGAAAGACCACCCCACCGACCCACATCATATAGTCAAATTGATTAAAACAAGTCATTGATTAAAGCAAGCTTTTTTATTCATGTACTTGGGCTGCAGGCTTCAAGAGGACAGTCTTGGATGTGAGGAAGACCAGGTTTTTATAGCTCAGAGGCAGGGGATTTCCAAATGGGGGATTTGGGGGACAAAATAGGTGGGGTTACAGGAGCAGAACACAAGCATAGCAAGTGAGTCATAACAACCTGCTGAAATGGAAACGTCATTGCAAGGTGGTCATAAGGTAGACATAACAACAACCTTCTGAAACGAAGGTAGGGTTGTAAGATGGTTCTAACAACTTTTTGAAACAAAGGTATGGTTGCCATTCCTGGAACAGGCAGTAGAACCATTTGTAGTTAAGGTTACAGGTGGGGCATGACCCAGTTCTTGAGAAACAGAGGTTCAACCATAAACAGAATGAACCTAGTTTGTTTTTACTATAAGATGGCTTTTAATCCTAAAATGGAGGCAGGCTGGTTCATCAGGTCCCACTTCCTCCTCAGGGTCTCACTTCCTCCTCAGGGTCCCACTTCCTCCTCAAGGTCCCACTTCCTCTTCAGGGTCCCACTTCCTCCTCAGGGTCCCACTTCCTCCTCAGGGTTCCACTTCCTCCCCAGAGTCCCACTTCCTCCTCAGGGTCCCACTTCCTCCCCAGAGTCCCACTTCCTCCTCAGGGTCCCACTTCCTCCTCAGGATCCCACTTCCTCCTCAGGGTCCCACTTCCTCCTCAGGATCCCACTTCCTCCTCAGGGTCTCACTTCCTCCTCAGGGTCCCACTTCCTCCTCAGGGTCCCACTTCCTCCTCAGGGTCCCACTTTCTCCTCAAGGTCCCACTTTCTCCCTGTGAATCCCACTTCTTCCCCAGGGTCCCACTTCCTCCTCAGGGTCTCACTTCCTCCTCAGGGTCCCAATTTCTCCTCAGGGTCCCACTTCCTCCTCAGGGTCTCACTTCCTCCTCAGGGTCTCACTTCCTCCTCAGGGTCCCACTTCCTCCTCAGGGTCCCACTTCCTCCTCGAGGTCCCACTTTCTCCTTGTGAATCCCACTTCTTCCCCAGGGTCCCACTTCCTCCTCAGGGTCTCACTTCCTCCTCAGGGTCCCACTTCCTCCTCAGGGTCCCACTTCCTCCTCAGGGTCCCACTTTCTCCTCAGGGTCCCACTTCCTCCTCAGGGTCCCACTTCCTTCCAGTGCCCTACTTTTCCCATGGTCTAGTCCTCCCAGGGCCCTGCTTCCTCACTGTGAATCTCACTTCTTCCCCAGAATCCCTCCCCCTTTTTTTTTCAACTCCCTGGAAGGTCCTACTTCTTCACTGCGGATCTCACTTCCTCATTGTGGAATCACCTCTTCCCCAACCCTGTACCCAACAAGGTCCTGCATCCTCCCTGTGGACCCCACTTCCTCACTGTGGAGTGCTGGTCTCTGACACAAAGAGCAGCCACTCTCCAGGTGGCACACTCTGACTCTGGACGTCCCAGTCTCTGGAACTGTGAGAAACAAATTCTTCTCTTTGTGCGTGATCCTGTCTTGGGAATTCTGTCAGGAGACGAATGTCCTGAAAAAGAGGTCTAGGGAGCAGCAAGCCCTTCCAAGGAAGGGATGGATGCCTTCTCTAAAGCAAGGAGATTAAATGGATGCGGGCATGACAGGAAGCTCCCAGATACTTCCCCACCTGGTTTGGAGAAAACGCAGAAGCCAGAGATTTATATCATGTCTGACAGCACAGCTGTCTTCCCAGGAGGTAACTCTGATCTCATACCTTCCTCCCTACAGCACTCTTGTGCTCTCCCTCCTCCCCTTCTGTCCTCACTCCCTCTTCAAACCCTCCTCCCTTTCTGTCCTACCTCCCTCAAGCCCTCCTTCCTGCCTGACCAGCTATAGGAAAGTCCAGCAACCCCAGAGGTCACCTGCAAATGCCCATCTACAAAATGCTTCTTCAGTGCCAGCGAGAGGCAGCCAAATTCCAACTGACTTTTGAGAGGACAGAGGCAAAGTCAGATAAAAATGGGATTAGCAGAAAAGGCAGTCAGGGGCAAGAAACAGAAAAAGCTCTAAAGTGGAATAATATTCTCCATCAAGGAAAACGTGGAATCTATACAGAGCTAGAAGCATAGAGCAGCTGCTCTTACCCGGAGCCTCATGCAAACAAGCCATAACGCGTGACCACCGGCCACAGGCAGGGAAAGGACCACCGCAGGGGACTGTCAGAAGATTGTAGATGCACCCATTCCTTCACGGTTGCGTTTGCCTGAGAGATCTCTGAGATTGTTTACAGAGGAAATACTCTGAACTCAAGAGTTTGTTTCAAAATGCTCCTCTGCAGGGCAGGAGAGATGAGCTGAATTAGCACACTGTAGCTGCCAAAGCCAGGCAGGGCTCAGACAGCTTTCTCCTTCTGCCAGATCTATGAAAATAAAAACTAAGCAGCATGCACAAGGCCTACACAGGTCCAAGCCTGACAGAGCCCCAGAATCGAGACAGAATAGAAGCTCCCGCCCCAACCAAGAAGCAATCTCCAATTGGCATCTGCTTGCAAAGGAAAATTTAGTTTTCTCTAATGGAGTCTCACCAGGTACATAAGCCACATTTAGGGATAGGCCCCAGGCCCAGCAGTAGATGGCCAATACTCAACAAACTCGATGGTGCTTTTGTAGACTCATTTCTTGCATTGTTTGTTTGGGCATTTTTTACATGACTAGTCTTTTATTTGTATATTATGTTTTCTGATTTTGTGTTTTTTTATATTTATTTATTATGCATACAGTATTCTCAGTACTCTGCCTGCATGTCTGCCTGCAGGCCAGAAGAGGTACCAGATCTCATTACAGATGGTTGTGAGCCACCATGTGGTTGCTGGGAATTGAACTCAGGACCTTTGGAAGAGCAGGCAGTGCTCTTAACCGCTGAGCCATCTCTCCAGCCCCTGATTTTGTGTTCTTATAAGGGGTGTGTGTATTTGTGTGTGTACATGCTTCTTGTGCTGTTTCTTTTCTTCATTTGGTTTGTTTTTTTGTTTTTGTTTGCCTGTTTGCGAAAGAGAAAGAGATGGGATGGGGTTGGGTGGGTGGAGAGGTGGGGAGGATCTGGGAGGAGCTAGATGTAGGGAAGTTGTGATCAGAAAAAATATATATATATATAATTTTTCGATAAAAATTAACTAATAAGAATAAATTTAAAATGTTTGGGCTGGAGAGGTGGCTTAGTGGATAAGAGCACTGGCTGCTTTCCTGGAGGACCCACATAGTGGATCACAAGCATGTGTAACTACTGTCCTCGGGCATCTGTCACCCTTTTCTAGGCTCCGTCTGACCTCTCACAGTGCATAGACTTGCATGCAGGTCAAACACCCATACACATAAAATTAAAATAAAAAAATTCATACATAGAAAATGATAATTAAATAAAATCTTAAAAAACTAGGCATTTCTGTGGTAAAAAAATGTCCGAAACCAAAGCAGAAACACAACCTCCTCTATTTTATTAGTTAATATCATCAGTGTGTGTCTTTGTTACTATTCTGATGCTGTGACACCATGACCAAGGCAACTTACAGAAGAAAACATGTAATTGGGGGCTTGTGTACAGTTTCAGAAGGTGGGGACCATCACGGTGGGGAGTGTGACAGCATCAGGCAGGCAGGCGCGGCGCTGGAGCAGAAGCTGAGAGCTACATCCCGATCTGCAGCAGCAGGCAGTGCTGAGCCTGTTGAAGACATGGTAGGAACACATCTCCTCCAACAAAACCACACATCCTAAACCTTCTCAAACACTCCCACTAACTGGGACCAAACACTGAAATATATGACCCTGTGGGGCCACTCTTATTCAAATCCACATTGTACATGTGTGTGTTTGTGTGTGTGGTTGTCTGTGTATCTGTGCAGGGATGCATATGCCATGGCGCATGTGTGGAGGTCAGAGGGAAACTTTTTTTAAATTATTTATTTATTTATTTATTATGTATTTATTATGTATACAGTATTCTGTCTGTGTGTATGCTTCATTACAGATGGTTGTGAGCCACCATGTGGTTGCCGGGAATTGAACTCAGGACCTCTGGAAGAGCAGGCACTGCTCTTAACCACTGAGCCATCTCTCCAGCCCCCAGAGGGAAACTTTTGAGAATTGGTTCTCTCCTTCTACCATGAGTTCAAGTTGTCAGGCTTGGGCACAAGTGTCCTCCCCCTTTGAACCACCTCACTGGCACTTTTTAACCCTGATGACTATGCAAGAAAACCTGCTGGGCTTGTCCAAATCTGAAGTTTGGAGGAAATGAAGGATGATGCCCAATGCCCAGGTTTACTAACAAGAAAGAGAGCCTCAGAAATCCTTGAGATGTCACAAACTTCACCAGGGTCAGGAAGCAAGAGGATGGGGGCAGCCACAGGCCTCTGGCCTGTTTGCTGATTTCCTTGCCTTCTGTCATACTGGACTTCCTGCCGATGGGGCTGGACTTCCTGCCAAGGGGGCTGGACTTCCTGCCAAGGGGGTTGGACTTCTTGCCAAGGGGCTGGACTTTCTGCCAAGGGGGCTGAACTTCCTATCAATGGAGTCGAACTTACTGCCAATGGGGCTGGACTTCCTGACAAAAGGACTGCTTCGGTGCTTAGCCAGACTCTCCTGGAAAGCTTGGTTGGAGAGCTTGAGAAACAAATTATGGGCAAGGCCCATGGGCTCAGCATTGACCCTTGGAAAGGGAATCGAGGAGGTTCAATTTGGTTCAGAGTAGACTCCAGGTTTCCCCATGTCTCCCTCTCTCCATCATGTGTTTTGTGTTGGTGTGAACAAAAAGGACAGGACAGACAGACGGTCCACAGGAGAAATAGCTCCATAAAGTAAGGGCATTGAAAGGCAATGGGCTCTCGAGGTATATGTCGGGGGTGAGTGGGGTGATAGCCGCTGTCTTTCTGAAAAATTCCTGGGAGAAGCCTGGGCTACGTGAGGAGCAGGCCAGCATCATTGGCCTCTAGGGGTGCAGAATAGAGCTGGACTGGCCTTGGACTTGAAGGGAGAGGAAAGAATGGCTGTAATTGGGGTGCAGGGTTGCTGACCTGAATCGGGTGTGGAGGTGGGAAGGATTTCACTCCAAATGCAAGGGCTGGAGCTTCGGGCATATCCCCAGGGATACAGTTTACAGACTGTGGCTTCTGAAACTTCCTCTGCAATGGTAATTTTGGGGGCAGAAGCCCTTTATCTTAGACTGAGCTTTGAGACTCAGAGGCAGCCTGAAGCTGAGACTTCTTTTTCTCAAACAGAAAATTTCCAAGCCCCCCCCCCTCCGCTTGGAGCAGAGTCCCTGCATTTCATGTTTTTATAAGGCTTGCTTCTTTCAGCCTCTTTGAAGTACAGAGAGAAAATATTTTTCTGTCTCCATCTTAGAAAGCTTTAGAGACAAGAACTTTCTCTGACCACACGGACCTAGTGACTCACTTAGTGATGGCGAGATGGAAGCTTGTGGCCAATGAAGAGCCACCTTCTAAAAACACACATTAATGTTTGGTTCACCAGTTAAGGGCTCCATTGAAACAGTACTCAAGGGGGAAAAAGAGTCATGTCTCCTGATCTCTCTAAAGCAATGGGCTCCTTTGGGAAGCTAATGATGAGGGCAGGGAGCCATGCTGAAGAGATGATTCAGCAGTTAAGAATATGTACCTTGCCAGTCAGTGGTGGTGCAACCTTTAATCCAGTACTATGGAGGCAGAGGCAGGTGGATCTCTGTGAGTTTGAGACCAGCATGGTCTATAGAGCAAATTCCAGGATAGTTAGGGCTACACAATGAAATCCTGTCGCAAAACAAAAAAGAATACCTGAGTTCAAAGCCAAGCACCCACATGGAGCAGCTCAGAGGATCTGTTGCCCTCTCTCTTCTGGCCTCCTCAGGAATCTATAAATCCATGGCACGTGCGTGCATGCACACACACACACACACACACACATACCATCTTAAGAAAGTAAAGAACATAATAGGTGCAGGGGTGATGGCTTGATGGTTAGGGCACTTCCCACCAAGCCTGACAATCTTGAGTTTGATCCCAGAAACTTACCAGAGAAGAAGTTGTCCTCTGATCTCCATGAGGAAGTGTTCCCTCACCCCTCCTACTTCCCTGGGCTTTCCCTCTGTGTCTCTCTGTCTGTCTCTGTCCCTCCCTACCTCCCTCCCTCCCTCCCTCCCTCCCTCCCTCCCTCCCTCCCTCCCTTCCTCCCCCTTTGATCATCATTAAGGTGCTAGGGTTTCTTTCTACCACGTTTTCTCTGGCTTCTGTCTTCATTCATTTGCTGGAGCCCTAGAGAACTAACTCTCCTGGGTGCTAGAGACACAGTAGAAGCCACACAAACCCACAGGCCCCCCAGGACCAGAATCCAGAATCAACCCTGCTCTGCAAACCTGCAGCCTGGCGCAGGGAAGGTGAGGCAAATATTTGTTTAAGAATTTGTTGTTTTGTGGAGAGCTGTGTACAGGGAATGTATTTGAACTGATTAAAACAGCGTCTGGGCTGTAAAGGCTCACAGAAATAGAATTTTGCAAACCAAATAAACAAGCCAGAATTCAGCAGAAGGCATTTTGGACCCCATAGCAATCCTACTTAGAGCGGAGAGTCCTTTTGTAATGGAAATGATCTGTCTCTTTGCCTGCTTGCTGTTCTTGAGTTCACAGCTCTCTGAAAGTCTACACAAAATGTGTGTAAATAGATTTTTCTGGACTGTTTAAAGCACTCATACCATCCATTAGACTCTCTTCTCTTAAACACTAATTTGTATGCATGCATGTATATGTGTGAGCATGTGCTTGCATGTGTGTGGAGGGCAGGGATCCAAATCATGTCCTCAGGTGTGGCAGCATGTGCCTTTACCCACTGAACTATCCCACTCTTCCCCACTGGGTTTTTATAAAATAATGTATGTCTGTGTCTGCTGCATGTGCCCATGTGTGTGTCTGTGTGCTTGCACAACGTATGTATGAATGACATTTAATTTTTAAACAGACAGGAAATTGGAGGGAACGATGGCCTTCGTGGGAGTCCTAACAAAAGCAGGCTTTTGGTCACGGTCAGAGTGTCACCACCCAGCAGGGATGTAGATGTTCTAGAGACACTGGTACCCCTTGATCTGGCTGTCAGTCTACTGAAACAAAGGACCTCCAAAAGTGGGATTTCTCCAGGAACCTCATGCCAGAGAGAAAGCTTGAAGTCTGGAGTAGCCAGAGGGAAGTTTCTCTCCTGGGAAAAGATTGGCTGGTTAGCCCACCTTGTGGGGAGACAATGACGGGTCAATGTGGGTACCATACCTTGTCCTCGACTGCTTAGTTATGCTTGATTCTGGCCCTCTACCAGATCTTAACCTCATGTCTGGACCCTGTAGATGAACATAGGAGGCTGTGCTGGATAGTTTTCGTCAACTTGACACAAGCTGGAGTCACCCAAGAGGAGGAAACCTTAATTGAGAAAATGCCTCCAAACACGGGGCTGTAAGCAAGTCTATAGGGCATTTTCTTAATCAATGGTTGATGGCTGAGAAATCAGCCCATTGTGGGTGGCTTTAGCCCTGGACTGGTGCTCTTGGGTTCTATAAGAAAGCAGGCTGAGCAAGCCATGAGGAGCAAGCCAGTAAGTAGCATTCCTCCATGGCCTCTGCATCAAATTCTTGCCTCCAGGTTCCTGCTCTGCTTGGATTCCTGCCCTGACTTCCTTTGATGATTCACTGTGATGTGGACATGTTGGTTGAATAAGCCCTTTCCTCCCTGACTCGCTTGGGTCGTGGTTCTCATCACGGAAGCAGCAGCTCTGACTAGGACAGAGTGTCATTGGATCTCTTTGTCTCTCTCTCAGGGAAA
This sequence comes from Myodes glareolus, assembly GCF_982192425.1. NCBI lineage: Eukaryota > Metazoa > Chordata > Mammalia > Rodentia > Cricetidae > Myodes > Myodes glareolus. The sequence goes on from NC_142038.1 coordinate 62,950,480, forward strand.
CCACATTGAATAAATCTCTTTTTCTGCTCCTTTTCACTGTATTTTGGTTGCCTTAGTGGACTTATTGAGGACAGGTAGCCCAAACTGGCCTGCTACACACAGCCTGTGACCCGTTTGATGTCGTTGATATAAACATTGTGAAGTCCTTTGGGATAGTAGCCTACCTTGAGTGTGGAGCAGTCCCCTTGGAGGAGCTTATCAGACGGGCTTGAATATGTCATCTCCAAATATGTCACTTCTGCATATTGATTATCTTGAGGTGAAATAAATTTAAAACTATCCAGAGTAGAAAGGCTTCTTAGTCTCCTTAACATTCTATAGTGAAATATGAAAACCCCCTTTGGTAGAGAAAATTTCCATTAGAGGAAAAACAAAAATTAGAATGCTACTAGAGGACAATTTTTATGACCTGAGAGATTATTGTTTGCATAATAATACAATATTGGTCATATGGACATTTCCATAATTTCTCTTCATTGCCTTCTAGAAGCCCACAAACTCGGTTCGTCTCTACAGCAGAGGATGGTTTATAAGCCTCGCTCACTAGCCCTTTTCTGAGTTGTATACACAGGAGAGAGAGAGAGAGAGAGAGAGAGAGAGAGAGAGAGAGAGAGAGAGATATTACATTTATCTATTTAGTGTGGAGAATTTGTGCGTATACACGTATGCCATCACATGAAGTCTCATCATATAGAGATACTGGCACCGTGATCTTGGACCCACAGAACTGGGAGCTAAGTAAACCTCTTTTCTCAATAAAGCACCCAGACTCAGGTATTTTGTTGCGGCAACAGAAAATGGAGTAGCCAAAGAACACGGAGAGGGAGACAAAACAGTCTTTTGTGCCTTGTGGTAGCCCATCTGGAGCTGACAGATATTCTGCACGTAAACGGGGCTCGCAAAGCTGTAGGACAAGTGGAACCGTGCCAGCTTCTTTGTGGAGAAGGACCGGCAGTTTCTCTGTTTTGCCTGTTATTAAAGGTGTGTGTTCGGTGGTAAACAGTGAATAATCAGCCTTAGGAATTAGAAAAGGAGGCTACTGTCTTGTAAATTCTGTAACTTGCTCGAAATCTGCAGCTTAAGCTCACTGAATACCAACAACATCATTCTATGGTCCTCAGATCAGAGATACGTTAGTATGAATGACCTCACGGGTGTATATGGTAAGATAGTGACAGTAATGAGCTTTGAGCACTCATTTGAATGAAACTGGCTTACTCACAGGCTCACATCATTTACTCTTTAGGAAGTATCTGGAAAAAGTAATACCCTGCCCTTGAGGGGAGGCATGAACCAATCCCAGTGACCGCTGGCTGGGTCCGGTACAGACTCTGGCCTGCTGGCAGCCTGACCCACAGAAACATCCCAGGAGACAGTCCTGTCCCCACGGAGAGACGCTCAGAGGTAGGGTGGGAAGGACAGCAGGCCCAGAGCTGCATTAAGTTTTAACCAGAAAGAACAAAAAAAGCTAATTTAAGCCTTGCATTTGCAAATGTCACTTGCACTAGGATGTCCAGACTGAGGCAGCGGCTATCAGTGTGGAGCCAAAGTGAGAACTGAGCAGCGCCACCCAGTTAGTCCACACTTTGAAGGCAGTGCTATTGTGAGGCTCAGAAAAAAGAGATCAAGAGGCTATTTAAATGCAAATGTGTCATAGAACCCACTGAAAGTGACGCATCTCCAAAATGCTCCCAGCCCGCCTCCCAGCAGCCTCTGCTCATAATGGTGTTATTATTTTTTCGATCTCTGAAAAGCCCTGTGTTGCTGGAGTGCAGCTGGTGTGATTTACCTGGGGTAGGAGCAGTTCCGAGGGAGGTTTTAGGTTCCTGTAGGGCAGGGGGTCCTGTGCTTGCAATTAGCACCCACCAGGCTGTGTTGGGAACTCCCAGAGTCTTCTCGGCCCCCCCCCCCCCCCACGTTACTTGCCTGACCACAGTGCAGAGGAACACAAATTTACCGAGGCACCCTCACCAGCCGGAGGCTCAGGTTCCCTGACCTGACTGTGTGGGCCGTCCACACAGCCTCTGAGTCTGAGGTGCAGGGTCTTTCAGCCACAGAGGACTAAGCCTGCTCCGGGAGTCCATGCCCGGGATTAAGAAAGCATTTCAAGGTCCGAAGAACGCACAGAAAACTCAAAGAAACACCAGACTGATTCAGAGTAGGCTGTGTCAGTGGATGAGCAGAGCCACCTAGCACAGTTCACCCACATAGATGGAGTCACAGGCCCAAGCAAGCATGGTGGCTTGAGATTTTAGGATCTGCCCCATGGGTGCTCTAGTTTGGATTGAAATGTTTCCCCGAAGGGCTGCGTGTTAAAGCCTTGGTCCTGGCTTGGCGTTGCTGGCTGGGGATGGGTTTGTTAGGACAAGAGGGTTTTTTGTTTGTTTGTTTGTTTGTTTGTTTTCTAAAGGATTTTTTTGCTGTTTTTTAAAGATATTTATTTATTTATTATGTATACAATATTCTGTCTATGTGCATGCCAGAAAAGGGCACCAGATCTCATTACAGATGGTTGTGAGCCACCATGTGGTTGCTGGGAATTGAACTCAGGACCTTTGGAAGAGCAGGCAATGCTCTTAACTGCTGAGCCATCTCTCCAGCCCCAGGACAAGAGGTTTATGGGAGATTTCAAACCTATGGGAGCATGGAGCATGTGTCCTTGAAGGGATAACAGAACCCAGTTTCATTCTCTTCCTTTTTTCTTTCTTTCTTTCTTTCTTTCTTTTTTTCTTTCTTTCTTCTCTCTCTCTCTCTCTCTCTCTCTCTCTCTCTCTCTCTCTCTCTCTCTTTCTTTCTTTCTTTCTTTCTGCTCCTGTCCTGGGATAAGTTGCTTGCTCCATCCTGTATCCCTTGCCATGTGCATTGCCTCACCACAGAACCAAGAGCAGAGGGTCAGCAGAGCATGCGTGAGCCATCCTTCAAAGCTGTGAAGTGGAATCCTCCATGTCTTCTCTCTGTAAGCTAGTTGTCTCGGATATTTGTTTCAGCAACAGAGATGAAACAAAGCAGTGTGTGATCGATCATACTGTAGAGCTCCCAAACATCAGAAACGTTCATATACAACTACTATTGGCATGACTGTAAGTCAGCCCCAATTAAATAAAAGCTTGTGTTAAGAGGAATCGCCTTGACCATGGTGTCTCTTCACACAATAGAACAGTGACTAAGACAACCCATGTAAAAGCCAGGCAAGATGGTGCTCATCTTGAACTTCAGCAATAGGGTAGTGGAGGAAAGCAGACCCCAGAGCCCATAGGCTGGCCAGCCTGGACAAATCTGTGTGCTCCAGGCTTGGAGACCCCATCTCACAAGATAATAAGGTAGAGCATCGTGAAGGAAGACACCCAGTGCTGACCTCTGACTTTTACATGCATGCATGTATACATATTCACCCATATATCCACATGCACACATGTATACACATGCACACATTCACATAAATATACTCATACATATGTACAGAAATAAAAAATACTCAATAACTCTGGTTATATGATCAAATTATGCTATATTTATATGTAAAAATGTCATGATGAAACCCATACAATTAACCCATGCTAACAAAAAGCAGAGCAAGGAGAAAATACTCAAGAACTCACTAAACATTATAAAAAAACTTGTAAGTGAACAACAAGGTTACAATACAGGTCAATATGCAAAAACAACTGTGCCCCTATATGCCTGCAATCAAGAATTCAAAAGTGCATGGCTCTGAGGCTGGAGCAGCTCCACTCTGCCTTGCTAAACTGTGCTGACCTCAGGCAAGAAGGATTGTAATTATCATAATAAAAGTGCAGTTAAGGTTTAGACTGGGCAGGAAATAGGTGGTACCGTATTACCTCTACATGGTGCAACTTAAGTTTTTAAGAACTGCTTAGCATATTAAGAAGTGCTCCTGGATACTAAAAAAAATTACAGATTCACAATAGGACAGATTCAGACATACAAAACCTATAAATGGGTCACAATGTTGGATGACTGTACGTAGGCTTGGGACAGAAAAGTAAAAAGTTAATGCCTTTAAAAAAAAAGGATAAAGTCTTTAAAGAGACAGAATAAAGTAAAGTGATAGAGTAAAAATAAGCCACGTAAAAATGGAAAATTCACAGAGAGTCTGGATTCTTTGTATTATTATGTTTTCTTTAAAATTTTTGTCTGTGAAGGAGCTAATTACAGAGAGACATTTCAGTATATGGGCTGCCAAGCTAAACCAGAATGGATATCATAAGGGTATTATGATTTCGGAATTTGGGTCTAAGGATATGATACTTGGAGAAGGTCTTCTTTTGTTTTCACAGAGGAAGAAGCCCTGTGGATTGCTTCTATCCCAATATGGTATGATAGACCACGCCCTCCTGAAAGGTTGCTGTGAACACCTTCAAAAAATTACTTCACTCAACTGCCAACTGAGATGACCCTGGCACACAGGTTACACCATGAAGATCTGATTAACAGCGCCTCCACTCAGCACGAAGCAGTTTAGAGAGAAAAAACTGCACCCATATTCCCAAATATTGTTTATAAATGTTCTTTGACATTTAAAGGGGGATATGATATAGGTATGAATAATTTGCATTGTTATAAATCTTGACTTATTGATACAATTTTAAGGTCAATTTTGTTATATGTATACGTATTTCTGATATTGATTAAGGTATTGTGATTATGTAGTTCATTTAAAAATATAATGTATAATTAAGAAATATAGGTTGTTAATGGATAATCATTAATAACAGTCAAGCTTGTAGTCATGTTAGTTAGAATTTCTAGATATATAGAGATATATTTCAGTTAAATAGGAATTCTTCATATCTTTCAAAGACTGCAGAATATGGCATTTAATGTTTTAATAACTTAGGGTTTTCATGACAATGAGACATGTCTGCTCCTGGCAGCACAAATCTACTTCAAGAGGAAGATGGGCATTGAAGAGGCTCCTTACGGAGTTGGATAGCCATTTGGGCAAGAAACTGCTCTTGACTGGACTGATGCATAAACTGGACACAAAGAACCCGCAGAGAGAGAACTGCTAAACTTGCCTAAAGGTGAGATGGTCTTCAGGGGTTCCTGATTCATGAAAGAGTCTGTGAGACATTCTGCAGGACACAACAGATAATGACTGAACTGCCTTTGAAATTTCCTGCTTCATGGAAATGTCTGCTGGATACTATGGGCCTGTAGGCCGAAGATGGATGCCCCAACATTACAAAAGAACTTTGGGTGACTGTCCAGGCAGCGAGATGTCTCTGTCATTTCTAGAGTTTTGGAAGTTGTTTATTTCTTGTTTGCTTAGGTAATATTATATCCTTCTGGAGTCTTTGATGGAGTTGAAGAATGGTTATAGTTTTCCTTAGTTATGATAAAAGATAAAGTAGATATAAATATTGTAACTGTAATTCTTGCTTGATAACTGTTTTGTTATATACAATTTTACTATGTTAAAGTTAAAGCCTTTCTTTTTTGTTTAAACAGAAAAAGGGGAAATGATGGAGGAGGGTTAACTGTCTATGTGTTACTTTCATTGGTTAATAAAGAAACTGCCTTGGCTTTTGATAGGACAGCAGCTTAGATAGGTGGAGTAGACAGAACAGAATGCTGGGAAGAAGGGAAGTGAGGCAGTCGCCATGACTCTCCTCTTCAAGACAGCCGCAGGTTAGAATCCTCCTGGTAAGCCACCACCTCGTGGTACTACACAGATTATTAAAAATGGGTTAGATCAATATGTAAGAGTTAGCTAATAAGCTAATAAGCTACAGATAATGGGCCAAGCAGTGTTTAAAAGAATACAGTTTCCGTGTAATTATTTCAGGGGTAAAGCTAGCTGGGAGGCGGGCGGTGGGAAGCGGCCCACCGGTCCTTCTACAAAGTATTGACTGTGTCTGTGGTCTGTGGTTATTATCATTCTTGTGCAGGTCTACTGTTTAAAAAGCAAGGGATGCAAGAAAGAAATACAAAAGAGCTCTGTGAGATCTAATGGTGGAGCTGGTTTGTGCAGAAGGAGACAAGGAGAAACGGAATAAAGGGATCGGTGCCTGCGGTGATGCCCACCCTGCTACTCCTGCGACCTGTGAAGAGAACAGGCCTGGGGAGTCATCTGCCCTTAAGGAGCAACAACAAAGGAAAGCTTATGCAAACATAACTCAAGGACAGGGCCAGTTTCCTTCCCAAGCCACAGAACTCGGCAGCTTTGGTCCTGTGGCTCTGGAGTTAGATTCCAGAAGGATGGAGGAGTAAAGGGATTGTGGGGTTTTCTTCTGCAGTCGAGGGAAGCCATGTGTGTGGCAGGGAAGTCCCTTCACGAAGCCCCGGAGAGGCCATGGTGTGAAGCTTTGAGAGGGAAGCCTGGATTGCTTTGAAGACTTGAAGCTGTCGGAGATGCCAGAGCCATGGATGTCTACTGAGAAGAGCTACATACAGGGGCAGGAACAGCCCAAGAGAGAAAAGCGTTTTCCAGTCAGCAAAGCTGAAAGGACAGAGCCATATAAACCCTTTGCCATTTGACAACAGACAAAGAGATACAGGATTTGGAATTTGACATGTTAGGTTTTGTTCTTGCTTTGGTTCATTTCCCCATTAAGCCCTCTTCTTCTATCTTCTGGAATGATAATGTATATTTTGTGCCATTCTATGTTGTAAGTATGTAATTTGCTTTTTTATTTTTACAGGGGATGACAGTTAAGAGATTACATTGAATCTCAAAAGAGACTCTGGACTTTGAAACAGTGTTGAGACTGTGAAGAACTATGGAGATTTTCGAAGTTGGACTTTCTTGCTTCTAATAGGGCTACAAGTCTATAGGGGCCAGGAAGTGGAATGTGGTGTTGAATGAGAATGGCCCACATGGCTCACAGACTTGAATGCGTGGTCGGTAGTTGGTGAAATGGTTTGGACAGGATCAGGAGGTGTGGTTTTGTTGGAGGAGGCGTGTCACTGGGGTGGGCTTTGAGGTTTCAAAAGTCCATGCCAACACCTGTCTCTCTCATTCTTCCTCTAACTTGACAATAAGGTGGAAGCTCTCAGCTCCTGCTCCATCACCAGACCTGCCTATTGCCATGTTCCCCATCATGTTCCATGATGATAATGGACTCACCCTCAAACTGTAAGCAGCGTCCAGTTAAATGCTTTCTTTTATCAGTGGCCTTGGTCATAGTGTTTCTTCAGAGCATCAGAAAAGGAGCTACGACAGAAGTAAATTTATAGTTGATAGTTTGAGAGGAAGGCATGCACAAATTAATTATCTGCAAGAGGGGCCATGTGAGAGGAAAATTAGTTTTCCCAAAGTCCACTGAGACCAAGAGTTACACAGTGGCTTTATGTGGGAGAATGAGGCAGGATATAGGCGACACGGGAGTAGCTTGTGCAGGGGAAGGCTCATGGCTGCAGGAAGGACGGGGTAGTAGGGTTTGTGTAGATGTGGTTCAGACTACATCCACTACGCAGTTCATCTTTCCCGAGTGATGAGATTCCCAGCAGGAGACTGGTCGCAACTGTGTTCACCTCTGGAGGCTCTACCTTCAAGCATTTGAGGAAACAATGGAGGGAGCGCCTCTCTGCACTTAAGGGAGACATGTGGAAGAGGCATGAAGGTTGGGGTGTTGTGGGAACGCCTTCAGACAACAGCCTTTAAGATACCAGCCCACTTTGGGCACGATCTCACGTACTCTAAGTGCAGGTGAAAAGCGTGTGTGGCCCCTTTTTCTGTAGGATTCGGTTCTAGTTCCCAGCGCACGCAGAGAACTGCAGATCGCTACCCTTACTGTGAGTTTATCCCCAAATAAATAAACTTTTGCTATACTCCATTCCAGGCTACTGTGAAACTCTTTGGTACTACTACAGGGGGATGTCAGGATGAGCTTGCTTCTGACATGCAGTACTCACTGTGACAAAGAGTCAGATATTGGGGCGCTGGTTTCTTAGCTCCCCAATAGCGAGAAATAGGAATAGGTTTAACTAAAGAAATACAAGACTTAAGTACTAAAATTCCAAACCTTGTTGGAAGGAATTAAATACTGAAAAAGTGTGCATAGCCTGTGATCATGGGTTGAAAGATCATAACTTTTTCAGGAAGGGGAGAACCACTTTAGACGAGTATCAGATGGCTCTGTCCAGGCCAGCAGGAAAGGTGGCAGCGTCCTCTCCCAGGCTGGCAGATCCACAGCAGAGGGTTGTCAGAGCTAGGAGCTCGACTAATGCCCTTTGGAGAGCTGTCTTAGTGACCTATTTCTGTTAGCCTGGCCCCATCTCCTGCGGGTTCCACAGCTTCCTGAAACCACCACCTGCTGGGGAATAGTGCTGACAACATGAGCCCCTGAGTAATGTTTCAGATTCAAGCCACAGCATTCCCAGACACCAAAGGCTCGTGACAGTCTCATAAAGCACAATGATTTAGTTCAGCTTCAAGGCTCCTCAGACTCTCAACAGTTCCAACGCTGCTCAAAATTCCCACACTCCTCTGAGACCAAAGGCAAAGTCTTAACCGTGAGCCCTTGTCAACTACTAAAGTAAGTTCTCCACACTTTCAACACACAGCGGCACAACAGCAGGGCAGGAGTGGACCACAGCACAACCAAAACCAGGAAGAAGAGCATCGCACTACAGCCCCAGAGCTGGCATCCAGGGTGGAGCATGGCACCATTTGAGCTCCAGGGGGCTTGGGGAGGCCCCTTTGAATGTGGTGTCTTGGACTGGCTGTGCTCCATGCCTGCCGTTTTCCTGACTCACGCTGCAACATCCTGTGGTTTCCACTGCGATGAAGGCTTCACTTTAGCTTTGCAGACAGCCCGCTCAGCTGCAGGGAGACTCCGAAGTTTGTTGTGGCTTGGCTGTCTCATGCTTTTTTCTAGGTTTCCTCCTCCTCCTCCTCCTCCTCCTCCTCCTCCTCCTCCTCCTTCTCCTCCTTCTCCTCCTCCTTCTTAGATTTACTTATTTTATTTTATATGTACAAGTGTTTTGCCTGCCTGCTTGTATGTACACCAAATGTGTACCTGTGCCTTCAGAGGTCAGAAGAGAGTGTTTTATTTCTCAGAACTGGAGTTATATAGATGGTTGTATGCCACCATGTGGGTGCTTGGAATCGAACTCAGATCCTCTGTAAGAGCAGTCAGCACTCCTAACCACGGAGCCATCTCTCCAGCGCCCTCTGGACAGGCCTCTTTCATCCTCCAACCCCAAGATGTTGTCTATGATTCTTTCCCCTTTTCCAGAATCACAGAATATTAACTCGATAATATTTTAATATTAAAGATATTACCAGACCTTTAACATATGCAGTAGCCACACAACAAAAGTTGACAATAGAAAGGGACAAAGCACATCCTTATGCACATGGCAGTACAGAGGAACACCGAAAGTCCATGCTTAGAGGAGAAAGGTTACAAACTCTACACACACTGGGATTCCATTCATGTTGTGGTGGTTTGGAAGAAAATGGCCCCTGGAGGGAGTTGCACTATTAGGAAGTATGGCTTTGTTGGAGTAGGTATGACCTTGTTGGAGGAAGTGTGTTACTGTGGAGGTGGGCTTTGAGGTCTCATATATGGTCAAGATACTGCCCAGTGTCTTAGACCACTTCTTGTTGCCTACAAGATGTAGGACACCCGGCTGCTTCTCTGGCACCATGTCTGTGTGCACTCTACCATGTTCCCCACCATGATGAAAATGGACTAAATCTCTGAAGCTGTAAGTTGCCACCTCGATTAAATGTTTTCCTTTATAAGAGTTGCTGTGGTCATGGTCTCTTCACATCAATAGAAACTGTAACATGCAAAATGCCTAAAATAGTCCAGTTCATAGATAAAGAGTGTTCCGATCATGTAGGGTGGAAATTTGAAGGGAAATGGAGAATGAGCAATATTGAATACCAAGTATCTTTCTGGGAATAAGAAAACATTCTAAAATTCATCATAGAGACAATTGTATGACTCTTAGTGGTGTGGGACAATGGTCTGTATTCTGTCAATTATATTTTAAATAAACGCTGATTGGCCAGTAGCCAGGCAGGAAGAAGAGGCAGGACAACCAGACAGGAAGCAGAGGTGGGTCAAAGAAAACAGGAGAATTCTGGGAAGTAGGAAGTCCTATTTGGCAGTCCTGACCTAGCCACAAAAGAAGCAAGATGTGACTGCCTCACTGAGCCACATGGCTAGCATAGACAAGAATAATGGGCTAATATAAGTTATAAGAGTTAATAAGAAGTCTGAGCTAATGGGCCAATCAGTTTATAACTAATGTAGATCTCTGTGTGATTTCTTTGGGACCTAATGATTGCGGGAACTGGGCAGGACAGAAAACCTCGGTCAACATCTTAGTACATGAAAAGCTATGAAGTATGTTCACTGGCAATCTGGGAAGCACAAAGCGTGTGAGCTATCCCACAATAACACTATTAGACCAAAACATGGTGATTGTATTGGGGTTTGAGGATTTTAAAATACAGTTTTAGATCACAAATCCAAAGCTTAAAATAATCATAGGACTATCTGAGTGAGCTTTTTATATTATTATTATTATTATTATTATTATTATTATTATTATTATTATTATAGGTGATCTTTGATGATGAGCAGCTTTTGAGGATTTAGTCAAATTCATTTCCATGGGTGTTTTATTACTGTTCCACCATCTGTGTGGTCTGTTGTTGTTGAATTCCTTTTTCTGTCCCGGATTTGGCAATTTATCCCTTTAAAGTGTTTATCAGTCTACCCAGAGTTACATCAGTTTTATTAATTGGTTGTTCCACTAATTTTAAACATTTTTGTTTTTAATTTCATTGAAGTAACAGCTCTGCTCCTTTTAAGAATTCCTAACTTGTATATGTTTGTATGTGTGTGCACATGTATGTGCAAGTGTGGACAGAGGCCAGAGGTCGGCCCCAGCTCTTCCACAACTTCTCTCTACCTTATTTTTTGAGACAGGGCTTTTCGCTGAACCTGAAATGATCTGTCTGTCTCCACCTCTCCAGATTGCTGGTTTCTACCAGCATGATCAACTTCTACATAGGTTCTGGGGATCAAACCCAGATCCTCATGCGGTGCCTCAGGCATTTCCCCCTCCAAGTCATCCTCCCAGTAATCCCTCTTCCTCTCTCTCTCTCTCTCTCTCTCTCTCTCTCTCTCTCTCTCTCTCTCTCTCTCTCTCTTTCGTTTTGTTTTTGTTTTGTGTGGTTTGAGACAATTTCTCACTGTGTAGCCCTGGCTGACCTGGAACTCACTATGTAGACAAACTTGTGTAGATCCAGAGATCCGCCTGCCTCAGCCTTCGAGGGCTGGTGTGCGCCTCTTTCTTATGACTTACGCTAGACATTTTCCAGAATGTATTATCGCTTTTGCCTCTAACAGCTGCCCACGAAGAAGGGCCTGTCTACCTTCGCAGGCGCTTGCTATTTGGTGGCACTCCACATTTCCACACCTCTCCAAGCTCCCTGAACAACCCCAAAGGGTCTAGTAGAGACAATATGGAGCCACGGCGAAAGAAAGTAGATTCTAAAGCCCTAATGGCTGCTGCGCATCTCAGAGGCTATTTCCTTGGGTATGTGCGCCACCTGCTGGAAAAAGTTGCCAAATACTTTAAAATGCTTAATGTTAAGGATTCTATTACCATTTTCCCCCATTTCTGAGAAAATGTTATTATTGGCCTTTTAGATAAAATGAATTTGCCAGGAAGAACAATCTCTGCACACTTCAGGGCATGGCGTCCTCTTTGCTGATCCTGAGTATGGCACCAGGGGAGCCTGTCCTGTGCTTCTTGTCTGTGGTGCCGCAACCTCACCTACCCAGGATGTCACAGAAGTCCGGGCCATACGTGCTAATTTTCAGGTCATAGTCTCATGGCCCGATCAATGTGTTCTTGATTTCAAAACCAAAATTTCCCATATTCGAGAAGTTATTTTTCCATAGCTCACACTCCCGCACCTTCAGGCCTTCCTCCCGGATTCCTTCTGCTTTGGCTCCACTGACTGTGTGGCAAACAGCAATCTGTTCATTTTCCCTGATGCCAAAGGACATGACAATGTATCTAACTTTGGAAAACACAGGTGTCTGGCTTGTGAGCTGTTCCAGCACCTTGGCTGCCTGGGTCCGTCTAGCTCTACCCTCCGCCCCCACAGATATGGGGCGGGCAGAGCATGCCATGGTCCTAATGCCCTAGTGAGCTGGACTCGCCCGATGATCCTCCTGTTATAGTTAGTGTTCATTAACTCTTGTTTTTTTTTTTTTGAGATTTTACTTTTATTTTCTATGTGTGGGTATTTTGCCTACATACATGTCTGTGCACCACACGCATGCACTGCCTGAGGAAGCCAGAAAAGAGCCTTGGATTCCCTGGAACTGGAGTTACAGACAGTTGTGAGTTGCCACGGAGGTGCTGGAAACCAAATGTGTGTCTTCTGGGAGAGCAGTCAGTGATCTTGACCCGAGCCATCTCTCCAGCCGCAGTCCTCACTAACTCTTGGCTATCACCAGGCCTGGCCATCCGCTCACTGCTCAGGAGACTCAGGTCGGAAGGCCATGGGCAGTCCCCATGAGACTGACTGATGACGCGCTCACTGCTTCGAAGAAGGCATTCGCCCTGCATCCCCATGCAAGTTTGCGGGTGCATTACGGTTTGCATTGTTCCCAAGAAGACAGCAGTTTGGTCCCCAGTTGGTAGCACTGTTCAGAGAAGTTGTGGAACTGTATCGGTCACTTTGGTATTGTTGTGATAAGACACCGTGACCAAAGCAACTTATGGGGCGTGGGACGGGGGCGTGATCTGGGCCCACGGTTCCAGAGGACTAGAATCCACAGTGGCAGGGACAGCATGGCAGGGAGCAGCAAGCAGCTGGAGCAGGAAGCGGAAAGTTAAGAGCTCACATCCTTTATGCTAACCATGAAGCAGAGAACAAACTTGAAGTAAGCAAGGCTTTACACTCCCAAGACCCTCCGCTGGTGACATCCTTTCTCCTGAACCTCTCCAAATCGCACCTCTGCCTGGGGACCAACTCTGGGGGACATTTCTCATTCAAATTACTACAGGAGCCTTTTGGAAGAGGGGCCTGGACAGTGGTCGCCATCTCCGGGTTCCTGCTTTTGAGTTCCTGCCCCGACTTCCCTCCGATGAACTCTTTCCTCTCATGTTGCCTTAGTCACAGTGGTTTACATCAGAGCAACCAAAAAGAAACCATTAGTTACTAGGGGCCGGACTTTGTTCTCAGGCAGACACCCTGGGAAGAGTTCTGCTGCAATCTTCTGCCACCAGGGCGCCAGCACCATGCACTGGAGCTCCCTGGCACAGTCAGCCCAGGTAAACCTTCCCTTACGTCATAGTGGTTGGTGGGGAGAATGGGTAAACAGCAGAAGTCTCCGAACAGATCTCAACCAGCCTACAGCTGGAGAGAGTGGTGGCGCCCTTGTTGTATACTGGGGATCAGCAAATTCTACCCTGGGACCCTTTGAGGCTACAGTGAGCCAGGCTGCCCAGCAGCACCCTTTTGGCAATCCAGACACAGCTTTGGGTTGTGGGAGGAAGCGGACTGAACTCCCCACGGAGCCCGGCCAGAACAGGATGGAACATCGCTGTTTCCAGTGCTCTTAACAGAAGCCAGGACTTAGCTGGCTCTGGCGTTTTGGGCTTGGAGGAACGTGACGACTGTACGTTCTGTGGTCTGCTAACCTCCTGCCATGCCTGGGCCTGCACTGTAGAGGGAGTCAATGGGACCCTGGCTCCCCCTAGTGGCTCCTCTTGAGAAAGGTCCCCAGTGAGGTCTTTGCCGGAGAGACCCACAGGCTGGGCAGGCGGGCATGCCTTTGTGTGTGTCTCCCAGGACCACAGTTCTTAAAGCTCAGAGCAGCCCAAACAAGTCTCAGAATCTCCCTGGGAAACCGGTCCTTGCTCTGGACCGGGGCTACTGAAGCTTTTCCACTGTGACTCCTTTCCACTCAGGAAAAAACTTAAATTCTACTGGAGCACTTTTTTTTTTTAAATTTTATTTTATCTTTTTTGGTTTTGTTGTTCTGGTTTTTTGTTTGCTTGTTTTGTTTTGTTTTGCCCTGCTGTCCTGGAGCTTGCTATGTAGACCAGCCTAGCCTTGAACTCACAGAGTTCCTCCTGCCCCTACCTCCTGAGAGCTGGGGCAGAGCACCATTTTTTAATTTTACTTATTTTTTTTTTCATTTTACATACCAACCCTAGTTCCCCCCCTTCCCCTTCTCTTGTCCTCCCCTAATCTCCCCCACTTCTTACTGCCTATTGACTCCTCAGAGGGGTAAGGCCTCCATAGGGAGTCAACAAAATTCCAGCATACCAAGTTGAGGCAGGACCAAGCTCCTCTCCCCTGTATCAAGGCTAAGCAAGATATCCACCATGGGGAATGGGCTCCAAAGAGCCAGTTCACACACCCAGGATAAGTCCTGGTCCCATTGCCAGGGTGTTCCCCCCAACCAACGTATTAAGCCTCATAACCATTGCCCACATTCAGAGGGCCTAATTCGGTCCCATGCAAGCTGTCAGTCCAGAGTCTGTGAGCTCCCACTAGTTCGGGACAGCTGTCTCTGTGGTTTTTCCCCATCATGATCTTGAAACCCCCCAGTTGCTCATATGATCCCTCCTCTCTCTATTTACCTGAACTCCAGGAGCTCAGTCCAGTGCTTGACTGTGGGTATCTGCTTCCATCAGTTACTGAATGTAGGTTCTGTAATGGTCTGTCCTGTCCCTTTAAGAGACAAGCCCCGCCCACAGGTGGATCTTCCTTCTGCTTCCAGTCAGAGTCCCTTTCCTTTCCTTTCCTCTCCTCTCCTCTCCTCTCCTTTCCTTTCCTTCTCTCTTCCAAAGAGGTAGCTGCTGCCATAGCTCCTCTTCTACCCCCTTCTCTCTCTCTCTCTCTCTCTCTCTCTCTCTCTCTCTCTCTCTCTCCATCTGCTCGTCCCCCTTTTCCCCTTACCCCCCCCCCCCCCCCGGTTCCCTTCCATAACCCACTAAATAAACATCCAACCTCACTCTGCATAGCGTACCTATCTATGTCTCTGTCTCTCACCTGCCAAGTGGCTCCTTGGCTGGGACCAGCTGCCTTCAGAGACTTGCAGCGTGGTCTTAAGTCAGGCCTATCCATCTCAGTCTCTCACCCGCCATGTGGCTCTCTGCCTGGGACTTACTCCCTGCCTGGAACTGGATGCCTTCATGGCCCGCCATGGTCTTAGGGCCCACTGTCCGCCACTCTGGACCTACAGCGTTTCTGTCACTGCGCCCCTCGGAGATCCGCAGCATTTTATTTAAACCATTACAGGTTCTAGGATGACAATTAGGGTAGTCGCTAATCTGATTACAGGAGAAGGCTAGTTCAGGCACCCTCTCTACTATTACTAGGAGTCTCAGCTGGGGTCGTCCTTGCAGAGTGCGTATTCTTAGTTTAACTTGCTTTATGTGTATGTCTGTGTACCATGTGCATGCCTTGTGCCCCCAGTCCCCTGAGACTGCAGCTACAAATGATTCTGAGCCACCATGTGCATGCATGTTGGGAACCGAACCTGGGTCCTCTGCATGAGTAGCAAGTGCTCTTAACCACTGAGTCACCCCATCCCTAATGATTTTTTTAAAATACTTATTTTATTTAGGCACGTGTGTGTGTGTGTGTGTGTGTGTGTGTGTGTGTGTGTTGTCTGTTCGTCTGTCTGTGAACCATGTGTGTGTGTGTGTGTCTGCAGAGGTCAGAAAGGGGTTTTGGATTCCCTGGGACTGGAGTTACAGATGCTTGTGAGCCATCATGTGGGTGCTGGAAACAGAACCCAGTTCCCTTGCAGAGCACAAAGTGCAATTAACCACTGAGAACTCTCTCCAGCCCCTTGAACTGACTTTAGGTCGTTGCCTATTCAGAAACCATTTAGTGTTGCCAAATTTCCTGACATCCCTGCCTCCCTCCGACACATTCAGTTACAGGATATGGAATTGCAACCCATTATAAGGAGGCTGTGGTCTAAAGGCAGCTGGGGTGCATCCATAGGTAATTCCTCCAGAGGGCGCTCTGCTCACAGAAGTCTGGCTCCCTCAGCTTGCATTGTTGCTCCCAATTTCCCAACTTCGTGTTCTCCTTTTATAACTATTTATTATCTATTTTTAACTCACTAAGACCAGTTAGTGCAGCTGATGTATACATGATTCTAAGGTCATTCACTGTGGCATTTTGAACCAAATTTCCACTCTGGTCCAGGTTGGCCTGGAACTTTCTGTAGCCCAGGCTGATCTGAAAGTCATAGCGATCCTTCTTCCTCAGACTCCTGTGTGCCTAGAATACAGGCATGATGCAGAAGACATGATGCAGAAGACATGATGCAGAAGAAGCGTGTGCTTAAATAGAAACTGTAACTCAATGGAGCCTTTGGCAAACACTGGTTCACCCTCAGAGTGCAGAGTTGATATGAATGAACAAGATGTGAGCAAGGAAGAAAGGAAGATGGGTTCTCCTTGCAGCACCTGAGGACCTTGGAGATAATTTGTTGTGGGAATTCATTCAGCCAATTAGCTTTTAGAATACTGGCCCTTTGGGCGTGGTCTGAGGGACTACATACGCAAGGTAAGATGTAAGAAGAAAGGTACTTGCTGTCTTGCTCAGCGTGAGAGAAGACCCAGGAGAGACAGCGTGGGATCCGCGGGTTCAGCGGAGGCTTCAGCCCTTTCTCTGTACTTGTGAGTTTGCCCCTTTCCATTGCAACCTTTTAATAAATTGGTTATTATTTACCTTTGTGTAATTACTCAATAATAATCCTCCAGACATCTCCGAGAACAGGAAAAGCCTGGTTGTCTCCCCCCTTTTAAAATCGGGGAAACACTCACACAGGCAAACATCAGCATCCCACGCGAAAGTGGGCACACTTCTGAACATGCTCAGCTTAGCAATGTCTATTACTTGTCTGGGAATACAACAGGGTGGGGAATTTAGTACCATCATTTAGATGACAGCTGACAGCTCCGTGCTGTCACCTTCGGCAGCCTGAGGCTGTTCCCTTAATCTTTTAGGGACCGCAACTCAAATGATGTATTCATAGCCTAGTCCTTTGGAAACAGAGTTGGAAATTTTATTAAAGACGGTCTAATATAGAGAAAGAGTGGTGCTCAGAAAGAAAGTAAAACACACCCGAGCTTCAATCATTGATAGTATTATACACCTTCAGAGAAAAATCAACCCAACGAGTAGGTTTCCCTCTACAACTTTAAGGTGTGACTTTTTAATTAGTATTTTGAGTATAGAGGTGGATCCACCCCACCTGGACCAAAGGTCGGAGACTTCAACTCTATTCCTTATATCATGTTAATCAAGTCTGTTGGCTCCCCGCCCCTCTTTTGGAGTGAAGTATATAAGTGTGTGGAAAATAACCGCAGCGGCTCAGTATTCACTGAATGTCCTTCCCGGTGCTGCTCTGTGTTTCTGTCTTATTTCTCTCACATCTCTGTTCCTTTTGCTGAACAATTCTAATCCTCATGCTCCTACCCTGGACTGTGCAAATTTCGCTGAGGCTGGACCCTGGCACATCCAATTCCCCTTTCCGCTGACCTGACGCATCTTTTGGACTCGTCTTCAATGAAATGCACAAGAA
Organism: Myodes glareolus; assembly: GCF_982192425.1. NCBI lineage: Eukaryota > Metazoa > Chordata > Mammalia > Rodentia > Cricetidae > Myodes > Myodes glareolus. The sequence goes on from NC_142038.1 coordinate 62,968,041, forward strand.
ATGTTGAGCTTGTTCCCTTCCCATCCTCACATGTCACAGTAGAACTTCTTCTGACACCCCAACTCTGGGGCGGGGCCCTGAGAGTGAGGTATCTAGGAAGCCTGTGGTTCACACTCTGAGAAGTCGGAACAGCCTGAGTCTCTCTGAGCGCTCAGGGCTCTGTCGTGCGGGAAAATTCTCCTGAACTAATGGAAGGTCACATCCCCAGGACCCACAGGGCACCTCCCAGACACCATCTCCCAGATTCCCACAGATTCTATTCTTAGCAACTCCAAGAGGCCCAGCTGGGGAAGCAGACTAGCAGGGCTGTTGAGGCTGGGCGCACACACAGCCTCAAAATACAACCCTAGGAGGCCAGAATGTGCCACCTCAATATAGTGCTGTGGTGTATTCTGAGTGGGTTATTCTGAGAACTGCAGAGACACAGTCGCTCTGAAAAGCTGTTCTTTCCTCAAAAGGCTTTTCTGTGTGTGGAGGGCAGCTAGTTCAGGAAAGCAGGTGTGTCAGAAGAGGGCCAAAACCTGTCTACACAATGAACCAACCCTTCTTCCCCAACCCCCTCCACTTTCTCCCTTTTCCCACAATTCAGCTGGTGCCCTCTGCAGGATCCCATATCCAGTCCTGTTCTCAGGAAACCTCGATCACCTGGACCCTCTTTGACTCTGCTTTTTGGGGACTTCCTCTGCTTAAGTATGTAATAACACACCAGGAATTTTTGTTTGTATGTTTTATGCCAGTTTAATTTGTAGCAGACAAAGAACCCGAAGGTAGAGTTGAAGTCACTTCCCCACCACCAAGACAACACTCCTTCCTCAACACCCACAACGTGCAAGCTGACCTGGGCTGTGTGCTTTCAACTCAAACAACTACCGCTTGAAACCTTAAAACTGGCACTTCCCCTTGGTGATTGAACGTTTAACAATGTAAAAACCTCAGGTGGGCTGAGGAACTCTGGTCAGGAGAGTGGCCTTCACTAACAACACCTGTGGGCTCTTAGGATCCAGGAGCTTCATAATAAGCATGAACGAGCCTCCCTAGGTGTACACGTTGAGATTTCCGTCGAGGAGATCTGCAGATGGGATCTTCCGTACCAAAAGTTCCATCCTGCAGCATCCTGCAGCCGTCTCCGCTCCCTGCAATCGCTCTGATTAAAGACTAGCTTTGCTTCTGAAAGAGGCCAGTTCTTCATAACATGTTGCCTGGATCAATTCTGATCTCACAGTGGTAACCAACACTTGTCTAGTTGAACTAAAGACAGATGTGGTGGTGCACGCCTTTAATCTCAGCACTAGGGAGACAGAATCAGGCAGATCTCTGTGAGGTAGAAGTCAGTCTGGTCTACAGAGTTCCAAGACAGCCAGAGTTACACAGTGAGACCCTGCTTCAAAAAACAAAACAAATAACAAACACCCACTCAACCAGAAAAAAAACTCATGCCTGGCACTGGAAACCTAGCTCACTACCCAGGGTTAGTAAAGTCATCGGACTTGAAGGAGAACCTAAAAACAGCACTAAACCAGCATAGCATCCCTAGTTACATTGAAATATTTGTTCTCACACCCACAGATAAGTGTAGCTTCACCCCCATCCCCGGAAACTTCTCTTTGCAACAGAGACTGCTACAGGAAACCACAAATGATCAAAATGCAGACTTTTGGAGCCCAGTTGCCATTGATACATCTATAACAATGACCGCACTTAAGGCTCAGGGATCATTGTGAAAGGGGGAAGCAGAAAGATCGTAAGAGCCAGAGGAGCAGAGGCTTTGCTCTGAGATTGTGTCTCCTAGAAATGTCAGAAGCGACATCCATGAAGTTCCACCAACATGGTTGCCTAAGCATGACCTGAACAAGGATGACACCAACAAACATGCTAACATGGAAAAGTCATGAGGCCTCAACCCTACACAAAGAGCTACAGGTAACTAAGGAACACAGAGTGGAAGAAATAGTCTTCCCCAGGGAAGAGCACACCAATTGGTTATCCAATACCAAATGGCCAGCCCTGAAAACACATATACAAGTAACATACAGACTGAGCAGATTATATTTAACACACACACACACACACAGTGGTGATTTAAAAGAAAATGGCCTCCATAGTGGTACTAATAGGAGGTATGGCCTTGTTGGAGGAAGTATGTCACTGGGGGATGGATGGGCTTTGAGGTCTCCTATGCTCAAGATACACCCAGTGACACAGTTCACTTCCTGTTGCCTGTGGATCAAGATGGAGAACTCTCAGCTGCTTCTCCAACATGTCTGCCTGCATGCAGCAGCCTTGTCTCATCATGATAATGGACTAAACCTTTGAAACTAGAAGCTACCCCAATTAAATGCTTTCCTTTCTATGTATTCCACGGTGATGGTGACCCTGCAGAGCAATAAAACCCTACCTGAGACACAGGGGACAAAGGGAGTCCACGGAAAGGCCTGGAAGTAGGAAAGAGAAGCGGAAATGATGTCATTTTACTATAACCCCCCAAATTTAAAATTTATCTAAAAGCACTGGGGCTTCTAAGGCAGACGCGCTTCAGGAGAATAAATTGAGGAAGTGCCTTTGCCACCTCCCCAGGATGCCCTCCTGGGAGGGGACACATCATGCCATGGACTGGTCATCAAAATTCTCCAGGACTTGGGCCTCAGGAGAGGCAGGATGTATCACGGCAGAACCCAGCTCCTCACGTTAACCTACTTGACCCTCAGCTTCCTGCCCCAGCCTGAGACTCAGAGGACAGGAAGACCCAAAGCCATCACCTTTACAGGGACTACCTTAGGCTATGAGAGGGAACTCCACAAACTGTCAAATGGCTGAGGTCTTGTTGAGTTTACCTGGCTAGGGAGCCATCTTGGGCGCCTCTCTAGGGAAATTCTTAGGTCCTTTTCGCCTGGCGAATTGTGTTTGGGCTCGAGGGTCCCCATCCTCTGGAGTTGAGACAGTGCACTTCAGGCATCCTGTTTGCCTTTATTTCTTCTGAGATCCAAGTGAACCTTAGTGGCCCTCGTGAGACAGGAAAGGGGACCGACCTCGTCCTGGGGTGTAGGGTGGCATGCTGCATTCCCAAAAGCACTCAAATGTGTTAAAATAACCATTAGTGTTAATGGTAGGCTATTTTAAGGTCACCTTTCAATGTATATTTTCTTGTAAATAAGCAAAAAGGGCAATTTGACTTTCTAAATGACAGCTGTTGCTCTCTGCTGCGGTTCTGCTGCCTTAAGAGAAAGAGTCGCTGCTAAAAGAGCCACTGGGAGCCTTCAGTCAGCTCGAGGGCCTTTCTGAACACTCTACAGACACCGTGGGGAATCTCCACAAGGACAAGAGTGTGTACTCTGGCTCCAGTTGGGCCGATCTTAAGCGTCTGTGATGGATGGACTTCCCTGCGGTCATTTCCACCCAGACCAGAAAAAGGAGCACTTCACCTGGTGGCCCAGCAAAAGGACTGTTGTGACTTGTGGGTACAAAAGAGACAATGTCACGCTTGGTGAAAGCACAGTCCTTCATCTGCATGAAGGTCTACTGGGATTGCCGCAAGACCTCGCTGCCTAAGCAGGCTGCTTACAGCTCTTGGTGACTCAGCTGGGCGACACTTTGGGGGGGGGTGTGCTGCCGCTGCTGCTGCTGCTGCTGCTGCTGCTGCTGCTGCTGCTGTGTGTGCGTGCACCCAAGTAGAACCCAGAAGCCTGTCTACCTCCATCCCTCTTCACCTTACTCTTTGAGACTTGGTCTGTCATTGGACCTGGGCTTTACCATTTTGCCTGGGTTGGCTGGCCATTGAGATCCAGGAGTCCGCCCTCCTCCTGTGCTGGGGTTATACACTTGTGCTACAGCACCTGGCTTTTATGTTAATGCTGGAGGTCTGAACTCAGCTAGCAATCTCTCTAGACATGAAAACAGTGGTTCTCGACCTGGGGGCTGAATGAGATCATCAAAAACCGCAGGTGTTTACATTGCAATTCACAACAGTAGCAAAATTATAGTTATAAAGTAGCTATGAAAATAATTTTATGGTTGGGGGTCACCACAACATGAGGAACTGTATTAAAAGGTCGCAGCACTAAGGAAGGTTGAGAACCATGGCCTTAAAGGCATCTTTTTTCTTTCTTTCTTTTTATTAAATATTTTTTCATTTATTTTATATACCAACCACAGTTTCCCCTCCCTCTTCTCTTCCTGTTCTCTCCCCACACCTCCCATTCTCTCCTCCTCTGTTCAGACAGGGGCAGGCCTCCCATGGGAGTCAACAAAGCATGTCATACCACGTTGATGCAGGACCAAGCTCCTCCCTCTGCATCAAGGCTGGGCGAGGCATCCCTGCATGGGGAATAGGTTCCCAAAAGCCAGATCATGCACCACGGACAAGCCCTGATCCCACTGCTAGGGACCCCACAGAAAGGCATCTTGAGTGCTGCTTTCTTGCCTGGCTTTGGCATTAGTCCAGCAGGCTGAGCTGGTGACAGCAGAGCCACTGCTGGCCCAGTCACGGAAGAGGTAGATCCAAGATGTACAGCTGTACAACCTGCTAGGCTCCGGAGCTGGGCACATCCTCCTTCTCGAGGGCTGATGTGTGATCTGAAAGCTAAGGAGCCACACACAAGATGCAAATGTGAGATGTGGGATCTCCATCCCCTCTTTATCCAAGGAGCCCATTCTAACCACCAGATGGGACCTCAAGGTGGACAAAGGAGGTTGAGGAGGAGGAAAACAGGTCAGATGATGAAACGTGAGCCCGTGATACCAGCCACTGCTAGCTCTGCGCCAGAGGAACAGACAACGGTACAGGCAACCGCTAGACGGAGGAAACGCCCAGGGATGATGCCCCGCCCCCCAGAACCCTGAGTGGCTAACACTGTACTCTCAGTCCGTGCCAGACTTCTGGCCCACAGAACTGTGTATAATATGTTTGTGCTGGGTTAACCTGGTTCATTGGCCACAGACAAAGAAGAGATAACAAGGTGAAAGCCCTAAGCACAAAGATATGATGCCAGGGTTCATGAAGGAGGCTCTTCAGAACATCTAACAGCCATTCTTGGATGGGTTCCAACCTCGGGAACATTAACCACATTTACAAACATTCAATGCCAGGGAGATAGGGCTTCAGGCAAGATGGAACAGGTACACCCCTCCCCTACCTGTCCTGCTAACCCTCAGACCTTCTAATAAAACAAGAGGGAAGGCATCAAAAGGTGGTGAGGGACTGGAAAGGTAAGGAACAATGCGGTGGTAAATCCTCTGGGCTTTTCTGTCCTGCTGCTTCTGCTTTGTGTATGTGCACTGGGTGCTTAAGAAGTCTGCAAGCCTGAGACACCAATGAGGATAACAGCATCTCCAAGATGAGTTTAGTGAAGGGACCGAGGAACAGGCAGCCCAGCAAGCTAGGCAACAGAGAACGATAAACAAACACAAGGCAGCTGAACACCACAGTATGGGGTGGGATCCATGACCCCATTTTACCCGTTGGTAAAGGTCAGAAGGGGGGCCTAGACTTTTCTCCCTCACCTGAGTATGATGGGCCACACTCCCATCCTCACCCAGGAAGGTGAGAGATAGCCACAGAGCGTCTCAATTTTGATTTGGACCCAGTAGAAATACAGTTCTCCTTGGGGTTTCAGTGGAAGCTGAACAAGGAGACTTCTATGTCCACTGGCAAGGTGAGAGACTCATGCTAGCCAGCAAGCTTACCACGATGCTGTCTCTGTGCACGCCTGTATTAGTCAGCTCTCCTGCTGCTATGATAAAGACGCCCTGGCAAGGCAACTTAAGGTCATTTTGGTTGACAGTTCAAGAATGCACTCACTCCATCATGGAGAGGAAGGCATGGCAGCAAGGGCCTGAGGAGGCTGGTGTCGCATCGCATCCACAGGGGTGACACGGGGTGGGCTCAGCAGCGCAGTGCAGAAGACAGAGGAAGATGACCAGTGAGGAGACCACGGAACAGAAAATACCCAACAAGGCAGAGGACAGCAAAGCTGATGGAGCACAGACGGAGCTTTAACTGTGATGGGAGCAACACTGTGCTCGTGGACGTGTGGGCTGGAAACTGTTAAAGAAAATGGCTGAAATACCTCAAATTTGGCAAAAGAGAACATCCTACAGAGTTTAGGAGCTGAGTGAATCTCACTCTAGATAATCTTAACGAACAAAACAAACAGAAACACCAAAAATGAAAACAACAACAACCAAAAACTAAACCAAAAAAACTTCATAAATTCACACCAAAATAAAACATTTGAAAAACACACAAAGAAAAATTTTCTTATTGGCAAAAGAATAATGACATCTTGTCTACAAAGGAAAATAATTCAAAGGACAACAAATTTCCCATCTGAAGCCAGAGGTCAGAGGAAATGTCCGACATTTTTCAAGTGCTAAAAGAAAGAACTGTCAACTCAGAATTGTGTGTCCAGTGAAGATATATATGCCTCAGGAATGCAGGGTGGGTAAAAGTTCGCTCAGGCTGAAGGTAAACAAACTAAGGGAAGTTGTTGCTCATAACTACCTAAAAGAATGGCTGTAAGAAGTTACTGGCACACAATGGAGACAAAGAAAGAAGGAACCTTGACACTCCCTCTACTCCCACACACCTGACTTCACACAGGGCACCTGCCTGTGGTCCCAGCTGGAGGCAGGGGTGAGTGGAGGCTGCTTGAGCCCAGGAGTTTAAAGCCAACCAAGGTGACATAGTAAAATTTCATTATAAAAGGCAAACTATAAATGGTCAAAGATCTGAACTTACAAATCAAATCCACAAAACCCTCCCAAGAAAGTGCAGGATTAAATCACTGTGATTTTGGTTTTGTCAATCGTTTCTGAACTATGACCAAACAACAACCAAAACAACCCCTACTATGTTAAAAGTTAAGACTCATGGTTATCATGACATCATGAAAACAAGGTGGCTCAGCAGTTGAGGAGACCAGCTGCTCTTCCAGAGAGCCCAGGCTTAAGTCCCAGCGCACACATGGTGGCTCACAACTGTATGTAACTCCAGTTCTAGGGGTGCAAGGCACTCTTCTGGCCTTTGTGGGGCATTCAAATGATGCGCAGAAACACACCCATACACATAAAATTGTGTGTGTGTATGTGTTTGTATGTGTGTGTGTATGTGTTTGTGTGTGTGTGTGTATGTGTTTGTGTGTGTGTGTGCATTTTTAAGAAGCCCATCATAGGAAGTGGTACCTGCAACACCACATTGAAATGAACTATCCAGAGCAGGCAACCCTACGGAGGGAGAAATAAGATTAATGGTTTCTTAGGACAGAAGAAGAAAGTGCAGATTAGGGTGAGCTAAAGGAATGGAATTTCTTTTTTGCAGTAATGTCATAAAATTGAAAGAACAATTCATCGTATATGAGTATGTGAATATACGAAGAATGAAGCTGAAAACATTGTAAGAAAATGAAAACTCCAGGGCTGGAGAGACTGTTCAGTGGGTAAGAACATGTGTTGCTCCTGCAGAGGACCCAAATCCAGGTACCAGCACCCACACCGGGTGGCTCACAACCATCTGTAATTCCCACTTCAGGAATCTGATGTCCTCTTCTGGTCTTTGTGTACACTTACACTCACATGTACCTATGCGTACGTGTGCACATGCATGCACAGGAACATGCGCATACTCACGCGTGCGCGCGCACACACACACACAAATAAATCTTTTTAAAAAGAAAGATGAACATCCAATGTTATTACAAATGGAAGTCAAGAACTAGAAGATAAGAGAGAGCAAAGGAAACCACAAAAGAAAACTACAATGTCAGGTTTAAACCTGATTAATCAAATTCATTGTAAGTGACCTAAATACAACAATAAAAAGAAAGACTGGCTTGTTGAATTTCAAATTATCCTAACTATATGATAGAAGAAATTCGATTCTCTATATGCTGAAGGTTGAGAGTAAAAGGATGAGAAATGATAAACCACGCAGACATTAACTGAACCAAACGTAGGACTGTATTAACAATCAGACTTCGGGAACAGCTGTGTGTGGCTAGGGAGCTAAGTATGTTGACACATGACTGTAAACCCAGTACTTTGGAGCCTGACACAGTAGGATTTTCCCAAGTTCAAGGTCAGTTGGAACTGCACAATGAATTCCCAACCGGCCTGGGCTACACACTGTGAGAATCTGTGTAAATACAAAGACTCCAGCGCAAAGAAAATTCCCACAGACATACTGGACCATGAAGAAAGGAAAGAGTCACTGGAGCCGATGTGGTACACAAAGCACATGTTCACAGAACAGCATATGTTCACAGATGGCTGCATTATATATTAATGCACCAAACAACAGAACTGCAGAATTTATGAAGCAAAATGGACAGACCTGGACATAGAAACAGACACTCACATGTATGCCCAGAGACTTGACATCCTTCCTGTGGCAAGTCAAAGAACAACAAGCCTGAAAATGAACAAAGATTGAAGCATCATCCAACAGATTCTACTGGCATCTCTGTAATACAGCACAATGCATATTCTTTCCGAATGCCTGTGGAACAGTAGCCAATATAGATCACACAAACCTCAACAAATTTAAAGGAATTAAAACCATACAGATTTGCTCTGTAACCATATGGGTTCAAAATAGAAATCAATATGGGAGAAAAGTGGGAAAATATTCAACTGCTTGAAACTATGTGACACATTTCTAAATAATTCATGGACCAGAGAAAATATCAAGAGCAACTGAAGAGCAAGAGTAAGACAATGAACAGAGTGGCAATGAAAACAACACAGTAAAACAAGAGAGAAAAGCAAGGCCCAGAAGGGAATCCACAGCAACAAGAGCTTTGCAAGAATGAAGCTCCCACCTTGGGGAACCAGAGCACAGTAAGCCCAGCAGAAATCAAACAAATGAAATAATAACAACAATAGAAAATAGAAACCAATAGAACTGAAAAGTAGAAGAAAATTTGTACAACTAAAACAGATTCAATGAAGAGATCAATAATACTGACACACTTCTAGCAAGCTAACAAAGCCAGCAATATCAGGAGTGAAGCAGAAACCATTACATGCTCTGCAGAAATGAAAATGATTGCAAGGGGCTTCTATCCAACCCCAGAGACAACACTTCAGCAACTTAGGTGAAGTGGACCGATTCTTCAGAAAGTACAACTATCAAACACATTGAGCGTGAAATAGAAAATTTTAATTTCCCTGTAATTATGTAGGGAAACTGAATCTGTTGTTTAAAAATACCATAGAGAAAGTTCCAGAGGAAGACCCTGTGGAGGCAGAGAGAGGCAGAGAGACAGAGAGCTCCAGGTTCAGAATTCTATTAAATGTCTGAAGACTTCTAAATTATTTCTGTTCAATCTGAAAATAGAAAAGGAGGAAACAGTTCTTATTTTATGAAGTCAACATTAACCACAAAATCATAAAACAATAAACCACAGACCAAGATCCCGTGTGAGCCCCAGAAAAAAATGTCAAGGGAAATCTAAAATAGAAATACTGATTTGAGTGACAATAAAATCAAACCACAAGCATATCAGAGAAAACCAAGGCGGTCTGAGATACTTAACAAAATGTTGGTAATCCCAGTCCACATCCATAGACTCCTACACCAGGTTTTCACAGGGCTATTCCAGGGACACAGGCTGATTCAGAACCTGAAAGCCAGGCAGTGCAGCCCCTAACTGTATTAGCTTCACATTGCTGCTCTAACAAAACAGCAGCTTGAAGAAGAGAGAGCTGGCTCAGCAGTTGAGAGCCCTTCCTGCTCTTTTGTTCCCAGCACTCGTAACAGGTGGTTCCAGGGGACCCAATGGTGTCTTCCGCCTGTCCATAAGAACCTGAATGCATGCTGCACACACAAACACACACAAATAAGTAAATAAGAAAATAATTTTTTAAAAGACAAGTTGATTAGTGGGAAGTACACTTGAATGCATTGGCACAGGGAACCACTTCATAAATACAACTCCGGCAGCACAGACACTGAGAGAAACAATTAATAAATGGGACCTCCTGAAACTGAGAAGCTTCTGTAAAGCAAAGGACAAGACAAAATGACAGCCTACAGAGTGGGAAAAGAGCTTCACTAACACCACATCAGACAGAGGTCTGATCTCCAAAATATACAAAAAACTCAAGAAATTGGACACAAAAAGATCACATAATCCAATTTAAAAAAATGGAGTACAGACCTAAACAGAGAACTCTCAGCAGAGGAATCTAAAATGGATGAAAGACATTTAAGGAAATGTTCAACATCCTTAGTCATCAGAGAAATGCAAATCAAAACCACTCTGAGATTCCATCTTACACCTGTAAGAATGGCCAAGATCAAAACCACTGATGACAACTTATGCTGGAGAGGTTGTAGGGAAAAGGGAACACTTCTGCATTGCTGGTGGGAATGCAAGCTGGTACAACCCATTTGGATGTCAGTGTGGTGATTTCTCAGAAAATTAGGAAACAACCTTCCTCAAGACCCAATAATACCACTTTTGGGTATATATCCAAAGGATGCTCGAGGACATGTGTTCAATTAAGTTCATAGCAGATTTGTTTGTCATAGCCAGAACCTGGAAACAACCTAAATACCCCTCGACATTTAGAATGGATAAGGAAAATGTGGTCCATTTACTGAATGGAGTACTATACAGCAGAAAAAATAACGACATCTTGAATTTTGCAGGAAAATGGATGGAGCTAGAAAACATTATTTTGAGTGAGGTAACCCAGACACAGAAAAACAATTATCTCACTCATGTGTGGTTTTTAAACATAAAGCAAAGAAAGCCAGCCCACAAAACACAACCCCAGAGAACTTAGACAACAATGAGGACACTAAGAGAGACTTAAATAGATCTAATCTACATGGGAAGTAGAAAGTAGAAAAAGACAAGATCTCCTGAGTAAATTGGGAGCTTGGGGACCTTGGGGGATGATTGAAGGGGTGAGGGGAGAGGCAGGGAGGGGAGCAGACAAAAATGTAGAGCTCAATAAATATCAATAAAAAAGAGACAAGTTGATTGTCTTCCAGTTGTGGAGATCATTAATCTACAAAGACCTTCACTGAGACGAATCAAGGGATCCACAGGGCTGTGTTCCCTCCTAGAGGTTTTAGAGCACAATCTGTCTTCTCACCTTCTCCTGGCTCCTAGGGCTGCTTGTGTTCTTTGGCTGCTGGCCTCCTTCCATCTTCAAGGCCACTTGAATCATGTCTGTCTGACAGATGATACTGCCTCCTTCTTCCACAGTGAAGGCCATGATTATACCGGAGCTACCCAATCTGAGATAACGTCTCCATCCTAAAGTGGTGTACTAGACTCAGCTCCACTCCACTGGCTCCAGGGACTAGAGCACAGCCATAGGAATGTCATTATTCCACCTGTCATGCCACACCCTAGGACTGACTCTCTGTAACTCTCTCATGCAAGGTCCCTGGTCCAAGATCCCCCTTAAGTCTCAGATCACCTGGCCCCAAGCCCCAGATCCAATCTGCATCTTGTCAGCTCGAAATCCTCAAATGTCATTGCTCAAATCAAATGTGGGTGGTGCTTCATGTCTAAAATATTCTGGGGCAAGATTACCTATGCACTGATTATTATTTTGGGTTTCTCTTGAGCTCGAGGCTGAAACACAGGTGAAGTCATTTTATGTTTTAAGCACAGCCCTCTTGTACCCATCAGTCCAGGACTCTAGTTATCTGAAGTCATTGGTACCCATCCCCGAGGTCAAAAGCTATAGCACTGTCCTGGGCTTATCTGTTTCTCACATCTGCATTCAACGGGAACTAAGTGCGGTGCCTGTGTGCTCTACCATGAAGCAACATTCTTAGTCTCACAAATGCCGGTTTATCTTCAAAATCTACAACTCCACGTTCCCCTGCTGTCCCAAGCCCTCTCATTCACGGGTATGGAATGAGTCCCCTTGACTCAAGCTGCCACTGCCCATCCTAATAGGAGGTCCTCCACACAGCGGCCAGAACAGCAGCACTGCGGTGTCAGTTCACCTACTTCCTACCCCACAAGCCAACTTCCCAGTATACTCAGATGAAAGTCAGAATTCTCACCACTGCTGCTAAACATGCAGTCTGGCTCCTGACTGACTCTCAGACCTCAGATCTCCCTGACTCCTTACCATGCTCGCCCAAACAACCTTGCTGGGTTTCCAGCATGCTCACAGCATCTGAGAGCCAGGGCCTTCCCCCAACTGCTCACCCATAGATTGTCCTTTGGGCTTTGACCAAATCTCCCCCTTCAGGTAGGTTATTCCCTGCTCAAGAGCAGCCGCTCTGCTTGCTTAGTATCTTTATAGCTCAGTCTGTTGCTAACTTAGACAATTTAAAATGTTTTTCTTTTATTTATATGTATAGGGGTTTTACCTGGATGCAAGTCTGAATACCACATGCATGCTGTGCCCACAGAGGCCAGAAGAGGGCACTGGATCCTTAGAACTGGAGTTAACATTTGTGAGCCCTTATGTAGGTGCTGGGAACTCTTCTGGAAGAGCATCAAGTCTCCAGCTCTGTTTCTTACCTGGTCTTTTTCCATCTCAACCTCCAGCAGCTCTATGGGGACAAGGAGTTCAGCATTCTAGGAGACAGTATGCATTCAGTTAATAAACGACAGCCACCTGCAAACAGCAGGAACAAATAGTTGGTTTGGTATTTTTGCCTCTCCTTTCTGTTTCGTGTCCTGCAGGGTGCACTTCCTGAACAGTCATGCCATAATGGAGATCACAGGCATCCTTGCTTTGTTCTTGATTCAAACAGTGAGGTCTCTAGCGGCTGTGGTTAAATATAATGCTGGCTGTGATCTCAAGGAAAATTAAGATGGAATAGTTCTGAAAAGGCATGTTAAGACACATACTTTACCCATGTCTTGTTGGGGGATGTTTTATCAAATAGCCACTGCACCCATAGCTACTTGACTTCAAGTCCTGTGCTGTCTCTGCAAGTTACACTGACTTCTCTCACATGGCAGTTCCAGTATCAGTTATGAAGCGACTGTTCCTTTCCGTCCCTGCAACCCCCCAGAAAACACAGTACAATGCTGAGACTCAAGGCTGAGGACAGAATGGTAAACTTCACTCCCCCCTCCCCACCAATTTTTCATGTGGAGGCCATAGGGCCACCTAAGTTCTCATCCTTTAGGTCCCATCACCTTGATTTTTGATACGGTCTCTCTAGTCGGCCCGGTGCTCACTAGCTATCGGCCATGAGCTCAAGGGGTATGTCTCCAGCTCCTGAGCCCTGGGGTTACAAATGCATGTCACCACATTGGTGTTTTCTGGGGACCAAATTCAGGCCCCTATGTTTGCATGGCAAGCACTTTCTCCGTCAAGCTGACTTCTCAGCTCAAAAGTGACAGGCTCATTGATGCCAGTGAGGCAAAGGTCACCTCCACTTAAAGCTGATCCCAGCATCGGAACAGGGTGGGGGTGGGGAAGGGCCCTCTGTTCGCAGTCAGCCTTTCCCTTTACCTCCTTGACATCAAGGATAGTGGAACTTGTCACCTGCTGGAGAGGAAGGCTACTGTGCAACCTAGCTGTGGCCTTACTGAGGCTTTAATACACCCTTGTTAATAAAGGTTTGAAAGTTTCATTTTTTTTAAGTTAAGCCAATTTCAGAGGACCTTTTCTGCCACACCACTTTGTATATAAACTATTTATGACTACTGATATAAATGGAAGCAGCTAGCTAATAAACCACGTTAAAATGTGAGCATTTGAGAAATGGCTCAGTGGTTAACGAACCTAACTTTGGATCCCAGTACCCACACCAGGCAGCTCACAGCCATCTGTAACCCCAGCTCCACGTGATTTGACGCCTTAGTCCTCTGTATTCACGTGCACATACCCACTTGCAGACATGCATCTCCACATATAATTAAAGATAAATCTTGAGAATGCCGGCTCTTTAAAGAAATCACTGTGTAAACCGACTGGTTTCGAACTCACAGGAACCTGAGTCTGCCTCTAGACTGCTGGCATCAGTGCCTGTGCCAACAGGTCACCTCCCACTCTTTCCATGCAGGTTTACAGCTGAAGAAACCTCTTGTATCTAGCTTGCTATCCACATTGTTGCTGTCCTGTCCTATAAATCATCACCAATTCCCAAGTCTACCATCGTGTTCCCTATGCATTCCTGAAGGCCGTTTACAATTTTACATCTTATATTTAGAACTTTTACGTACGCATATGTTCTAGGATAAAGATTCTTGAAGACACCATCCTTTCCCCCTCCTAGTGTATGGCGAATCTTAAAATGAGGTAGCGCTCCCATACTTTATTAATGTCTTGGTTGCATGTATGTCTATGCATCATATGCATACCTGGTGCCTACAGTGGCTACAAAAGGGTGTCAAGATTCCCTGGAACTGGAGTTTCAGACATTTGTAAGATACCATGTGAGTGAGTGCTGGGAATTGAACCCGGGTCCCCTTGAAGAGCAGCGAGTGATTGTAACAGCTGAGCCAACTCTCTAGCTTCCACCCCATTTTATTAAAAACGAAAAACAAACAAAATTCTTAGCTATTCTTTCTTTTCCTTTCCACATAAACTGCAGAATATTTGTGTAAAAAATAGTTTTAAAAGATCTTTTACGTCTATGTGTGGAGATGTCCCATCCGTGCAGGTGCCCAGAAAGGTCAGAAGAGGGGATCAGATCCCTTGGAACTGGAGTTTCTGTAGTTGTGAGCTGCCTGACACGGGTGCTGGGAACTAAAGCTGGGTCCTCTGGATGCACAGCAGGTCTTTGGCTAAGCCAGTCCCTGCATCTATAGGAACTTTTTGAGGCCTAACTTTTTTAGATTTTACTGTTGTATTTTCCAGTTTGTGCACACTTCTCCATTTATTAACATCTTTTCCACTAGCAGTGTGGATTATGTAGTAAAACTCCTGCGTCTGTAGTTGGGATAGCATGCAATACTCACAGAGGCCAGAAGAGGGCATTGGACCCAGAATGACAGTTGTGTGCTGTCCTGCAGTCCTCTCAAAGAGTAGCAGGTGCTCTTAGACACTGACCCATCTCTCCAGCTACTTTTTTAAACCTATGATACCGTATTTTTAATATTGGCTACTAAAGATGCAAAGTATCTTTAAAAGTATTTTTTAAAAGTTATTTATGTTAGTTATTTATGTTTGTCCACATGTATGTATGTCTGTGTACCATGTGTGCATGTGGTGTTCAGGGAGGCCAGAAAAGGGCATCGAATTCCCTGGAACTGGAGTTATGTACAACTGGTGGTTATAAGTCACTATGTGGGTGCTGGGAATCAAACCTGTGTCCTCTGAGAGTATCTAGTGTTCTCACCAGCCTAGAGTATCTTTTTATATATCACATCATATCTTCTTTGGGGAAAGCATATTTAAATTTCTTACCCACCCCCCAAAAATGGCATTATCTCCTTACATTATAGATTATACTTCAGACACAAGCTTACCAGATACACATTAACCCAAGTTTTGTCCCATTCTGCGGAATACGGTGTCCTTCGCCCCCTCCCCCTGTGGTGCTAGGCATTGACTCCAGGGTCTCACCTATACTAGGACTCTACCCCCAGCTACATAGACTTCTGATGGTGTCCTCAGAAGAACTTTTAAGTTTTTAGAGTTCAGTTTATCTTTTCATAAACACGAGACCGAAAACCCCACTACTTTTGCTGGAGCTTCAGTTTTTTTGTTTTTGGAGACAGGGTTTCTCTGTAGCTTTGGAGCTTGTGTGCTGCCCTGAAGTTAGGCCTCAAAAAGTCCCTATAGATGCAGGCTTAGCAAAGGACCTGCTGTTCATCCAGAGGACCCAGCTTTAGTTCCCAGCACCTGTGTCAGGCAGCTCACAACTACAGAAACTCCAGTTCCAAGGGATCTTGGAACTTGCTCTATAGACCAGGCTGGCCTTGAACTCACAGAGATCCGCCTGTTTCTGCCTCCCGAGTGCTGGGATTAAGGGCGTGCACCACCACCACCTGGCTCATGTTTTTTTTAATCATTCTAATTTTTTTTCTGTGAGAAGCATTTTATTATTATTGAAAAATTTCCGCCTCCTCCCTACCTCCCATCCCCCCCTACTCCAATCCAAAGAGCAGTCAGGGTTCCCCGCCCTATGGGAAGTTCAAGGTCCTCCCACTTCCATTCAGGTCCAGGAAGGTGCACAACCAGACAAACTAGGCTCCCAAAAAGCCAGTACATGCAGTAGGATCAAAACCCAGTGCCATTGCCCTTGGCTTCTCAGTCAGCCCTCATTGTCCACCACGGTTTTGTTGTTTTTAATGGTATAAGATTACTTCTTGCTTAGTTGTCTACAAACCAGAAATCATAGGAACAGAATTCCATTAAATTATCTTGGTACTCTTGAAAATCAACTGATTACACTATAGGTTTTCAGGACTGTCTATTCTGTTCAGTTAATCTTTTAGTACTCTAGTTCTGATGATTTTACCTAACAATTTTAGGATTCACTTGTCTTTTTCTAAAACATATTTTAAAAAATGCCACTTGGGATACATTAATAGGGTCTGCACTAAATCTGTAGGTCAGTTTGGAATTTCTGTGGTTAAGACTTCTGATTTGATCTTATAGTCTGCTAACAGTGGCCAAAAGTCCAGTCACTAAATCACTGCTGAGAATCCTGAACAGTGGAAAGTCAGATTCAGGTGTGTGTCAAGCAAGACACAATGAAAAAACGAACATTTCTCAACAAAGAAACTAACTACAGATCCCAGGGAGTTTAGAGGCAACAAGAGAGTCAGCTAGAAGGAACAAGGGACTGAAGAGGTCAGAGCCCGTGAGATCACGCCCTCATTAAGGACAGAGCACTACCATTCCCTCAGGGAATGAATTAACTGCATCTTTTGCTAAAAAAAAAAAAAAAAAAAAAAAAAAATCCATCCAATCATGTGGGATCTGCCACTATCATTTGTTTATCCTATTCTACTACTACACTTACTGACAAAAACTTCAGTGCAATTGGGATGAGTAACGGTAAGCCTCCAACTCTATATTTTTCCTTTTGAACATTATCTTTGTTATTCTGTATTTACTGTATTTACACACACACACACATACACACTCCTACAAAAAGCCTTACGAACTTTTATTCTATGACTCTACAGACCAGTTGTGGGAAACTGATGTCTTAGCATACGAAACCCTTAAACGAGTATAGTCTTCACTGGGCTGCTGCTCTCTGGTTCTCTCCCCATGTTGCTGTAGTTTTCAGAGTAGAGGTATAGAACTTTCTTAGACATCTGACTTCATGTATAATTTTATTTTTATTTTATGTGCATCGGTGCTTTGTCTGCATGCCTATCTGTGAGGGTGTCAGATCTGGAGTTACAGACAATTGTGAGCTGCCATGTGGGTTCTGGGGAATTGAACATGGGTCCTCCGGGAGAGCAGTCAGTGCTCTTAACGGCTGAGTCATCTCTCCAGCCTTCGGCATCTGACCTCTTTAATGGTACTGAAAGTATATATCTGAAACTCAGAACTACCTTAATGTATACACATACACAAAGCCTTGAATATCAGCCTCACACTCTGAATGAACAATTCTTAGAAATTTACTAAGCAAAATGCTCTTTAATACTAAAGAAAAAAAAAACAAACCAAAAAACAGAGGACGGGAGCCTTGCAAACGGATTTAATGTCCAAAAGGAGTAGAGCACTCTCTACACACCTGCTCTAGCCAGCACTCCAGAAAACCTGCCTAGACGCCTTTCTTGTCGGTCCTGGAATTCAACTCCCTTTGGTGTGCTTCTTGGAGGATGAGGGGAGCACCAAGTCCTCCCAGAAAACAAAGACAGAGAAGACATGACCTACATGACCGGCCGGACAGTAAGTAAAACAGCACTTACCAAGGTACCAGTTAGAACTAAGACACGTTCAAACAGACTGTGACCGATGTGGGCTGGAAAGATTTGTGAGATTCAAATTATCCTGGCCAGGTTTGGTGGTTCATGCTTTTAATCCCAGTACCCAGATAGAGGCTGAGGCAGGAGAACTGCTTGTGAGTTTAAGACTAGTCTGGGCTATAGGGTGTGGCCTTGTCTTAAAGAAACAAAAGAGATCTTTATTTGTCACACTTCTAAATATGTCACTGGCCAAAATAAGCCCATCCCCATCCTTTAATTTCTTTTTCATTCCTTTTCTTCTCAGTTTGATTCCACAGAGATGAACATCTGCCTAATCCACAAACAGCCGTGATGAAAGAGTCCATTTTACCTTCAAGTAAAATCAACGGAAGGCACAACTACTCAGAAATACTTTATATTTTCAAAGTATTTAGGAATATTTTAATTAGAAAAATAAAGGCAATGAGATTATCTATCAGGTTCTAAAAGTACCCATGAATTAAGTCACTCACACCCCCACTTAAAAAGTAAGACAAAATTTAAAATCACAATGCTGTTAAACTTTTACAATAAGGAGTAAGGCCATGCTATGCTAGGGTACAAAAATCTGTAATTCTGAGCATGAAAATAATTTATTAGACATCTGACTTTTCAAACATTGGGCCCACTGGAAATAGAATCAACATAGCTCACAGAGGAGAAAAACTATTCCAGCCAACACTTGCTTCATTTCAGATTTCCTGGGGAGTCTCTGCATCCTGGCGGACAGCTTTACCCCAAGCATCTGTATGTTCGATGCTGATCAAATGAATGATGAGAAACTGGGCAAATGTCACTGGTAATGTGACTTCCAGGACCATTCTTAAGCATAAGAAACCGTACTTCCTGCAGTGAGTCTTTGATAATCAAAGCACAGAACCCCATTAACTATACCCTGACAAATAGGAAGTAGAGTGTATGCATATTCTGGCCAGTGGGATGCCATAGAAAAATGTCACAAGGAGATTTCTGTGAGACCAAATGTAAACTTTAATTAACATCAACTTTTAATAGGTGATTCTGTCACTAAAAACCAGAGGAAAGAAAATCAGTTAATGAAATGGAGTTAGGGAGAAATGCAGGACTGTAATATGGACTCAGCTGCACTTCCTTGGCTAACTCATTAAAAAATGCCAATTAAATATTTTCAGTCAATTTTTATTTTTTTTTTAAAGCAGCAAATCAACATCACAACTCAAGCCTAATCTAAATGTGCACCTGACAGGGAAGCACACGTTTGTGTGGAGTGAAAAAGGTTTTCAAAAAAGCCCATCAGATCCACGATCTCCACACACCCAAACAAACAGCCACTCTTTGTAAGTTGTGCGAAGTGACTCACAGGAACTGAGGAGGTGCTGCTGTGGAGACAAATCTGGAGTCAGTAGCAGGAGTCTTGGGGTCAAGTTAAAAAGTGGAAAATGTGGTAAGAAACTGTGTGGAGGTTGGGGGACAGGGTAAGAGAGAGTCTGTAAGCCAGTTGACTCTAAGAGCAACTGATATCTCTAACTTTTCAATCGAGACCAGGCATGTTAAATCTCCAATTTTTTTTTTTAAAGAAGGCAATTAAAACTTACAATTCCAACAGCCCACAAAACAAATAAAAATATTGTAAAAAGGAATCAAAACTGTATTCAGAGCTCCACCCCCATCTCATTTTCAGCACCCCAAGGAAAATAAAAGCATCCATATGACTATCACAGATGAAAACAAAATAAATGTCACTGGAATCAATTTTTCCCCACTGAGGTATAAAATCTATATAGAAATCTGATACTATAACAAATTGTACTTCTCATAATTCTGTTTTAATTTCCTTTAAACCCTGTTTGATATAATTTTTATTGTTGTAAAAATGTTTTCATGATTCTGAACCTGGTTCCAGTTCTTTTCCACTTACTTTTCTATCAATATTTAATATTTCAGCTACTGGTTCTAATCAGGAGATCTCTTCTTCAGGAGGCACATTCAGCAGACACGGCTGACGCGCACGACAGCTGTGGAAGGTGCATCTATCCAGAGAGCACATTCTGCGCCTGTCTGGGATCGGAAGGCCACTCGCCACTGTTCTTGATGAAGACTCTTCCAGTCTTGTAAACATCAGTGTGCGCAGTCTCACTACTTTGCAGTCTCGTGTCCTGGGACAGGAAGGCTGGTTCACAGCAAGTGAAAAGCTAGAGGAGTCTGAGTTTTAATGGCTGATAAACCTTACATCCCACAGAAGAGGAAAACACTTCTCCTTTTTTGCTACTTAAGAATGTGGCAGAAACGTGTGCTGAGGTAGCCCAGTCAATCCTTATTTTTTTTCTTTCATTTTTCTTTTTGTTGTTGTTGCTGTAAATTTGGTCTCAGAATATTTCTGGAAGGGTGACGTTTCGAAGAAGCCACTGCTGGGACCGGCTTCCAGTGCAGTCTCTAATGCTGGGCACCTGGCTGTCCTCTTCCGTGGCTTTATCCAGGCACTGGTTACTGTTCACATGCTGCAGGGTTAATTTCTGAAAGCAGCAGGGGAAACACACATCTTAACTAGAAAGTGGAGGAAAAAAATAACACTCCAGTCCCCTTTGGAGACCTGCACCATATCAACCAGGCTGGCCTAGAACTCCAAGAGATCCACCTGCCTCTGCCTCCCAAGTGCTGAGATTAAAGTTGTGCACCACTGCCGCTGCCATACACACTGACAGACAGACAGATAGATACACACACACACACACACACACACACACACACACATTTAGCTTCCTTAAAGCAAAAAGAAAAATCCAGGCCAAGTTAAGTGACTACTAACATTCCCTTGAACATATTTCCAAACAACTACTTCAATTTTTCCTTTATTTCTCTGTGATAAGACTGCAGTGATTCTAAACTCTAAGATTTTAGAAACTTGGGTCCTTCTAAAGATTCAAAATATAAGAATGCTAGTGTGGCTGAGATACACTACAATTAATCATAAGCCTAGAAATCAACTTCAGAAATCATCCTTGTGATAGAGAAAGGTGTTGTGGCATACAAGAGCATAGAAACCTAGAGAAGACTGGTTCATAGTCTAGACAACCTGGGTTTTCTCACTTGAAGATAAATATCACAATACAATATACATTTTGAGAAGATTCTGGAAGGCAGTAACAACAGGTAACAATGTAGAGCCTCACATGCAAAGGACAGCCAGAGAGGGACACGGCTATCCACCTCGGTTGCTTATGTTTTAGGTCTGATACTTTCATGCTGATTTTTAGGGTCATTTCTAAAAGGCAAGACAAATAAGAGTAAATTCATTGTCAAAACGGTCCACAATGAATGTGTTCCAGAACAATGAATCACTGGTGTGGGGTGCAGGCTGAGTGATACCCTAGTGAGTCAGATAGCTACAATGCTAATGAACACATAGTTATTGGATTCTTTACTCCTGTCTTGACTTTAACGTGAATCTTTTCTCTGCAAGACCTCACTTAAAATTTTTATATTTTGCCAGGTGGTGGTGGCGTACACCTTTAATCCCAGCACTTGGGAGGCAAAGACTGATCTCTGCGAGTACGAGGCCAGTCTGGTCTACAGTGTTAGTTCCAGGACAGCATGGGCTACACAGAGAAACCCTGTCTCAAAAAACAAAACAAATTTTTAATTTTACTTTATGTGTATGAGTGTTTTTTGCCTGTGTGCATGTCTGTATACCATGTGTGTGCCTGATGCTTTCAGAGGTCAGAAGAGGGAGTCAGATCCCCTAGAAATGGACAGTTGTGAACCAGTATGTGGGTGTTGGGAATTGAACCTGGGTCTTCTGTTAGAGCAGCCAGTGCTCTTAACCACTGAGCCAACATTCCAGCATCTGAAACATCTCATTTTCATGATGCCTCTTTTAATACTTCTGTTAATTTGAAATATAACAGAAACTAATAACTGCATCCATCTACTCTTCTAGTTCTCTATTACTCTGTGCTGTGTCCAACTGAGAACTGGTAAATAGCTGTATACTGTAGATGTTACCGTCACACTGACCGAGGTTCAGTATTATCTACTTAATTCTCACAGATGCACGAGAACTGAGCCTCGAGGAAAGTGTGCAGCTGCGGGCTGTGATGGCACGAGCTGTTCTCCTGCGGGTGCTGTGTGGCTCTCTGGCTGAGGAGAAGCTTTGTAGGGTGGCACAGTCCAGCAGCCAGCGCTCAGGCTCTACATGCATGCCACTTCATTTCAGCCTGCAGCTCCAGTTGAGACAAAACCAGTGCAGAATTAAGGACATGTTCAACATTCCACAACTCCCTACGAAGCGTGCTCATGGTCAAGATTACTAAAAGCGGGAAAAACCAAATACAGCAAAAACTGTGACTGGGCAATTAGTTTTTCCAAGACAGGGTTTCTCTGCGTAGCCAGGGCTGTTCTGGAACTCACTCTGTAGACCAGGCCGACTGCCTTTACCTCCTTCGTGAGTGCTGGGATTAAAGGCGTGAGCCACCACCACTCAGTTCCTTCCCAATTTCTAAAACCACCTCTCTTCACCACCTTTTCTGAGACAAAGCCTTGCTATGCAGCCCAGGCTGGCCTCAAATAACTCAGTCTACCTCCATGTCCTCTGAGTGCTGTGATCCTAGGCACGCACCACCACATCCAGTTTTCTAGAGTTTGTAAATGCTCCATGCTGGGTACTCAAGTGCTCAACATCCAGACTGAACTGGTATTATCAGGAGGTAAGCCCCGCAGGAGACCTAAACACGGGGAAGAACCTTGCTCTAGACAAGGCTCAGGCTGATAGAGATGCAGAGCTCCAAGGCTCCAATACTGCACTTTGTCATCACAGAACTCAGCAGACACCTAGGTAACACTGGCAAGTCTCCAGAGAGAACATGATTCAGGCACTGGGCAGGCAAGTGACACATTTTTAACTGCAACTCTTGAAGCAGAAGATAAAAGCTTCATTACTTATTACAAAGGCTACCTACATAATAGAAAAAATATTCATCTACTTCCTGCATCCAATCTCTAAATGTAAATGGGTCTCGATCTCCATGGTATTTCAGAGGAGACAGGACAAGCAGTAAAAGGGAAGAAGCTTATTGTCAGAGTATACATTTTATAAAGTACATAATATAAACAAGATTTAAACATGCATGAACGTGCAAATTTAATCAAATATAGTAGGGTACTAAACAAAGTGTCTTGGATCAAGAATTAAGAATCCTGGGTCTGAGATCTAACTTAGACCATCTACCCACTGTGATACCAGGAACAATTAATTTTTACCCATGGAAGAGTGTCCTAGATTTTAGTTCTAGGGTTTGTTATGGGCTGCTTTCCCCCTCCAGAGCTCCCTCTGGAGTTCACTGAGGCTACTGTGCTAGCCAGGCAGCTTGCCTTTCCCTTTCCTTTTCACAGTTACTAATTCAGAAATACTCCCCAGTAAACACCTCAATAATTAGTTTTATCCTGAAATCTGAGAGAAACCAGCCTAAGACATAATTAATTTTATCTCTGGGAAACAAGCTTTGCACAGTGATGTGAAGTTTAAACTCACACGTGCAGTCGGTTGGTTCTTTGTAAATACTAGAAGCCCTCTCTATTCTCCTGCACCTCTAATCGACACTCACTTTGCAAATGTTCACTGAGGTAGGACTAGCCAACAACTATTCCCAACCTTTGGGTCTTGGTCATCTCACACTGCAAACACAAGAAAACCAAGCACTTACTTTCCCTGCCTTCCTTATGGTTCACTATAGGACAAATCTACAAGTCCCAAGAAATAAGCACAGCTTGTCAAGAGCGTTCCAGGAAAAACTTATTTTCCTGAAAAAAAGAGTAACATATCTGAGAGTAAAGCAGCCCATGGTCCTTTCTTTCAGAGCTGAGATTACAGTTAGCTTAAACATCAGAGTACGCCTAATCTACAACAACAACTATATACCTGGAGACTTGTGTTAAAAAAAAGAATCATCTACTCAATGGAGCTACTTAGTAGTTTAGTACTGCATAGGTGATATACTGTTATATTCCAACAAACTGAAAATAAGGAGCCTTTTCATTTTAAAAGCTGTTGTCACACTGGTTATGTCCCTGACACCTGCTATAAGGAAATAGATATTGTATATCCTTTAAGGCAAGAGACAGTCATACTCACAATGGCAGTAGCACACATCCAGAAACAAATAGAGAATGTTTGAAATATCTAATGGCTGTAATGACTGTACCAGTTACTATGAACCACACTAGCTATAAATCTGCCCATACGCTGTAGCTTCTATATCTATAGGCAACTGGGGAACTCACCACTGGGTCGTACTCCCAGAGCTGGTTGCCTTTTAGATGGTGGCATTTGAGCATGGTAACTGGGCCATTAAGTTTGGAAACGTCCAAACACAGGTCATCGGTTCTAATTTCTTTGTTGGCAGTATAAGAGAAAACCTAAAAAGTAAACATAAACTTACATAAGTAAGCTTTAACAGTAAAAAGAAATTAGTCCGCACTTCAGATACCCACATTTCTACGTTTGCAGTGATGAGACAATGCAGACATCGGGAATCAGTTTCAACAGAGGGATAATGAGCACATAGATACAAACCGTTAACTCCAAGGTTAAACTTTGCCTGGACTACTCTGAAAAGAATCAGCAACTACTTCAAGACACAGGATTCTTGTACATTGTCACAGTAATGGAGAATGAAAGACTGAGAAAAGCTACACCCATTTTACACAGAGGAAAGTAAAATTCCACATTGTTCTCTGGAGGCTGAGTGTATTATTAAGGGCAGTCATTTTTTTTTTCCCTAAAAAGGACAAAATAAATTTTGTGTTCAGTAATGTTAATTCAGTGGTTTAAGAGACCCTACAAAAATCTTTTATTAAAAAATCATTAGAGGTAGGTAGATTTTTGAGTTCAAGGTCATCCCAGTCTACATTGAAAGCTAACCAAGGTTACACACAGTGAGTGCTATCTAAAAAATAATATAGTATCAATCATTAGATGGAAAGCACCGTTCACCTAATACTTTCATTATTTTTTAAATATTTAAAAATGTTTCCTGAATAATGTTACAGGAGTAAAAGAACAAAGTAAACCAAAATCAAAAGCTGTTTTAAAAGTTTAGTAAGGATACTCACCTGATTGCCTCCCATACCATGACAATTGAAAATTCCAACCTTTTCATTCTCTTTTCTAGCCATGTTATCTAGACACTGATTTGTTTCCACATTTCGTATCTGTGGGACATGAAGACATCAGGAGTTAGGATGTAGGAGCCTAACTAAAGAAAGAGGTCCATACAGATAACACAGAAGCCAACCCTTTATTATTTCTTTTCATTGTTGTTGGTTTTTTGAGACAGGGTTTCTCTGTGTAATTGCCCTAGCTGTCCCGGAATTCACTCTGCAGACCAGGTGCCTCCATCTCAGAGATCTGCCTGCCTCTGCTTCCAGAGTGCTGGGATTAAAGGTGTGCACGCCTTTAGATGGTGGCATATGTCTTTAAACACAGCACTTGAGAGGTAGAAGCAGGTCTCTGTGAGACCTGCTCCTCAAGGACACAAGGTATCCCTTTTGACAATCCCCCTGATGACTCCTCAGGAAAATGAAGACAGACATTTTCTGGCCAAAAGAGCTTTGGAAGCTGGCTTGTGTGGAAGCAGCCACGCGGTGGTGCGGATTTCACTCTCCATTAAACATTAATCCACTCCACAAAAGCAGTTTAACCGTGTCATCAGAAGAGGGATAGCTGAATGTTTGTACGGCACTTAGACTTCTGCTTTACATGAAGTGGATGCCAAAGCAATGTGAGAACCATTAGAACTGCCTGAATCAGTGTCTGCTCTGCCTTAACACCAGCTATCCCAGGAAGGTCAGGGTTCGAATCTGTGGTTGCTTACAATAGTCAATGGGTTAACAACTATTAGCTATTATGACGAAACATAACATAACATTATTTTGGTTTCAAATCCTACAGTACAAGTTCAGGAAGGCAGACTTGGTTAAGACAGACATCTTAATAATCATGCCCCAGAAATGAGACTTTTCACCTGTAGGTGCCTGGTCTGTAAAGACCTGGCAAAAAGAACTATAGGCTATGTTTCTGAGGCAAGAATACCAGATGGTAAAGTCTATGCCACTTGGGAAGCCAGCAGATAAGAAAGAGGTCAACTTGCCTTGGCAACCACGTACCACGGCTTGGACATGTATCACCCTTTAATTTGTTGGAACTCAAGCCCAGCTAACAATGCTTAGGCATTGTCTAAAATTGGGTCAGTTCAAAAACAGAAAAGAAAAAGAAAGGAAGAAACAAAAAAAAAAAAAAGAAAAAAGAAAGAAACCACTTTTCATTCCTTAAAGGAGTGACTGCTTTACGTCCTTCAGAGGCATGTTACTCAACCTAGATTTTACTCACTCAAGGGGAGAATGTGCAGGAAGGGAGGGGGTGATGGGTTTACTCACTCACCAGCATCAGCTCCCTTCGGGGACCTCTGTACTCAAACACAGTCTAGGTTTCTGTTTGCCCTCTTTCCCAAGCTTCTATCACTAGCAGTCCCTGCCTTACTCTCAATCAATAATCTGTATTCACCTGAAGTCATTATTTAAGAGGACTTCTCAAGCATCCACACAAACTACCACTCTCATCTGACTTGTACTTGACTCTACCTCTCCTTTCTATTCTGTCCCAAGGGACGAACTGCTTGTGTCCCATCCTTTACTTCCCTCCGTGCTGGATCCCATCTCCTAACCATTTAAATGCACGATGCCTACCCTGGGTCTTTCTCTTTTTTATATAACATAAAATTTACCACCATAGCCAATTTCAAAGAGTCAGTTCAGAACTGCTAAGTCCATTCACACTGCTATGAAAAAGATCTCTAGAACCTTCCCAATTTACAAACCTGAACCACTTCAGCCACTAAACAACCATTTTTCCTACCTCTATCAGTCTGTGGTAACTACTGCTTTCTGTCTCCATGCACACAGCCACTACAGGTTCTTCCCAGAAGTGAAACTACATTATTTTTGCCATCATTCTATTTTACTTAAGGAAAATGTCTTCAAAGTTTATTTATGAGGTAATGCATATATGTCAGGATGTCTGTTCTTTTGAAGGACTGAATGTACATGCAACTTTCTGCTTATCATTCCATTCATCTGTCTGGGACATCTGAGCTGCCTCTGCCACTTAGGTTGGGGCAACAGTGCTGCCATGAGCATGAATCTCAGAAGAGGGAACCATATCCCTTGGGACTGGAGTTATAGATGGTTGTAAGGCATCATGGGTGCTAGGGATCAAACCTAGTCCCCCTGAAAGGGCTTAAAACCATTGAACCAAACTCTGTTCAAAACTTTACACCTTTTAGCATCACTCCTGATTTTATAAATGATTAAGGTCCTCAACCCCATTCTTACACAAATTTCCTTATAAGTGGGTATAACATGATTCCAAGGGAACCGAAACATTCTTAATAAAGCCTTGAAGAATCCTGGCATGACCATGGCCCCAGGCTGCATCAAAAACTGACTGTGAAAAACTCAGCACACACTTTA